>NC_044562.1:53578295-53878295 GCF_007565055.1 Rhinopithecus roxellana | reverse complement strand
CGGACTTTGAGGGTTCTATGAAGGGTTCGTAAGTGGCAACCAGAGGCCTGTGTGAGACAAGGAAATGTCTTCCATCAAGAATTGGAGAGAAGCTTTCTGCGCAACTCTTTTGTGATGTTTGTATTCATCTCATAGAGTTAAATCATTCTTTAGATTGAGCAGTTTGAAATCACTGTTTCTGTGGAATCTGGCAAAGGACATTTGGAAACGCTCTTTAGAATATCCTGAAAAAGAAAAAACCTCAGAGAGAAACCAGAAGGAGGCTTCTGTGAAACTGCTCTGTGTCACGTGAATTCCCCTCACACAGTTAAGCTTGCCTTTTCGTTGTGCTGTATCTTAACACTGTTTTTGTTTAGTCTGCAACGAGATGTTCGTTAGGGATTTGAGGCTTACGGTGAGAAAGGAAATGTCTTCAGATAGAAACTGGAGAGAAGCTTTCTGAGGAGCTGCTTTGTGACGTATGAATTCCACTCACAGAAATATATCTTTCTTCTTATAGAGCATTCTGGATTCCCTTTTGGAGAAAAAGGTACTAAGAGATATTTGGAAGTAAAACGATGATTGTGGTGAAAAAGGAAATATCCTCAGACAAAAACTGGAAAGAGTTCTGTGAAACTGCTTTTCATTAGATATATTTATTCATCTCGCATAGTTAAAACTTTAATTATATTACGCAATTTGGAAACTCCGTCCTGAACAGATCCACGAAGGAAAGTTCGGGAGCACATTCAAGCCTACGGTGAAAGAGGAGATATCTTCAGATAAAAACTGGATAGAACCTTTCTGAGAAACTATTTTGTGATGTATGCATTCCACTCAGGGAATTATACCACTTTTCTCACAAGTCAGTGTTTGAACACTGTTCCTCTGAAACCGAAAAAGTGATATTTCGGAACGCATTCAGGACTACGGCGAATAGTGAAATATACTGAAACAAAATCGAGGAAGAAGCGTTCCAAGAATCTGCATTCTGATATGTGCATTCACTTCACAGAGGTAATGCTGACTCTATGTTGCCCTGTTTCGAACCTCTGTCTTTGAAGAATCTGTGAAGGGATATTTAGGGACGCCTGGATGCTTGTGGTGTGTGAGGAATCATTTTCCGATGAAACCTGCAGAAAACCGTTCTGAGCAACTGCTTTGCGAAGTGTGTATTCATCTCAAAGAGTTAAATCATTCTTTGGATTGAGCAGCTAGAAATCACTGTTTTTGTGGAATCTGTGGAAGGACATTTTGAAACGATCCTTAGAATTTGGAGAAAGAAATATCCTCAGGTAAAATCCAGAAGGAAGCTTTCTGTGAAACTGCTCTGTGTCATCTTAATTCCTCTCACTCAGATAAGCCTCTCTTTTCATTGAGCAGTTCTCTAGCCCTGTGTATGTTTAGCGTGTGATGCGATATTCACCAGCATTTTGAGGCTAACGGTGAAAGAGGAAATATGTTCAGACTGAAACTGGAGAGAAGCTTACCGAGGAACTGCTTTGTGACGTGTGCATTTCAGTCACAGTGTTATACCTGTCTTCTCATAAGCCTCGGAGAAACCCTTTGGAGAAACAGGTACCAAGTGATGTTCGGGAGCATGTTGATGCCGATGGTGAAAAGGGAAATATCCTCAGACAAAAACTGAAAAGAAGCTTTCTAGAAAACTACTCTGTGATATCCGTCATCATCTCACATAGATAAAGCTTTCTTTACATTATGCAACTTGGAAACTGTCCATGAGGGGACCTTCGTGAGTACATTCTGGACTATGGTGAGAAAGGAAATATCTTCAGATCAAAACTGGAAAGAAGCCTTCTGTGAATCTGCTTTTTGCTATGTTTATTCATTTCAGACAGATGAAGCTTTCTTTACATTACGCAGCTAGGAAATTCTCTCGTGGATGGGTCCACGAAGGGACATTTGGGATCCCATTCGTGCCTATGGTGAAATAGGAACTATAGTCAGATAGAAACTGGAGAGTAGCTTTCTGAGAAACTGCTTGGTGATGTGCGCATTCCACTCAGGGAGTTATAACTTTCTTGTCATAAGGCACAGTTTGAACACTGTTCCCATAAAACAAAGAGAGTGGTATTCGGAGCACAGTGAAGACTATGGCAAAAAGTGAACTGTCGTCCAATAAAATGAGAAAGAAGCACTCGAAGAAACTGCTCTCTGACATGTTCATTCTTTTCACAGGGTTAAAGCTTACTTTACATTTCCCAGTTTCAAAGTCGGTCTCTGAGGGTTCTGAGAAGGGATAGTAAGTGGTGACTGGAAGACTGTGTGAGGCAAGTAAATGTCTTCCATCGAAAATCAGACAGAAGCTTTCTGCACCACTCTTTTGTGATGTTTGTATTCATCTCGTAGAGTTAAATCATTCTTTGGATCCAGCAGTTTGAAATTACTGTTTCTGTGGGATGTGAGAAAGGACATTTGGAAACACTCTTTAGAATATCCTGAAAAGGAAATAACCTCAGAGAGAAAGCAAAAGGAAGCTTTCTGTGAAACTGCTCTGTGTCACGTGAATTCCACTCACACAGTTAAGCTTCTCTTTTCATTGAGCTGTACCACAACACTGTTTTTGTTTAGTCTGCGAAGGGATATTCAGTAGCACTTTGAGGCTTATGGTGAGATAGGAAACGAATTCAGATAGAAACTGGAGAGAAGTTTTCTGAGGAGCTGCATTGTGACGTGTGCATTGCATTCACATTAATATAAATTTCTTCTCCTAGAGGACTCCGGAATCCCTTTTGGAGAAAAAGCTACCAAGAGATATTCTGGAGCCAACTATGGTGAAAAAAGAAATGTCCTCAGACAAAAACTGCAAAGAAGATTTCTGTGAAACTGCTTTGTGTTATATATATTTATTCGTCTTGCATCATTAAAACTTTAATTATATTACACAGTTTGGAAACCCCGCCATGCACAGATCCGCGAAGGGACATTCGGGAGTACATTCAGGGCTATGGTGAAAGAGGAGATATCTTCAGAGAAAAACTGGATAGAAGTTTTCTAAGAAACTACTTTGTGATGTATGCATTCCACTCAGGGAGTTATACCTCCTTTCTCACAAGGCAGTGTTTGAACACTGTTCTTGTGAAACCGAAAATGTGATATTTCAGAATGCATTGAGGACTATGGCGAATAGTGAAATAAACTGAAATAAAATCAAGGAAGAAGCCTTCCAAGAATCTGCTCTCTGATATGCGCATTCACTTCACAGAGTTAATGCTTACTTTATGTTGCCCAGTTTCGACACTCTGTCTTTAAAGAATCTGGAAAGTATTATTTAGTGAAGCACAGAGCCTTGTGGTGAGTGAGGAAACGTCTTCCGATGAAACCTGCTGAGAAACGTTCTGAGCAACTACTTTGCGATGTTTGTATTCATCTCATAGAGTTGAACCATTCTTTGGATTAAGCAGCTTGAAATCACTGTTTTTGTGGTATCTGAGGAAGGACATTTGGGAATGATCCTTAGAATATGGAGAAAGAAATATCCTCAGGTAAAATCCAGAAGGAAGTTTTCTGTGAAACTGCTCTGTGTCGTCTTAATTCGTCTCACTCAGGTAAGCCTCTCTTTTCATTTAGCAGTTTTCTAACCCTGTGTATGTTTAGCGTGTGATGGGATATTTCGGAGCACTTTGAGGCTTATGGTGAAAAAGGAAATATGTTCAGAGGGAAACTAGCGAGAAGCTTTCAGAGGAACTGCTTTGTGACGTGTGCATTCCAATCACAGTGTTATACCTCTCTTCTCATACAGCATCGGGGAAACCCTTTTGAAGAAACAGGTACCAAGTGATATTCGGCAGCATGTTGATGCCGAAGGTTAAAAGGGAAATAGTCTCAGACAAAAACTGGAAGGATGCTTTCTAGGAAACTACTCCGGATATGTGTGATCATCTCACATAGATAAAGCTTTCTTTACATTACGAAGCTTGGAAATTCTCATGGACGAATCCACGAAGGGACCTTCGGGAGCACACTCTGGACTATGGTGAAAAAGGAAATATCTTCAGATAAAAACTGGAAAGAAGCTTTCTGTGAATCTGCTTTTTGCTATGTTTATTCATCTCACATAGATGAAGCTTTCTTTACATTATGCAGCTTGGAAACTCCCTCGTAAAGGGATCCAGGAAGGGATATTTGGGATCACATTGGGCCTATGTTGAAATAAGAAATATAGTGAGATAAGAACTGGAGAGAAGCCTTCTGTGAAACTGTTTGGTGATGTGAGCATTTTAATTAGGGAGTTTTAACTTTCTTCTCATAAGGCACACTTTAAAGACTGTTCCTGTAAAACAAAAACAGTGACATTCAGAGCACATTGAAGTACATGGCAAAAAGTGAAATGTTGTCTAATACTAAACAGAAAGAAGCGCTCGAATAAACTGCTCCCTGACATGTCCATACTTTTCACAGTGTTAAAGCATACTCTGTATTTCCCAGTTTGAAAGTTGCTCTTTGAGGGTTCTGCGAAGGGATAGTAAGTAGCAACCGGAGGCCTGTGTGAGGCAAAGAAATGTCTTTAATCGAAAATCGGAGAGAATCTTACTGCACAACTCTTTTGTGATGTTTGTGTTCATCATAGTGTTAAATGATTCTTTGGATTGAGCAGTTTGAAATCACTGTTTCTGTGGAATCCGAGAAAGGACATTTGGAAACGCTATTTAGAATATCCTCAAAAGAAATAACCTCAAATAGAAACCAGAAGGAATCTTTCTGTGAACCTGCTGGGTGTCACGTGAATTCCGCTCAAACAGTTAAACTTCTCTTTTCATTGAGCTGTATCATAACACTGTTTTTGTTTAGTCTGCGAGGGGATATTCTGGAGGGTTTTGAGGCTTATGGTGAGAAAGAAATATATTCAGATAGAAACTGGAGAGAAGGTTTCTGAGGAGCTGCTTTGTGACGTGTGCATTCCACTCACAGAAATATACGTTTCTTCTCCTAGAGGATTCTGGAATCTCTTTTGGAGAAAAAGCTACAAAACAGATATTCGGGAGTATAGGATAGGCTATGGTAAAAAAGGAAATATCCTCAGACAAAAACTGGAAAGAAAATTTGAGTGAAACTGCTTTGTGTTAGATATATTTATTCATCATGCATAGTTAAATCTTTAATTATATTATGCAGTTTGGAAACTCCGTCATGCACACAACCACGAAGGGACATTTGGGAGCACATTCAGGCCTACGGTGAAAAGTAGATATCTTCATATAAAAACTGGATAGAAGCTTTCTGAGAAACTACTTTGTGATGTATGCATTCCACTCAGGAAGTTATACGTCTTTTCTCACAAGGCAGTGTTTGAACACTGTTCCTGTGAAACTGAAAATGTGATATTTTGGAACACATTGAGGACTATGGCGAATAGTGAAATATACTGAAATAAATTCGAGGAAGAAACGTTCCAACTATCTGCTCTCTGATATGTGCATTCATTTCACAGAGTTAATGCTTACTCTATGTCGCCCAGTTTCAAAACTCTCTCTTTGATGTATCTGTGAAGGGATATTTAGTGACGCCCGGAGACTTGTGGTGAGCGAGGAAACATTTTCTGATGAAACCTGCAGAGAAACGTTCTGAGCAACTGCTTTGCGATGAATGTATTCATCTCCTAGAGTTAAACCATTCTTTGGATTCAGAAGCTTGAAATCACTGTTTTTGTGGAATCTGAGGAAGGACATTTGCAAACAATCCTTAGAATTTGGAGGAAGAAACATCCTCAGGTAAAATCCAAAAGGAAGTTTTCTGTGAAACTGCTCTGTGTCGTCTTAATACCTCTCACTCAGATAAGCCTCTCTTTTCATTGAGCAGTTTTCTAACCCTGTGCATGTTTAGCGTGTGATGGGATATTCGGGAGCACTTTGAGGCTATCGGTGAAAAAGGAAATATGTTCAGACCGACACTGGAGAGAAGCTTTCTGAGGAACTGCTTTGTGACGATTGCATTCCAGTAGCAGTGTTATAACTCTATTCTCTTACAGCATCGGGGAAAGCCTTTTGGAGAAACAGCTACCAAGTGATATTCGAGAGCATGTTGATACCGATGGTGAAAAGGGAAATAGCCTCAGACAAAAACTGGAAAGAAGATTTCTAGTTAACGACTCTGTGATATGTGTAATCATCTCACATAGATAAAGCTTTCTTTACATTATGCAGCTTGGAAACTATCATGGACGGATCCACGAAGTTTCTTCTCATAAAGCACTGTTTGAACACTGTCCCTGTAAAACCAAAAGAGTGATATTCGGAGTGCATTGAAGACTGTGGCAAAAACTGAAATGTCATCCAATAAAAAAAGGAAAGAAGCACTCGAAGAAACTGCCCTGTGACATGTCCATTCTTTTCACAGGGTTAAATGTTACTCTACATTTCCCAGGTGGAAAGTCATTCTTTGAGGTTTCTGCAAAGGGATAGTTAGTGGTGACCGGAGGCCTGTGTGAGGCTAGGAAATGTCTTCCATCCAAAATCGGAGAGAAACTTTCTGCGCAACTCTTTTGTGATGTTTGTATTTATCTCATAGCGTTAAATCTTTCTTTGGATTGAGCAGTGTGAAAACACTGTTTCTGTATAACCTGAGAAAGGACATTTGGAAACGCTTTTTAGAATATCCAAAAAATGAAATAACCTCAGAGAGAAACCAGAAGGAAGCTTTCTGTGAAACTTCTCTGTGTCACGTGAATTCCACTCACACGCTTAAGCTTCTCTTTTCCTTGAGCTGTATCATTACACTCTTTTTGTTTAGTCTGCGAAGGGATATTCTGGAGGGCTTTGAGGCTTATGGTGAGAAAGGAAACTACTTCAGTTAGAAACTGGAGAGAAGCTTTCTGAGGAGCTGCTTTGTGATGTGTGCATTCCAATCACAGTGTTATACTTCTCTTCTCATACAGCACTTTGAGGCTAACGGTGAAAAAGGAAATATGTTCAGACGGAAACTGGAGAGAAGCTTTCCGAGGAACTGCTTTGTGACGTGTGCATTCCAGTCACAGTGTTATACCACTCTTCTCATACAGCGTCAGGGAAACCCTTTTGGAGAAACAGGTACCAAGTGATATTCGGGAGCATGTTTATGCCGAAGATGAAAAGGGAAATAGCCTCAGACAAAAACTGGAAAGAAGCCTTCTAGCAAACTACTCTGTGATATGTGTAATCATCTCACATAGATAAAGCTTTCTTTACATTACGCAGCTTGTAAATTGTCACGGATGGATCCACGAGGGACCTTCGGGAGCACATTCTGTACTATGGTCAAACAGGAAATATCTTCAGACAAAAACTGGAAAGAAGAGTTCTGTGAAACTGCTTTGTGTTACATATATTTATTCATCTCGCATAGTTAAAACTTTAATTATATTATGCAGTTTGGAAACTCCGTCATGCACAGATCTGCCACGGGACATTCAGGAGCACATTCAGGCCTATGGTGAAAGAGGAGATATCTTCAGATAAAAACGGGATAGAAGCATTCTGAGAAATTACTTTGTGATGTATGCATTCCACTCAGGGAGTTATACCTCTTTTCTCACAAGACAGTGTTTGAACGCTGTTCATGTGTAACCAAAAAAGTGATACTTCAAAATGCATTGAGGATTATGGCAAATAGTGAATTACACTGAAATAAAATAGAGGAAGAAGGATTCCAACAATCTGCTCTCTGATAGGAGCATTCACTTCACAGAGTTAATGCTTACTCTATGTTGCCCTGTTTCAAAACTTTGTCTTTGAAGAAGCTGTCAAAGGATATTTAGTGACGCATGGAGGCTCGTGGTGAGCGAGGAAACGTCTTCTGATGAAACCTGCAGAGAAACGTTCTGAGCAAGTGCTTTGCGATGTGTGTATTCGTCTCCTAGAGTTAAACCACTCTTTGGATTGAGCAGCTTGAAATCACTCTTTTTGTGGAATCTGAGGAAGGACATTTGGGAACGATCCTTAGAATATGGAGAAAGAAATATCCTGAGGTAAAATCCAGAAGGAAGCTTTCCGTGAAACTGCTCTGTGTTGTCTTAGTTCCTCTCACCCAGATAAGCCTCTCTTTTCATTGAGGAGTTTTCTAGACTTGTGCATGTTGAGCGTGTGATGGGATATTCGGGAGCACATTGAGGTGAATGCTGAAATAGGAAATATGTTCAGACCGAAACCGGAGAGAAGCTTTCCAAGGAACTGCTTTGTGACGTGTGCATTCCACTCAGAGTGTTATATCTCTATTCTCATACAGCGTCAGGGAAACCCTTTTGGAGAAACAGGTACCAAGTGACATTCGGGAGCATGTTGATGCTGATGGTGAAAAGGGAAATAGCCTCAAACAAAAACTGGAAAGAAACTTTGTAGGAAACTACTCTGTGATGTGTGTAATCATCTCACATAGATAAAGCTTTCTTTACATTATGCCGCTTGGAAACTGTCATGGAGGGATCGAAGAAGGCACATTTGGGAGCACATTCTGGACTATGGTGAGAAAGGAAATATCTTCAGATAAAAACTGGAAAGAAGATTTCTGTGAATATGCTTTTTGATACGTTTATTCCTCTCACATAGATGAAGCTTTATTACATTACACAGGTTTGAAACTCCCTCGTAGATGAATCCACGAAGGGATATTTGGGATCACATTCGGGCCTATAGGAAGCTTTTGTGAAACTGTTCTGTGCTGTCTTAATTCCTCTCACTCAGTTAAGCCTCTCATTTCATTGAACAGTTTTCTAACCCTGTGTATGTTTAGCGTGTAATGGGATATTCGGGAGCACTATGAGGCTTAAAGTGAAAAAGAAAATATGTTCAGAACAAAACTGGAGAGAAGCTTTCCGAGGAACTGCTTTGTGACGTGTGCATTCCACTCACAGTGTTATACCTGTCTTCTTATACAGCGTCTGGGCAACATTTTGAAGAAACAGGTGCCAAGTGATATTCTGGAGCATGTTGATGCCATTGGTAAAAAGCAAACAGCCTCAGACAAAAACTGGAAAGATTCTGTCTAGGAAACTACTCTGTGATAAGTGTAATCATCTCACATAGATAAAGCTTTCTTTACATTACGCAGCATGGAAATTGTCATGGACGGATCCACGAATTTCTTCTCATAAGGCCCAGTTTGAACACTGTTCCTGTAAAACCAAAAGTGTGATATTCGGAGCACATTGAAGACTAGGGCAAAAAGTGAAATGTCATGCATAAAAAACAGAAAGAAGCCTCCGAAGAAAGTGCTCTCTGACATGTCCATTCCTTTGACAGTGTTAAATCTTCCTCTACATTTCCCAGTTTGAAAGTCGGTCTTTTAGGGTTCTGTGAAGGGATAGTAAGTGGCGACCGGAGTCCTGTGTGAGGCAAGGAAATGTCTTCCATCGAAAATCAGAGAGAAGCTTTCTGCGCAACTCTTTTGTGATGTTTGTATTAATCTCATAACGTTAAACCATTCTTTGGATTGAGCAGTTTGAAATCACTGCTTCTGTGGAATCTGAGAAAGGACATTTGGACACGCTCTTTAGAATATCCTGAAAAAGAAATAACCTCAGAGAGAAACCAGAAGGAAGGTTTCTGTCAAACTGCTCTGTGTCACGTGAATCCGCTCACACAGTTAAGCTTCTCTTTCCATTGAGCTGTATCATAACACTGTTTTTGTTTAGTCTGCGAAGGGATACTCTGCAGGGCTTTGAGGCTTATGGTAAGAAAGGATACATCTTCATATAGAAACTGGAGAGAGGCTTTCCGAGGAGCTGCTTTGTGACGTGTGCATTCCACTCACGGAAATATAACTTTCTTCTCGTGTTTTAGACATGAAGTCCTTGCCCATGCCTATGTCATGAATGGTACTACCTAGCTTTACTTCTAGGATTTTTATGGTATTAGGTGTAACATTTAAGTCTCTAATCCATCTTGAATTAATTTTCGTATAAGGAGTAAGGAAAGGATCCATTCTCAACTTTCTACTAATGGCTAACCAGTTTTCCCTGCATTATTTTTTAAATAGGGAATCCTTTCCCCATTTCTTGTTTCTCTCAGGTTTGTCAAAGATCAGATGGCTGTAGATGCGTGGTATTATTTCTGAGGACCCTGTTCTGATCCATTGGTCTATATCTCTGTTTTGGTACCAGTACCATGCTGTTTTGGTTACTGTAGCCTTGTAGTATAGTTTGAAGTCAGGTAGCATGATTCCTCCGGCTTCGTTCTAGATCATGATGCTATAATGACACATGCACATGTATGTTTATTGCTGCATTATTCACAATAGCAAAGAGTTGGAATCAACCCAAATGTTCATCAGTGACAGACTGGATTAGGAAAATGTGGCACATATACACCATGGAATACTATGCAGCCATAAAAAGGATGAGTTTGCATCCTTTGTAGGAACATGGATGCAGCTGGAAACCATCATTCTTAGCAAACTATCACAAGAACAGTAAACCAAGCACCGCAGGTTCTCACTCATAGGTGGGAACTGAACTATGAAATCACTTGGACTCGGGAAGGGGAACATCACACATCGGGACCTATCATGGGGAGGAGTGTGGCAGGAGGGATTGCATTGGGAGTTATACCTGATATAAATTACAAAATGATGGGTGCTGACGACTTGATGGGTGCCGCACAACAACGTGGCACAGGTATACACAGGTAACAAATCTGCACATTGTGCACATGTACCCTACAACTTAATGTATAATAATAATAAAAGAAAAAAAAAGAAATATACCTTTCTTATTTCAAAGGATTCCGAAATCCCTTTTAGAGAAAAAGCTACCAAGAGATATTCGGGAGTATAGCGATGACTATGGTGAAAAAGGAAATATCCTCAAACAAAAACTGAAAAGAAGAGTTCTGTGAAACTGCTTTGTGTTAGATATATTTATTCATCTCTCATAGTTAAAACTTTAATTATATTATGCAGTTTGGAAACTCCTTCATGCACAGATCCGTGAAGGGACATTCGGGAGCACATTCAGGCCTAAGGTGAAAGAGGAGATATCTTTAGGTAAAAACTGGATAGAAGCTTTCTGAGAAACTACTTTGTGATGTATGCATTCCACTCAGGGAGTTTTACCTCTTTTCTCAGAAGTCAGTGTTTGAACACTGTTCCTTGAAACCAAAAAAGTGATATTTCGGAACGCATTGAGGACAATGGCGAATAGTGAAATGTACTGAAATGAAATCGAGGAAGAAGCATTCCAAGAATCTACTCTCTGATATGTGCATTCACTTCACAGAGTTAATGCTTACTCTAGGTTGCACAGTTTTGAAACTCTGTCTTTGAAGGATCTGTGAAGGCATATTTAGTGATGCCCAAAGGCTCGTGGTGAACGAGGAAATGTCTTCTGATGGAACCTGCAGAGAAACTTTCTGAGCAAGTGCTTTGTGATGTGTGTATTCATCTCCTAGAGTTAAACCATTCTTTGGATTGAGAAGCTTGAAATCACTGTTTTTGTGGAATCTGAGGAAGGACATTTGGGAACGATCCTTAGAATATGGAGAAAGAAATATCCTCAGGTAAAATCCAGAAGGAAGCTTTCTTTGAAACTGCTCTGTGTCATCTTAATTCCTCTCACTCAGATAAGCCTCTCTTTTCATTCAGCAGTTTTCTAGCCCTGTGCATGTTTAGCATGTGATGGGATATTCAGGAGCACTTTGAGGCTAACGTTGAAAAAGGAAATATGTTCAGACGGAAACTGGAGAGAAGCTTTCCGAGGAAGTGCTTTGTGACGTGCGCATTTCAGTCACAGTGTTATACCTCTCTTCTCATACAGGGTCAGGGAAACTCTTTTCGAGAAACAGGTACCAAGTGATATTCTGGAGCATGTTGATGCTGATGGTGAAAAGGGAAATAGCCTCAGACAAAACCTGGAAAGAAACTTTGTAGGAAACTATTCTGTGATATCTGTAAACATATCACATAGATACAGCTTTCTTTACATTATGCAGCTTGGAAATTGTCATGGATGGATGGACGAACGGACCTTCATGAGCACATTCTGGACTATGGTGAAAAAGGAAATATCTTCAGATAAAAACAGGAAGGAAGCTTTCTGTGAATCTGCTTTTTACTATGTTTATTCATCTCACATATATGAAGCTTTCTTTACATTACGCAGCTTGGAAACTCCATTATGGATGGATCCACGAAGGGATATTTGGGATCACATTCGGGCCTATGGTGAAATAGGAAATATAGACAGATAAAGACTGGAGAGAAGCTTTCTGAGAAACTGCTTGGTGATGTGTGCATTCCACTCAGGGAGTTATAACTTTCTTCTCATAAGGCACAGTTTGAAGACTGTTCTTTTTTTTTTAATCTTTAAGTTCTAGGGTACATGTGCATAATGTGCAGGTTTGTTACGTATGTATACTTGTGCCTTGTTGGTGTGCTGCACCCATCAACTCGTCAGCACCCCTCAATTCATCGTTTATTTCGGGTATAACTGCCAATGCAATCCCTCCCCCCTCCCCCCTCCCAATGGTAGGCCCTGGTGTGTGATGTTCCCCTTCCCGAGTCCAAGTGATCTCATTGTTCAGTTCCCACCTATGAGTGAGAACATGCGGTGTTTGGTTTTCTGTTCTTGTGATAGTTTGCTAAGAAAGATGGTTTCCAGCTGCATCCACGTCCCTACAAAGACGCAAACTCATCCTTTTTTATGGCTGCATAATATTCCATGGTGTATATGTGCCACATTTTCTTAATCCAGTCTGTCACAGATGGACATTTGGGTTGATTCCAAGTCTTTGCTATTGTGAATAGTGCCGCAATAAACATACGTGTGCATGTGTCTTTACAGCAGCATGATTTGTAATCCTTTGGGTATGTACCCAGTAGTGGAATGGCTGGGTCATGTGGTACATCTAGTTCTAGATCCTTGAGGAATCGCCATACTGTTTTCCATAATGGTTGAACTAGTTTACAATCCCACCAACAGTGTAAAAGTGTTCCTATTTCTCCACACCCTCTCCAGCACCTGTTTTTGCCTGACTTTTTAATGATTGCCATTCTAACTGATGTGAGATGGTATCTCATTGTGGTTTTGATTTGCATTTCTCTGATGCCCAGTGATGATGAGCATTTTTTCATGTGTCTGTTGGCTGTATGAAAGTCTTCTTTTGAGAAATGTCTGTTCATATCCTTTGCCCACTTTTTGATGGTGTTGTTTGTTTTTTTCTTCTAAATTTGTTTGAGTTCTTTGTAGATTCTGGATATTATCCCTTTGTCAGATGAGTAGATTGCAAAAATTTTCTCCCATTCTGTAGGTGGCCTGTTCACTCTGATGGTAGTTTCTTTTGCTGTGCAGAAGCTCTTTAGTTTAATTAGATCCCATTTGTCAATTTTTGCTTTTGCTGCCGTTGCTTTTGGTGCTTTAGACATGAAGTCCTTGCCCATGCCTTTGTCCTGAATGGTACTACCTACGTTTTCTTCTAGGATTTTTATGGTATTAGGTTTAACCTTTAAGTGTCTAATCCATCTTGAATTAATTTTCTTATAAGGACTAAAGAAAGGATCCATTTTCAGCTTTCTACTTATAGCTAGCCAATTTTCCCAGCACCATTTATTAAATAGGGAATCCTTTCCCCATTTCTTGTTTCTCTCAGGTTTGTCAAAAATCAGATGGCTGTAGATGTGTGGTATTATATCTGAGGACACTGTTCTGTTCCGTTGGTCTATATCACTGTTTAGATACCATTACCATGCTGTTTTAGTTACTGTAGCCTTGTAGTATAGTTTGAAGTCAGGTAGCGTGATGCCTCCAGCTTTGTTCTAAATCATGCTGCTATAAAGACACATGTACACGTATGTTTATTGCAGCACTATTCACAATTGGAAAGAGTTGGAATCAACCCAAATGTCCATCAGTGACCGACTGGATTAGGAAAATGTGGCACATATACACCATGGAATACTATGCAGCCATAAAAAGGATGAGTTTGCATCCTTTGTAGGGGCATGGATGCAGCTGGAAACCATCATTCCTAGCAAACTGTCACAAGAACAGAAAACCAGACACCGCATGTTCTCACTCATAGGTGGGAACTGAACAATGAAATCACTTGGACTCGGGAAGGGGAGCACCACACATCGGGGCCTATCATAGGGAGGGGTGTGGGGGGAGGGATTGCATTGGGAGTTATACCTGATATAAATGACAAATTGATGGGTGCTGACGAGTTGATGGGTGCAGCACAACTATGTGGCACAGGTATACATATGTAACAAACTTGCACATTGTGCACATGTACACTAGAACTTAAAGTATAGTAATAAAAAAAAAGAAATATACCTTTCTTCTCCTAAGGGATTCCAGAATCCATTTTGGAGAAAAAGCTACCAAGAGATATTCGGGAGTATAGCGATGACTATGGTGAAAAAGGAAATATTCTCAGACAAAAACTGGAAAGAAGAGTTCTGTGAAACTGCTTTGTGTTAGATATATTTATTTGTCTCACATAGTAAAAACATGAATTATATTACACAGTTTGGAAACTCCGTCATGCACAGATCCATGAAGGGACACTCGGGAGCACAGTTGGGCCTACTGTGAAAGAGGAGATATCTTCAGATAAAAACTGGATAGAAGCTTTCTGAGAAACTACTTTGCGATGTATGCATTCCACTGAGGGAGCTATTCCTCTTTTCTCACAAGGCAGTGTTTGAACTCTGTTCCTGTGAAACTGAAAAAGTGATATTTCGGAACGCATTGAGGACTATGGCGAATAGTGAAATATACTGAAATAAAATCGAGAGAGAAGCGTTCCAAAAATCTACTCTCTGATATGTGAATTCACTTCACAGAGTTAATGCTTACTCTATGTAGCCCAGTTTCGAAACTCTGTCTTTGAAGCATCTTTGAAGGGATATTTAGTGATGCCCGGAGGCTTGTGGTGAGGGAGGAAACGTCTTCCGATGAAACCTGCAGAGAAACGTTCTGAGCAACTGCTTTGCCATGCGTGTATTCGTCTCATAGATTTAAACCATTCTTTGGATTGGGCAGCTTGAAATCACTGTTTTTGTGGAATCTGTGGAAGGACATTTGGGAACGATGCTTAGAATATCGAGAAAGAAATATCCTCAGGTAATATCCAGAAGGAAGCTATCTGTGAAACTGCTCTGTGTTGTATTAATTCCTCTCACTCTGATAAGCCTCTCTTTTCATTGAACAGTTTTCTTTCCCTGTGTATGTTTAGCGTGTGCTGGGATATACAGGAGCACATTGAGGCTGAAGGTGAAAAAAGAAATATGTTCAGACCGAAACTGGAGAGAAGCTTTCGGAGGAACTGCTTTGTGATGTGTGCATTTCAGTCACAGTGTTATACCTCTCTTCTCATAAAGTTTCAGGGAAACCCTTTTTGAGAAACAGGTACCAGGTGATATTCGGGAGCATGTTGATGCCGATGGTGAAAAGGGAAATAGCCTCAAACAAAAACTGGAAAGAAGCTTTCTAGGAAACTACCTGATTTGTTTTTCTAAGAACCACCAGAGTGACCACAAAAGAACTAGCGAGTAGGCAAGGGTAAAAGCAAAACTGCAAATTTATTCTTTGGTCATCTAGCTCCAGGAAAAAAGGTGTGCAAGGTGAAGTCTGTCGACCTCCAGCAAAGTTCCTAATGCAGTACCGACAAGAGTAGGGGCAGAGGAAGCCCATGAGGTGCGCCTGCCAGGAGCAGCTTTTCTAGGAGTGGAAGGGCAATAGGCGGGGCAAGGGTGTGTTGGCGGGGGGAAGGCTCTGCAGGTGCCACCAGGTAAATCTTGGTCTCTTCGGATTGACATCACCTGGCACATGCCTGGTTGGTCTGCAGCTTCCCGGGCTCCAGCTGCATTTTCACGCACATGGGAAGAGTTGGTGGTGAAGAACCCAGAAATGCGCTATCTTGCCTCCGTTAGTCCAAACACTACTCAGTAGAATGTGTAATCATCACACATAGATAAAGCTTTCCTTACATTATGCAGCCTGGAAACTGTCATGGACAGATACGTGAAGGGATCTTCAGGAGCGCATTCAAGGCTAGGGTGAAAAGAAATATCTTCAGATATAAACTGGTAAGAACCTTTCTGTGAATCTGCTTTTTGCTCTGTTTATTCATCTCACATAGATGAAGCTTTATTTACATCACATAGCTTGGAAACTCCCTCCTGGATGGATCCACGTAGCGACATTTGGGATCACATTCGTGCCTATGGTGAAACAGCAAATATAGTCAGATAAAAACTGGAGAGAAGCTTTCTGAGAAACTGCTTGGTGATGTATGCATTCCACTCAGGGAGTTATAACTTTCTTCTCATCAGGCACAGTTTAAACACTGTTCCTGTAAAACCAAAAGAGTGATATTTGGAGCACATTGAAGATTATGGCATAAACACTGTTACTCTGAAACCGAAAAAGTGATATTTTGGAAAGCATTGAGGACTATGGCGAATAGTGAAATATACTGAAATAAAATCGAGGAAAAAGCGTTCCAAGAATCTGCTGTCTGTTATATGCATTCACTTCACAGAGTTAATGCTTACTCTATGTTGCCCTGTTTCAAAACTCTGTCTTTGAAGAATCTGTGAAGGGATATTTGGTGATGCCCGGAGGCTTGTGGTGAGCGAGGAAACGTCTTCCGATGAAACCTGCAGAGAAACGTTCTGAGCAAATGCTTTGCGATGTGTGTATTCGTCTCATAGAGTTAAACCATTATTTGGATTGAGCAGCTTGAAATCACTGTTTTTGTGGAATCTGAGGAAGGACATTTGGGAACAATCCTTAGAATATGGAGGAAGAAATATCCTCAGGCAAAATCCAGAAGGAAGCTTTCTGTGAAACTTCTCTGTGTCGTCTTAATTTCTATCACCCAGATAAGCCTCTCTTTTCATTGAGCAGTTCTCTAACCCTGTGTATGTTTAGCGTGTGATGGGATATTCGGGAGCACTTTGAGGCTAACGGTGAAAGAAAAATATGTTCAGACCGAAACTGGACAGAAGCTTTCCGAGGAACTGCTTTGTGACGTGTGCATTCTAATCACAGTGTTATACCTCTTTCTTCATACAGCGTTGGGAAACCCTTTTTGAGAAACCGCTACCAAGTGATATTCGGGAGCATGCTGATGTCGAAGGTGAAAAGGGAAAAAGCCTCAGACAAAAACTAGAAAGAAGCTTTCTAGGAAACTACTCTGTGATATGTGTAATCATCTCACATAGATAAAGCTTTCTTTACATTACGCAGCTTGGAAACTGCCATGGCCGGATTCACAAGGGGATCTTCGGGAGCACATTCTGGACTATGATGAAAAAGGAAATATCTTCAGATAAAAATTGGAAAGAAGCTTTCTGTGAATCTGCTTTTTGCTATGTTTATTCATCTCACATAGATGAAGCTTTCTTTACATTATGCAGCTTGGAAACTACCTCATGGATGTATGGGATCACATTCAGGCCTATGGTGAAATAGGAAACATAGTCAGATAAAAAGTGGAGAGAAGCTTTCTGAGAAACTGGTTGATGATGTGTGCATTCCACTCAGGGAGTTATAGCTTTCTTCTCATAAGTCACAGTTTCAACACTGTTACTGTATAACCAAAAGTGTAATATTCGGAGCACATTGAAGACTGTGGCAAAAAGTGAAATGTCGTCCAATAAAAAACAGAAAGAAGCACTCGAAGAAATTGCTGTCCATTCTTTTCACAGGTTAAAGCTTACTCTACATTTTCCAGTTTCAAAGTCGGTCTTTGAGGGTTCTGGGAAGGGATAGTAAGTCGCAACCGGAGGCCTGTGTGAGGCAAGGAAATGTCTTCCATCGAAAATTGGAGAGAAACTTTCTGCGTAACTCTTTTGTCATGTTTGTATTCATCACATAGAGTTAAATCGTTCTTTGGATTGAGCAGTTTGAAATCACTGTTTCTATGGAATCTGAGAAAGGACTTTTGGAAACACTCTTTAGAATATCCTGAAAAGGAAATAACCTCAGAGAGAAAACAGAAGGAAGCTTTCTGTGAAACTGCTCTGAGTCACATGAATTCTGCTCACTCAGTTAAGCTTCTCTTTTCATTGAGCTGTATCGTAACACTGTTTTGGTTTAGTCTGCAAAGGGATATTCTGGAACCCTTAGAGGCTTACGATGAGAAAGGAAACGTCTTTAAATAGAAACTAGAAAGAAGCTTTCTGAGGAGCTGCTTTATGACATGTGCATTCCACTCACAGAGATACACCTTTCTTCTCATATATGATTCCGAAATCCCTTTTCGAGAAAAAGCTACCAAGAGACATTCGGGAGTATAGGGATGGCTATATTGAAAAAGGAAATATCTTCAGAGAAAAACTGGAAAGAAGATTTCTGTGAAATTGCTTTGTGTTAGATATATTTATTCATCTTGCATAGTTAAAACTTTTCTTATATTACGCAGTTTGGAAACTCTGTCATGCACAGATCCGCGAAGGGACGTTCTGGAGAACATTCAGGCCTAAGGTGAAAGAGGAAATATCTTCAGATAAACACTATATAGAAGATTTCTGAGAAACTACTTTGTGATGTATGCATTCCACTCAGGGAGTTATAACTCTTTTCTCACCAGGCAGTGTTTGCACACTGTTCCTGTGAAACCAAAAAAGTGATATTTCGGTTCACATTGAGGACTATGGCGAATAGTAAAATATACAGAAATAAAATCGATGAAGAAGCGTTCCAAGAATCTGCTCTATGATATGTGCATTCACTTCACAGTGTTAATGCTTACTCTATGTTGCCCAGTTTCAAAACTCTGTCTTTGAAGAATCTGTGAAAGGATATTTAGTGATGCCCAGAGGCTTGTGGTGAGCGAAGTAATGTCTTCCGATCAAACTTGCAGAGAAACTTTCTGAACAACTGCTTTGGGATGTGTGTATTCGTCTCAAACATTTAAACAATTCTTTGGACTGAGCAACATGAAGTCACTCTTTTTGTGTCATCCGAGGAAGGACATTTGGGAACGATCCTTAGAATATGGAGAAAGAAATATCCTCCGGAAAAATCCAGTAGGAAGCTTTCTGTGAAACTGCCCCGTGTCTTCTTCATTACTCTTGCTCAATGAAGCCTCTCTTTTCATTGAGCAGTTTTTTAACCCTGTGCATGTTTAGCGTGTGATGGGATATTCGGAAGCACTTTGAGGCTAACGGTGAAAAAGGAAATATGTTCAGACTGAAACTGGAGAGAAGCTTTCTGAGGAACTGCTTTGTGACATGTGCATTCCAGTCACCGTGTTATACCTTTGTTCTCATACAGCGTCGGGGAAACCCTTTTGGAGAAACAGGTACCAAGTGATATTCAGGAGTATGTTGATGCCGATGGTGAGAGAAGGAAAAAGCCTCAGACAAAACCTGGAAAGACACTTTGTAGGAAACTACTCTGTGATATGTGTAATCATCTCACATAGTAAAAGCTATCTTTACATTACGCACCTTGGAAACTCTCATGGACGGATCCACGAAGGGACCTTTGGGAGCACATTCAGGTCTGGTGAAAAAGGAAATATCTTCAGATAAAAACTGGAAAGAAGCTTTCTGTGAATCTACTTTTTGCTATATTTATTCATCTCACAGAGATGAAGCTTTTGTTTACATTACAGAGCTTGGAAACTCCCTCATGGATGGATCCGTGAAAGGATATTTGGGATCACATTCGGGCCTATGGTAAAATAGGAAATATTGTGAGAAAAAAACTGGAGAGAAGCTTTCTGAGAAACTGCTTCATGATGTTCGCATTCCACTCAGGGAGTTGTAACTTTCTTCTCATAAGGCACAGATTGAACACTGTTCCAAAACCAAAAGAGTGGTATTCGGAGCACATTTAAGACTACGGCAAAAAGTGAAATGTCGTCCAATAAAAAAGAGGAAAAAGCACTCGAAGAAACTGTTCTCTGACATGTCTATTCTCCGAAACTGTTCTCTGACATGTCCATTCTCCGAAACTGGAAAGAAGCTTTCCGAGGAACTGCTTTGTGACGTGTGCATTTCAGTCACAGTGTTATACCTCTCTTCTCATACAGCGTCGGGGAAACCCTTTTTTAGAGACAGGAACCAAGTGATATCCTGGAGCATGTTGATGCTGATAGTGAAAAGGAAAATAGCCTCAGAAAAAAACTGGAAAGAAGCTTTCTAGGAAACTATTCTGTGATATGTGTAATCACCTCACACAGATTAAGTTTTCTTTACATTACGCAACTTGGAAACTGTCATGGACGGATCCACCAAGGGACCCCCAGGAGCACATTCAGGACTCTTGTGAAAAAGCAAATATCTTCAGATAAACACTCGAAAGAAGCTTTCTGTGAATCTGCATTTTCCTATATTCATTCAACTCACATATTGTAAGTATTGTAAGCTTTCTTTACATTACGTGGTTTGGAAGTCCCTCGTGGATGGATCCGCGAAGGGAAATTAGGGATCACATTCGGGCCTATGGTGAAACTGCATTTTGAGCTGTGAATACACCACACAGAGTTACACTTTCTTTTTCATTGATCCCTTTGCTAGCACTCTTTTGTTGAAATCTGCATTGGGATATTTCTTAGCGCAATGAAGCTGACAGAGACAAAGGAAATTTCCTCAAATAAAAACTAGAAAGTAGCTTTCTGAGAAACTTCTTTGTGATGTGGGAATTCATCTCACCGAGTTACAACTTTGTCTTCACGAAGCAGTTTGCTAACACTGTTGTCGTGGAATCTACAAAGTGATATTTGGGAGCGAATTGAGGCCCATGGTGAAAACGGAAGTATTCTCAGATAAAAACTAGAAAAAATCTTTCCAAGAAATTGCTTTCTGTTGTGTGAGTTAACCACAAAAAGATTCACCGTTCCCTTCTTGCGGCAGTCTGCTAACACTCTTCTTGTGGAATGTGCAAAGTGATATTTGGGAGCTCATTGAGGGCTATGGTGAGAAAGGAAATATCCTCAGATAAAAAATGGAATGAAGTGTTCTGAGAAACTGCATTGTGACATGTGGATGCAACTCACAGAGTTACACTTTCCTTTTCATTGATACGTTTGCTGACACTCTTGTCTTGAAATCTGCATTGGGACATTTCTTAGCACAATGAAGCTGACGGTGACAAAGGAAATTTCCTCAAATAAAAACTAGAAAGTAGCTTTCTGAGAAACTTCTTTGTGACCTGGGAATTCATCTCACCAAGTTACAACTTTGTCTTCACGAAGCAGTTTGCTAACACTATTGTGGTGGAATCTGTAAAGTGATATTTGGGCACGCACTGAGGCCCATGGTGAAAACGGAAATATCCTCAGGTGAAAACTGGAAAGAAGTTTCCTGAGAAATTGCCTTCTGATATGTGAATTCTTCACACGGAGATTCACCTTTCTCTTCTTGTAGCTGTGTGCTAACACTGCTTTCTTGGATTCTGTAAAGTGATATTTGGGAGCTCATTGAGGGCTATGGTGAAAAAGGAAATATCCTCCGAAAAAAACAGGAATGAAGCTTTCTGAGAAACTGCTTTGTGATGTGTGAATTCATTCCAAAGTGTTACACCACTCTTTCATGGAGGAGTCTGCTAGCACTGACTTTGTGGAAGCTCAGAAGTGATGTCTTGGATATCGTTGAATCCCATGGTGAATAATGAAATATCTTCAGACAATTCTGTAGAGAAGCCTTCTCAGAAACTTCTCTGTTGTGGGTGAATTCAGCTCACAGTGATAGATGATTGTTTTCATTCAGAAGCTTGCTAACAGAGTTTTCGCAGAAACTGCAATAAGACACACAGTGGCGCTCCGAGACCACAAATAACCTCGGCTCAAAGAAGAAAGATGCTTTCTGAGAAACTGTTCTGTGATGTGTGAATTCAACTCACTGAGTTACTCCTGTATTTCGTGGAGCTGTTGGCTAGCCCTGTTTTTGTGGATTCTGAGAACTGATATTTCGGATCCCTTTGAAGACTATAGGACCAAAGGAAATATCCTCCGTTAAAAATGAGAAAGCAGCTTTCTGAGAAACTTCAAAGTGATCTGTGAATTCATCTCACAGAGATACACCTTTCTCCTCATGAAGCCATTCGTTAAGACTCTTCTTGTGGAATTGGCTAAGTGATATTTGGGAACCCAGTGAGGGATATGGTGGAAAAGAAAATCACCTCAGATTAGAATTGGAAGGAAGCGTTCTGAGAAACTGCATTGTAACTTGTGTATACAATTCACAAAGTTACACTTTCCTTTTCATTGATCCTTTTGCTAACACTCTTTTCTTGAAATCTGCATTGGGTTATTTCTTTGTGCAATAAAGCTGACAGAGACAAAGGAAATATCCTCAAATAAAAACTAGAAAGTCGCTTTCTGAGAAATTTCTTTGTGATATGTGAATTCATCTCACCGAGTTACAACTTTGTCTTCACGAAGCTGTTTGCTAACAATGTTGTCGTGGAATCTGAAAAGTGATATTTGAGAGCACATGGAGGCCCATGGTGAAAACGGAAAAATCCTCAGATAAAATCTAGAAGGAAGCTTTCTGAGAAATTGCTTTTTGATTTGTGAATTCATCACAAAGATATTCACCTTTCCCTTCTTGTAGCAGTTTGCTAACAGTGTTTTCGTCGAATCTGCAAAGTGATATTTGGGAGCGCATTGAGGCCTAAGGTGAAAACGGAAATATCCGGAGATATTAACTAGAAAGAAGCTTTCTCAGAAGTTGCTTTCTCTTGTGTGAATACATAAAACAAAAATTCACTTTTCCGTTCTTGCAGCAGGTTCCTAACACTGTTGTCGTGTATTCTGCCAAGTGATATTTGGGAGCTCATTGAGGGCTATGGTGAAAAAGGAAATATCCTCAGATAAAAACTGGAAAGAAGCGTTCTGAGAAACTGCATCGTGACATTTGGATGCAACTCACAGAGTTACACGTTCCTTTTCACTGATCCCTTTGCTAAGACTCTTTTCTTGAAATCTGCATTGGGATATCTCTCAGAGCAATGAAGTTGATGGTGACAAAGGAAATATCCTCAGAGAAAAACTAGAAAGTAGCTTTCTGAGAAACTTATTTCTGCCATGTGAATTCATCTCACCGAGTTACAACTTTGTGTTCACAAAGCAGTTTGCTAACACTGTTGCCGTGGAATCTGCAAAGTGATATTTGGGAGCTCATTGAAGGCTATGGTGAAAAAGGAAATGTCCTCAGATTAAAACGGGGAAAGAAGGGTTCTGAGAAGCTGCACTATGATGTGCTAATGCAACTCACAGAGTTACACTTTTCTCTTCAGAGATCATTTTGCTAACACAGTTTTCTTGAAATCTGCAATTGGATATTTCTGAGTGCAATGAGGCTTACGGTGACAAAGGAAATATCCTCAGACAAAAATGAGAAGGAAGCTTTCTTAGAAACTTCTTTGTGATGTGTCAATTCATCTCACAGAGTTACACTTACGTTTCGTGGAGCAGTCAATTAACACTGTCTTTGAGGAACCTGAGAAGTGATACCTTGGATCGCATTGAGGTCAACGCTGTTACAGAAAATATCCTCGATTAAAAACTTGAAAGAAGCTTTGTTACAAACTTCTTTATGATATGTGAATTCATCTCACAGAGTAACAACTTAGCCTTCATGAAGCACTTTGCTAACAGTGTTTTCGTGGAATCTGCAAAGTGATATTTGGGAGCGCATTGAGGCCTAGGGTGAAAACGGAAATATCCTCAGATAATAACTAGAAGAAGCTTTCTGAGAGATTGCTTTCTGATGTGTGAATTCATAACACAGAGATTCACTTTTCCCTTCTCACAGCAGGTTCCTAACACTGTTGTCGTGGATTCTGCCAGGTGATATTTGGGAGCTCAATGAGGGCTGTGGTGTAAAAGGAAATATCCTCAGATAAAAACTGGAAAGAAGGGTTCTGAGAAACTGCCTTGTGACATGTGGATGCAACTCAAAGAGTTACACTTTCCTTTTCATTGATCCGTTGCTAAGACTCTTTTCTTGAAATCTGCATTGGGATATCTCTCAGCACAATGAAGCTGACGGTGACAAAGGAAATATCCTCAGAGAAAAACTAGAAAGTAGCTTTCTGAGAAACTTCTTTGTGACATGTGAATTCATCTCACAGAGTTACAACTTTGTCTTCCAGAAGCAGTTTGCTAACACTGTTGTCGTGTAATCTGCAAAGTGATATTGCGGAGCTCTTCGAGCGCTATGGTGAAAACGAAATATCCTCAGATTAAAACTGGAAAGAAGCCTTCTGAGAAACTGCATTAGGATGTGTGAATGCAACTCACAGAGTTACACTTTTCTCTTCAGAGATCAGTTTGCTAACACAGTTTTCTTGAAATCTGCAACTGGATACTTCTGAGGGCAATGAGGCTTACGGTGACAAAGGAAATATCCTCAGACAAAAAATTCAAAGAAGCTTTCTTAGAAACTTCTTAGTGATGTGTCAATTCATCTCACAGAGTTACACTTACGTTTCATGGAGCAGTCGATTAACACTTTGAGGAACCTGAGATGTGCTACCTTGGATCGCATTAAGGCCTATGCTGTTAAAGGAAATAATCTCAATTAAAAACGTGAAAGAAGCTTTGTGACAAATTTCTTTGTGATACGTGAATTCATCTCACTGAGTAACAACTTAGTCTTCATGAAACAGTTTGCTAACAGTGCTTTCGTGGAATCTGCAAAGAGATATTTGGGAGTGCATTGAGGCCTGTGGTGAAAAAGAAAATATCCTCTGATAATAACTAGAAAGAAGCTCTCTCAGAAGTTGCTTTCTGATGTGTGAATTCATAATACAGAGACTCAATTTTCCCTTCTTGCAGTAGGTTCCTAACACTGTTGTCGTGGATTCTGCCAAGTGATATTTGGGAGCTCATTGAGGGCTGTGGTGAAAAAGGAAATATCCCTAGATAAAAACTGCAAAGAAGCGTTCTGAGAAACTGCCTTGTGACATGTGGATGCAACTCACAGAGTTACACTTTCCTTCTCATTGAAATGTAGCTAAGACTCTTTTCTTGAAATCTGCATTGGGATATCACTTAGCGCAACGAAGCTGACTGTGACAAAGGAAATATCCACAGGGAAAAACTAGAAAGTAGCTTTCTGAGAAACCTCTTTGTGACATGTGAATTTATCTCACCAAGTTAGAACTTTGTCTTCACGAAGCAGTTTCCTAACAGTTCTCGTGGAATCTGCAAAGTGATATTTGGGAGCTCATTGAGGGCTATAGTAAAAAAGGAAGTATTCTCAGATGAAAACTGGAAAGAAGCGTTCAGGAAAACTGCTTTGTGACATGCAGATGAAACTCAAGGAGTTACACTTTCCTTTTCAGTGATCTGTTGCTAAGACTCTTTTCTTGAAATCTGCAATATTATGTCTCTTAGCACAACGAAGATGACGGTGAAAAAGTCAATATCCTCAAAGAAAAACTAGAAAGTAGCTTTATGAGAAACTTCATTGTGACATGTGAATTCATCTCACCGAATTACAACTTTATCTTCACAAAGCAGTGTGCTAACCCTCTTTTCGTGGAATCTACAAAGTGATACTTGGGAGCCCATTGGGGCCCATGGTGAAAAAGAAAATATCCTCAGACGAAAACTAGAGAGAAGCTTTCTAAGAGATTGCTTTCTGATGTGTGACTTCATCACACAGACTTCACCCTTCCCTTCTTGGAAAAGTTTGCTAACACTGGTGTCATGGATTCTGCAAAGTGATATTTGGGAGCTTATTGAGGGATATGGTGAAAAAGAAAATAACCTAAGATAAAAAATTGGAAAGAGGCCATCTGAGAAACGGCATTGCGATGTGTGAATGCAACTCACAGAATTACACGTTTCTCTTCAGTGATCAGTTTACTAACACAGTTTTCTTAAAATCTGCAGTGGGATACTTCTTAGCCCAATGAAGCTTATGTTGACAAAGGGAATATCGTCAGATGAAAACTAGAAAGAAGCTTTCTTAGAAACTTCTTGGTGTTGTGTGAATTCGACTCACAGAGTTACACTTATGTTTCATGGAGAAGTCCATTAACACTGTCTTTGAGGAACCTGAGAAGGGGTACTTTGGATTGCATTGAGGCCTATGTTGATAAAGCAAATATCCTCAGTTGAAAACGTGAAAGAAGCTTTCTGAGAAACTTCTTTGTGATCTGTGAATTCATCTCACAGAGTTACAACTTAGTCCTCAAGAAGCAGTTTGCTAACACTCTCTTCGTGGAATCTGCAAAGTGATATTTGGGAGCCCAATGAGGCCCATGGTGAAAAAGGAGATATGCTCAGAAAATAACTAGAGAGAACCTTTCTGAGAGATTGCTTTCTGATGTGTGACTTCATCACACAGAGTTCCAACCTAACCTTCTTGGACAGTTTGCTAACACGGTTGTCGTGGATTCTGCAAAGTGATATTTGGCAGCTCTTTGAGGCCTATGGTGTCAAAGGAAAAATTATCAGATCAAAACTGGAAAGAAGCCCTCTGAGAAACTGCATTGCGATGTGAGAATGAAACTCGCAGAGTTACACGTTTCACTTCAGTGATCAGTTTGCTAACACAGTTTTCTGAAAATCTGCAATGGGATACTTCTTAGGGCAATGAAGCTTACAATGACAAAGTAAATATCCTCAGATGAAAACTAGAAAGAAGCTTTCTTAGAAATTTCTTGGTGATGTGTGAATTCATCTCACAAAGTTACACTTATGTTTCGTGCAGCACTTCGTTAACACTGTCTTTGAGGAACCTGAGAAGAACTTCTTTGGATCGCATTGAGGCTTACGCTGATAAAGGAAATATCATAAGTTCAAAACGTGAAAGAAGGTTTCTGAGAAACTTCTTTGTGATCTGTGAATTCATCACACAGAGTAACAGCTTAATCCTCAGGAAGCAGTTTGCTAACACTGTTTTCGTGGAATCGGCAAAGTGAGATTTGGGAGCCCATAGGGGCCCATGTTGAAAAAGGAAATATCCTCAGACAATACCTAGAGAGAAGCTGTCTGAGAGATTGCTTTCTGACGTGTGACTTCATCACACAGAGTTCCACCCTTCCCTTCTTCAAACAGTTTGCCAACTCTGTTATCTTGTGTTCTGCAAAGTGATATTTGGGAGCTCATTGAGGACTATGGTGAAAAAGGAAATATCCTCAGATCAAAACTGGAAAGAAGCCTTCTGTGAAACTGCATTGCGATGTGTGAATACAACTCACAGAGTTACACGTTTCTCTAAAGTGTTCAGTTTGCTAACACAGATTTCTGGAAATAAGAAATGGGGTACGTCTTAACGCAAGGAAGCTTATGGTAAAAGGAAATATCCTCAGATGAAAACTAGAAAGAAGTTTTCTTTGAAACTTCTTGATGATGTGTGAATTCATCGCACAAAGTTACACTTATGTTTCCTGCAGCATTCCATTAACACTGTCTTTGAGGAACCTGAGAAGGACTTCTTAGGATCACTTTGAGGCTTACGCTGTTAAAGGAAATATCATCAGTGCAAAACGTGAAAGAAGCTTTCTGATAAACTTCTTTGTGATATGTGAATTCATCTCACAGAGTTACAGCTTAGTCCTCCAAATGCAGTTTGCTAACACTGTTTTCGTGGAATCTGCAAAGTGAGATTTTGGAGCCCATTGGGGCCCATGGTGAAAAAGGAATTATCCTCAGATAATAACTAGAGAGAAGCTTTCTGAGAGATTGCTTTCTGATGTGTGACTTCAACACACAGAGTTCCACACTTCCCTTTTTGGGACAGTTTGCTTACTCTGTTATCTTGTGTTCTGAATGGTGATATTTGGGAGCTCCTTGAGGGCTATGGTGAAAAAGGAAATATCCTCAGATCAAAACTGGAAAGAATCCTTTTGAGAAACTGCATTTCGATGTGTGAATGCAATTCACAGAGTTACACGTTTCTCTTCAGTGTTCAGTTTGGTAACACAGTTTTCTGGAAATCTGATATGGGTTACTTCTTAACCCAATGAAGCTTATGGTCACAAAGGAAATATCCTCAGATGAAAACTAGAAAGAGGGTTTCGTAGAAACATCTTGGTGATGTGTGAATTCATCTCACAAAGTTACACTTATGTTTCATGCAGCATTTCATTAACACTCTCTTTGAGGAACCTGAGAAGGACTTCTTTGGATCGCCGTGAGGCTTACGCTGTTAAAGGAAATATCATCAGTTCAAAACGTGAAAGAAGCTTTCTGAGAAATTTCTTTGTGATCTGTGAAATCCTCTCACAGAGTTACAGCTTAGTCCTCAGGAAGCAGTTTGCTGACACTCTTTTTGTGGAATCTGCAAAGTGAGATTTGGGAACCCATTGAGGGCTATGGTGAAACAGGAAATATCCTCAGATCAAAACTGGAAATAAGCCTTCTGAGAAACTGCATTTCCATGTGTGAATGCAACTCACAGAATTACACATTGCTCTTCAGTGTTCAGTTTCCTAACACAGTTTTCTGGAAATCTGCAATGGGATACTTCTTTTATTTTTTATTATGTTTTTATTATACTTTGAGTTCTAGGGTATATGTGCATAACGTGCTGTTTTGTTACGTATGTAAACTTATGCCATGTTGGTGTGCTGCACCCATCAACTCGTCAGCACCCATCAATTCATCATTTATATCATGTATAACTCCCCACTGCAACCCCCCTCCTCCCCCCTCCCCATGATAGGCCCCAGTGAGTGATGTTCCCCTTCCCGAGTCCAAGTGATCTCATTGTTCAGTTCCCACCTATGAGTGAGAACATGCGGTGTTTGATTTTCTGTTCTTGTGATAGTTTGCTAAGAATGATGGTTTCCAGCTGCATCCATGTCCCTGCAAGGGATGCAAACTCATCCTTTTTATGGCTGCATAGTATTCCATGGTGTATATGTTCCACATTTTCTTAATGCAGTCTGTCACAGATGGACATTTGGGTTGATTTCAAGTCTTTGCTATTGTGAATTGCGCCGCAATAAACATATGTGTGCATGTGTCTTTGTAGTAGAATAATTTATAAACCTTTGGGTATATACCCAGTAGTGGGATGGCTGGGTCATATGGTACATTTAGTTCTAGATCCTTGAGGAATTGCCATACTGTTTTCCATAATGGTTGAATTAGTTTACAATCCCACCAACAGTGTAAAAGTGTTCCTATTTCTCCACATCCTCTCCAACAACTGTTGTTTCCTGACTTTTTAATGATTGCCATTCTAACTGGTGGGAGATGGTATCTCATTGTGGTTTTGATTTGCATTTCTCTGATGGCGAGTCATGATGAGCATTTTTTCATGTGTCTGTTGGCTGTATGAATGTCTTCTTTTGAGAAATGACTGTTCATATCCTTTCCTCACTTTTTGATGGGGTTGTTTGTTTTTTTCTTGTATATTTGTTTGAGTTCTTTGAAGATTCTGGATATTAGCCCTTTGTCAGATGAGTAGGTTGCAAAAATTTTCTCCCATTCTGTAGGTTGCCTGTTCACTCTGATGGGAGTTTCTTTTGCTGTGCAGAAACTCTTTAGTTTAATGAGATCCCATTTGTCAATTTTTGCTTTTGCTGCCGTTGCTTTTGGTGTTATAGACATGAAGTCCTTGCCCATGCTTATGTCCTGAATGGAACTACCTAGATTTTCTTCTAGGGTTTTTATGGTATTAGGTCTAACATTTAACTCTCTAATCCATCTTGAATTAATCGTCGTATAAGGGGTAAGGAAATGGGATACTTCTTAACGCAATGAAGCTTGTGGTGACAAAGGATATATCCTCAGATGAAAACTAGGAAGAACGTTTCTTAGAAACTTCTTGGTGATGTGTGAATTCATCTCACAAAGTTACACTTATGTTTCCTGCAGCATTCCATTAACAGTTTCTTTGAGGAACCTGAGAAGGACTTCCTTGGATCGCATTGAGGCTTACGCTGATAAAGGAAATATCATCAGTTCAGAACGTGAAAGAAGATTTCTGAGAAACTTCTTTGTGATCTGTGAATTCACCTCACAGAGTTAGAGCTTAGTCCTCAGGAAGCAGTTTGCTAACACTCTTTTCGTGGAATCTGCAAAGTGAGATTTCGGAGCCCACATAGGCCGATGGTGAAAAAGGAAATATCCTCAGATAATAACTAGAAAGAAGCTTTCTGAGAGATTGCTGTCTGATGTGTGACGTAATCACAGAGAGTTCCACCCTTCCTTTTTAGGAACGGTTTGCTAACTCTGTTGTGTTGGGTTTTGCAAAGTTATATTTGGGAGCTCATTGAGGGCTATGGTGAAAAAGGAAATATCCCCAGATCAAAATTGGAAAGAAGCCTTTTGAGAAACTGCATTGCGATGTGTGAAGGCAACTCACAGAGTTACACGTTTCTCTTCAGTGATAAGTTTCCTAACAAACTTTTCTGGAAATCTGCAATAGTATACTTCTTAGCGCCATCAAACTTACGGTGTCAAAGGAAATATCCTCAGACGAAATCTAGAAGGAAGCTTTCTTAGAAACTTCTTGGTGATGTGTGAATTCATCTCACACAGTTACACTTATGTTTCGTGCAGGAGTCCATTTTCACTGTCTTTGAGGAAACTGAGAAGGGCTTCTTTGGATCACATTAAAGCCAAAGGTGATAAAGGAAATATCATCAGTTCAAAACGTGAAAGAATCTTCCTAGAAACTTCTTTGTGATCTCTGAATCCATCTCACAGTGTCAGAGATCAGTCCTCAGGAAGCAGTTTACTAACACTCTTTTCGTGGAATCTGCAAAGTGAGTTTTGGGAGCCCATAGAGGCACATGGTGAAAAAGGAAATATCCTCAGTTAATAACTAGAGAGAGGTTTCCTTAGAGATTGCTTTCTGATGTGTGACTTCATCACACAGAGTTCCACCCTTCCCTTCTTGGAACAGTTTGCTAACTCTGTTATCTTGTGTTCTGCAAAGTGATATTTGGGAGCTCATTGAGGGCTATGGTGAAAAAGGAAATATCCTCAAATCAAAACTGGAAAGAAGCCTTCTGAGAAACTGTATTTCAATGTGTGAATGCAACTCACAGAATTACACGTTTCTCTTCAGTGTTCAGTTTGCTAACACAGTTTTCTGGAAATCTGCAATTGGATACTTCTTTTATTTTTTATTTTTCATTTTTATTATACTTTAAGTTCTAGGGTATATGTGCATAACGTGCAGGTTTGTTTCATATGTATACTCATGCCATGTTGGTGTGTTGCATCCGTCAACTCGTCAGTACCCATCAATTCATCATTTATATCATGTATAACTCCCTACTGCAATCCCTCCCTCCTGCCCCCTCCCCATGATAGGCCCCAGGGTGTGATGTTCCCCTTCCCGAGTCCAAGTGATGTCATTGTTTAGTTCACAACTATGAGTGAGAACATGCGGTGTTGGGTTTTCTGTTCTTGTGATAGTTTGCTAAAAATGATGGTTTCCAGCTGCATCCATGTCCCTGCAAAGGATGCAAACTCATATTTTTTATGGCTGTATAGCATTCCATGGTGTATATGTGTCACATTTTCTTAATCCAGTCTGTCACAGATGGACATTTGGGTTGATTCCAAGTCTTTGCTATTGTGAATAATGCCGAAATAAACATGCGTGTGCGTGTATATTTGTAGTAGAATAATTTATAATCCTTTTGGTATATACCCAGTAGTGGGATGGCTGGGTCATATGGTACACTTAGTTCTAGATCCTTGTGGAATTGCCATACTGTTTTCCATAATGGTTGAACTAGTTTACAATCCCACCAACAGTGTAAAAGCGTTCCTATTTCTCCACATCCTCTCCAACACCTGTTGTTTCCTGACTTCTTAATGATTGCCATTCTAACTGGTGTTAGATGGTATCTCATTGTGGTTTTGATTTGCATTTCTCTGATGGCAAGTGATGATGAGCATTTTTTCATGTGTCTGTTGGCTGTATGAATGTCTTCTTTTGAGAAATGACTGTTCATTTCCTTTCCTCACTTTTTGATGGGGTTGTTTGTTTTTTTCTTGTACATTTGTTTGAGTTCTTTGTAGATTCTGGATATTAGCCCTTTGTCAGATGAGTAGGTTGCAAAAATTTTCTCCCATTCTGTAGGTTGCCTGTTCACTCTGATGGGAGTTTCTTTTGCTGTGCAGAAGCTCTTTAGTTTAATGAGACCCCATTACTCAATTTCGGCTTTTGCTGTCGTTGCTTTTGGTGTTATAGACATAAAGTCCTTGCCCATGCTTATGTCCTGAATGGAACTACCTAGATTTTCTTCTAGGGTTTTTATGGTATTAGGTCTAACATTTAACTCTCTAATCCATCTTGAATTAATCTTCGTATAAGGGGTAAGGAAATGGGATACTTCTTAACACAATGAAGCTTACGGTGACAAAGCATATATCCTCAGATGAAAACTAGAAAGAAGGTTTCTTAGAAACTTCTTGGTGAAGTGTGACATCATCTCCAGAGTCACACTTATGTGTTGGGCAGCATTCCATTAACACAGTCTTTGAGGAAACTGAGAGGGACTTGTGTGGATCGCATTGATTCCTACGCTGATAAAGGCAATATCATCAGTTCAAAACGTGAAAGGAGCTTTCTGAGAAACTTCTTTGTGATTTGTGAATTCAACTCGCAGAGTTACAACTTCGTCCTTAGGAAGACGTTGCTAACACTCTTTTCATGGAATCTGCAAAGTGAGATTTGGGAGCCCATAGGGGCCCATGGTGGAAAAGGAAATATCTTCAGATAATAACTGCAGAGAAGCTTTCTGAGAGATTGCTATCTGATGTGAGACTTCATCACACAGAGTTCCACCCTTTCCTTCTTGTAGCAGTTTGCTAACTCCGTTGTGTTGTGTTCTGCAAAGTGATATTTCGGAGCTCATTGAGGGCTATGGTGAAAAAGGAAATATCCTCGGATCAAAACTGGAAAGAAGCCTTTTGAGAAACTGCATTGCGATGTGTGAATGCAACCCAGAGAGTTACACGTTTCTTTTCAGTGTTCAGTTTGCTGACACAGTTTTCTGGAAATCTGCAATGGGATACTTGTGAACGCAATGAAGCTTCTGGTGACAAAGGAAATGTCCTCAGATGAAAACTAGAAAGAAGCTTTGTTAGAAACTTCTTGGTGATGTGTGAATTCATCTCACAGAGTTACACTTATGTTTCATGCAGCAGTCCGTTATCACTGTTTTTGAGGAACCTGAGAAGGACTTCTTTGGATCGCATTGAGGCCTATGCAGATAAAGGAAATATCATCAGTTCAAAACGTGAAAGAAGATTTCCGGGAAACTTCTTTGTGATCTTTGAATTCCTCTCACAGTGTTACAGCTTAGATATCAGGAAGCAGTTTGCTAACACTCTTTTCATGGAATCTGCAATGTGAGATTTTTGAGCACATAGGGGCCCATGGTGAAAAAGAATATATCCTCCGATAATAACTAGAGAGAAGCTTACCGAGAGATTGCTTTCTGATGTGTGACTTCATCACACAGAGTTCCACCCTTCCCTTCTAGGAACAGTTTGCTAACTCTGTTATCTTGTGTTGTGCAAAGTGATATTTGGGAGCTCATTGAGGGCTACGGTGAAAAAGGAAATATCCTCAGATCACAACTGGAAAGAAGCCTTCTCAGAAACTGCATTGCGATGTGTGAATGCTCTCACAGAGTTACACGTTTCTCTTCAGTGTTCAGTTTGCTAATACAGTTTTCTCGAAATCTGAAATGGGATACGTCTTAACGCAATGAACCTTACGGTGAAAAAGGAAATATCCTCAGATGAAAACTAGAAAGAAGTTTTCTTCGAAACTTCTTGATGATGTGTGAATTCATCACACAAAGTTACACTTATGTTTCCTGCAGCATTCCATTAACACTGTCTTTGAGGAACCTGAGAAGGACTTCTTAGGATCACTTTGAGGCTTACGCTGTTAAAGGAAATATCATCAGTGCAAAACGTGAAAGAAGCTTTCTGATAAACTTCTTTGTGATATGTGAATTCATCTCACAGAGTTACAGCTTAGTCCTCCAAATGCAGTTTGCTAACACTGTTTTCGTGGAATCTGCAAAGTGAGATTTTGGAGCCCATTGGGGCCCATGGTGAAAAAGGAATTATCCTCAGATAATAACTAGAGAGAAGCTTTCTGAGAGATTGCTTTCTGATGTGTGACTTCAACACACAGAGTTCCACACTTCCATTTTGGGACAGTTTGCTTACTCTGTTATCTTGTGTTCTGAATGGTGATATTTGGGAGCTCCTTGAGGGCTATGGTGAAAAAGGAAATATCCTCAGATCAAAACTGGAAAGAATCCTTTTGAGAAACTGCATTTCGATGTGTGAATGCAATTCACAGAGTTACACGTTTCTCTTCAGTGTTCAGTTTGGTAACACAGTTTTCTGGAAATCTGATATGGGTTACTTCTTAACCCAATGAAGCTTATGGTCACAAAGGAAATATCCTCAGATGAAAACTAGAAAGAGGGTTTCGTAGAAACATCTTGGTGATGTGTGAATTCATCTCACAAAGTTACACTTATGTTTCATGCAGCATTTCATTAACACTCTCTTTGAGGAACCTGAGAAGGACTTCTTTGGATCGCCGTGAGGCTTACGCTGTTAAAGGAAATATCATCAGTTCAAAACGTGAAAGAAGCTTTCTGAGAAATTTCTTTGTGATCTGTGAAATCCTTCTCTCAGAGTTACAGCTTAGTCCTCAGGAAGCAGTTTGCTGACACTCTTTTTGTGGAATCTGCAAAGTGAGATTTGGGAACCCATTGAGGGCTATGGTGAAACAGGAAATATCCTCAGATCAAAACTGGAAATAAGCCTTCTGAGAAACTGCATTTCCATGTGTGAATGCAACTCACAGAATTACACATTGCTCTTCAGTGTTCAGTTTCCTAACACAGTTTTCTGGAAATCTGCAATGGGATACTTCTTTTATTTTTTATTATGTTTTTATTATACTTTGAGTTCTAGGGTATATGTGCATAACGTGCTGTTTTGTTACGTATGTAAACTTATGCCATGTTGGTGTGCTGCACCCATCAACTCGTCAGCACCCATCAATTCATCATTTATATCATGTATAACTCCCCACTGCAACCCCCCTCCTCCCCCCTCCCCATGATAGGCCCCAGTGAGTGATGTTCCCCTTCCCGAGTCCAAGTGATCTCATTGTTCAGTTCCCACCTATGAGTGAGAACATGCGGTGTTTGATTTTCTGTTCTTGTGATAGTTTGCTAAGAATGATGGTTTCCAGCTGCATCCATGTCCCTGCAAGGGATGCAAACTCATCCTTTTTATGGCTGCATAGTATTCCATGGTGTATATGTTCCACATTTTCTTAATGCAGTCTGTCACAGATGGACATTTGGGTTGATTTCAAGTCTTTGCTATTGTGAATTGCGCCGCAATAAACATATGTGTGCATGTGTCTTTGTAGTAGAATAATTTATAAACCTTTGGGTATATACCCAGTAGTGGGATGGCTGGGTCATATGGTACATTTAGTTCTAGATCCTTGAGGAATTGCCATACTGTTTTCCATAATGGTTGAATTAGTTTACAATCCCACCAACAGTGTAAAAGTGTTCCTATTTCTCCACATCCTCTCCAACAACTGTTGTTTCCTGACTTTTTAATGATTGCCATTCTAACTGGTGGGAGATGGTATCTCATTGTGGTTTTGATTTGCATTTCTCTGATGGCGAGTCATGATGAGCATTTTTTCATGTGTCTGTTGGCTGTATGAATGTCTTCTTTTGAGAAATGACTGTTCATATCCTTTCCTCACTTTTTGATGGGGTTGTTTGTTTTTTTCTTGTATATTTGTTTGAGTTCTTTGAAGATTCTGGATATTAGCCCTTTGTCAGATGAGTAGGTTGCAAAAATTTTCTCCCATTCTGTAGGTTGCCTGTTCACTCTGATGGGAGTTTCTTTTGCTGTGCAGAAACTCTTTAGTTTAATGAGATCCCATTTGTCAATTTTTGCTTTTGCTGCCGTTGCTTTTGGTGTTATAGACATGAAGTCCTTGCCCATGCTTATGTCCTGAATGGAACTACCTAGATTTTCTTCTAGGGTTTTTATGGTATTAGGTCTAACATTTAACTCTCTAATCCATCTTGAATTAATCGTCGTATAAGGGGTAAGGAAATGGGATACTTCTTAACGCAATGAAGCTTGTGGTGACAAAGGATATATCCTCAGATGAAAACTAGGAAGAACGTTTCTTAGAAACTTCTTGGTGATGTGTGAATTCATCTCACAAAGTTACACTTATGTTTCCTGCAGCATTCCATTAACAGTTTCTTTGAGGAACCTGAGAAGGACTTCCTTGGATCGCATTGAGGCTTACGCTGATAAAGGAAATATCATCAGTTCAGAACGTGAAAGAAGATTTCTGAGAAACTTCTTTGTGATCTGTGAATTCACCTCACAGAGTTAGAGCTTAGTCCTCAGGAAGCAGTTTGCTAACACTCTTTTCGTGGAATCTGCAAAGTGAGATTTCGGAGCCCACATAGGCCGATGGTGAAAAAGGAAATATCCTCAGATAATAACTAGAAAGAAGCTTTCTGAGAGATTGCTGTCTGATGTGTGACGTAATCACAGAGAGTTCCACCCTTCCTTTTTAGGAACGGTTTGCTAACTCTGTTGTGTTGGGTTTTGCAAAGTTATATTTGGGAGCTCATTGAGGGCTATGGTGAAAAAGGAAATATCCCCAGATCAAAATTGGAAAGAAGCCTTTTGAGAAACTGCATTGCGATGTGTGAAGGCAACTCACAGAGTTACACGTTTCTCTTCAGTGATAAGTTTCCTAACAAACTTTTCTGGAAATCTGCAATAGTATACTTCTTAGCGCCATCAAACTTACGGTGTCAAAGGAAATATCCTCAGACGAAATCTAGAAGGAAGCTTTCTTAGAAACTTCTTGGTGATGTGTGAATTCATCTCACACAGTTACACTTATGTTTCGTGCAGGAGTCCATTTTCACTGTCTTTGAGGAAACTGAGAAGGGCTTCTTTGGATCACATTAAAGCCAAAGGTGATAAAGGAAATATCATCAGTTCAAAACGTGAAAGAATCTTCCTAGAAACTTCTTTGTGATCTCTGAATCCATCTCACAGTGTCAGAGATCAGTCCTCAGGAAGCAGTTTACTAACACTCTTTTCGTGGAATCTGCAAAGTGAGTTTTGGGAGCCCATAGAGGCACATGGTGAAAAAGGAAATATCCTCAGTTAATAACTAGAGAGAGGTTTCCTTAGAGATTGCTTTCTGATGTGTGACTTCATCACACAGAGTTCCACCCTTCCCTTCTTGGAACAGTTTGCTAACTCTGTTATCTTGTGTTCTGCAAAGTGATATTTGGGAGCTCATTGAGGGCTATGGTGAAAAAGGAAATATCCTCAAATCAAAACTGGAAAGAAGCCTTCTGAGAAACTGTATTTCAATGTGTGAATGCAACTCACAGAATTACACGTTTCTCTTCAGTGTTCAGTTTGCTAACACAGTTTTCTGGAAATCTGCAATTGGATACTTCTTTTATTTTTTATTTTTCATTTTTATTATACTTTAAGTTCTAGGGTATATGTGCATAACGTGCAGGTTTGTTTCATATGTATACTCATGCCATGTTGGTGTGTTGCATCCGTCAACTCGTCAGTACCCATCAATTCATCATTTATATCATGTATAACTCCCTACTGCAATCCCTCCCTCCTGCCCCCTCCCCATGATAGGCCCCAGGGTGTGATGTTCCCCTTCCCGAGTCCAAGTGATGTCATTGTTTAGTTCACAACTATGAGTGAGAACATGCGGTGTTGGGTTTTCTGTTCTTGTGATAGTTTGCTAAAAATGATGGTTTCCAGCTGCATCCATGTCCCTGCAAAGGATGCAAACTCATATTTTTTATGGCTGTATAGCATTCCATGGTGTATATGTGTCACATTTTCTTAATCCAGTCTGTCACAGATGGACATTTGGGTTGATTCCAAGTCTTTGCTATTGTGAATAATGCCGAAATAAACATGCGTGTGCGTGTATATTTGTAGTAGAATAATTTATAATCCTTTTGGTATATACCCAGTAGTGGGATGGCTGGGTCATATGGTACACTTAGTTCTAGATCCTTGTGGAATTGCCATACTGTTTTCCATAATGGTTGAACTAGTTTACAATCCCACCAACAGTGTAAAAGCGTTCCTATTTCTCCACATCCTCTCCAACACCTGTTGTTTCCTGACTTCTTAATGATTGCCATTCTAACTGGTGTTAGATGGTATCTCATTGTGGTTTTGATTTGCATTTCTCTGATGGCAAGTGATGATGAGCATTTTTTCATGTGTCTGTTGGCTGTATGAATGTCTTCTTTTGAGAAATGACTGTTCATTTCCTTTCCTCACTTTTTGATGGGGTTGTTTGTTTTTTTCTTGTACATTTGTTTGAGTTCTTTGTAGATTCTGGATATTAGCCCTTTGTCAGATGAGTAGGTTGCAAAAATTTTCTCCCATTCTGTAGGTTGCCTGTTCACTCTGATGGGAGTTTCTTTTGCTGTGCAGAAGCTCTTTAGTTTAATGAGACCCCATTACTCAATTTCGGCTTTTGCTGTCGTTGCTTTTGGTGTTATAGACATAAAGTCCTTGCCCATGCTTATGTCCTGAATGGAACTACCTAGATTTTCTTCTAGGGTTTTTATGGTATTAGGTCTAACATTTAACTCTCTAATCCATCTTGAATTAATCTTCGTATAAGGGGTAAGGAAATGGGATACTTCTTAACACAATGAAGCTTACGGTGACAAAGCATATATCCTCAGATGAAAACTAGAAAGAAGGTTTCTTAGAAACTTCTTGGTGAAGTGTGACATCATCTCCAGAGTCACACTTATGTGTTGGGCAGCATTCCATTAACACAGTCTTTGAGGAAACTGAGAGGGACTTGTGTGGATCGCATTGATTCCTACGCTGATAAAGGCAATATCATCAGTTCAAAACGTGAAAGGAGCTTTCTGAGAAACTTCTTTGTGATTTGTGAATTCAACTCGCAGAGTTACAACTTCGTCCTTAGGAAGACGTTGCTAACACTCTTTTCATGGAATCTGCAAAGTGAGATTTGGGAGCCCATAGGGGCCCATGGTGGAAAAGGAAATATCTTCAGATAATAACTGCAGAGAAGCTTTCTGAGAGATTGCTATCTGATGTGAGACTTCATCACACAGAGTTCCACCCTTTCCTTCTTGTAGCAGTTTGCTAACTCCGTTGTGTTGTGTTCTGCAAAGTGATATTTCGGAGCTCATTGAGGGCTATGGTGAAAAAGGAAATATCCTCGGATCAAAACTGGAAAGAAGCCTTTTGAGAAACTGCATTGCGATGTGTGAATGCAACCCAGAGAGTTACACGTTTCTTTTCAGTGTTCAGTTTGCTGACACAGTTTTCTGGAAATCTGCAATGGGATACTTGTGAACGCAATGAAGCTTCTGGTGACAAAGGAAATGTCCTCAGATGAAAACTAGAAAGAAGCTTTGTTAGAAACTTCTTGGTGATGTGTGAATTCATCTCACAGAGTTACACTTATGTTTCATGCAGCAGTCCGTTATCACTGTTTTTGAGGAACCTGAGAAGGACTTCTTTGGATCGCATTGAGGCCTATGCAGATAAAGGAAATATCATCAGTTCAAAACGTGAAAGAAGATTTCCGGGAAACTTCTTTGTGATCTTTGAATTCCTCTCACAGTGTTACAGCTTAGATATCAGGAAGCAGTTTGCTAACACTCTTTTCATGGAATCTGCAATGTGAGATTTTTGAGCACATAGGGGCCCATGGTGAAAAAGAATATATCCTCCGATAATAACTAGAGAGAAGCTTACCGAGAGATTGCTTTCTGATGTGTGACTTCATCACACAGAGTTCCACCCTTCCCTTCTAGGAACAGTTTGCTAACTCTGTTATCTTGTGTTGTGCAAAGTGATATTTGGGAGCTCATTGAGGGCTACGGTGAAAAAGGAAATATCCTCAGATCACAACTGGAAAGAAGCCTTCTCAGAAACTGCATTGCGATGTGTGAATGCTCTCACAGAGTTACACGTTTCTCTTCAGTGTTCAGTTTGCTAATACAGTTTTCTCGAAATCTGAAATGGGATACGTCTTAACGCAATGAACCTTACGGTGAAAAAGGAAATATCCTCAGATGAAAACTAGAAAGAAGTTTTCTTCGAAACTTCTTGATGATGTGTGAATTCATCACACAAAGTTACACTTATGTTTCCTGCAGCATTCCATTAACACTGTCTTTGAGGAACCTGAGAAGGACTTCTTAGGATCACTTTGAGGCTTACGCTGTTAAAGGAAATATCATCAGTGCAAAACGTGAAAGAAGCTTTCTGATAAACTTCTTTGTGATATGTGAATTCATCTCACAGAGTTACAGCTTAGTCCTCCAAATGCAGTTTGCTAACACTGTTTTCGTGGAATCTGCAAAGTGAGATTTTGGAGCCCATTGGGGCCCATGGTGAAAAAGGAATTATCCTCAGATAATAACTAGAGAGAAGCTTTCTGAGAGATTGCTTTCTGATGTGTGACTTCAACACACAGAGTTCCACACTTCCATTTTGGGACAGTTTGCTTACTCTGTTATCTTGTGTTCTGAATGGTGATATTTGGGAGCTCCTTGAGGGCTATGGTGAAAAAGGAAATATCCTCAGATCAAAACTGGAAAGAATCCTTTTGAGAAACTGCATTTCGATGTGTGAATGCAATTCACAGAGTTACACGTTTCTCTTCAGTGTTCAGTTTGGTAACACAGTTTTCTGGAAATCTGATATGGGTTACTTCTTAACCCAATGAAGCTTATGGTCACAAAGGAAATATCCTCAGATGAAAACTAGAAAGAGGGTTTCGTAGAAACATCTTGGTGATGTGTGAATTCATCTCACAAAGTTACACTTATGTTTCATGCAGCATTTCATTAACACTCTCTTTGAGGAACCTGAGAAGGACTTCTTTGGATCGCCGTGAGGCTTACGCTGTTAAAGGAAATATCATCAGTTCAAAACGTGAAAGAAGCTTTCTGAGAAATTTCTTTGTGATCTGTGAAATCCTTCTCTCAGAGTTACAGCTTAGTCCTCAGGAAGCAGTTTGCTGACACTCTTTTTGTGGAATCTGCAAAGTGAGATTTGGGAACCCATTGAGGGCTATGGTGAAACAGGAAATATCCTCAGATCAAAACTGGAAATAAGCCTTCTGAGAAACTGCATTTCCATGTGTGAATGCAACTCACAGAATTACACATTGCTCTTCAGTGTTCAGTTTCCTAACACAGTTTTCTGGAAATCTGCAATGGGATACTTCTTTTATTTTTTATTATGTTTTTATTATACTTTGAGTTCTAGGGTATATGTGCATAACGTGCTGTTTTGTTACGTATGTAAACTTATGCCATGTTGGTGTGCTGCACCCATCAACTCGTCAGCACCCATCAATTCATCATTTATATCATGTATAACTCCCCACTGCAACCCCCCTCCTCCCCCCTCCCCATGATAGGCCCCAGTGAGTGATGTTCCCCTTCCCGAGTCCAAGTGATCTCATTGTTCAGTTCCCACCTATGAGTGAGAACATGCGGTGTTTGATTTTCTGTTCTTGTGATAGTTTGCTAAGAATGATGGTTTCCAGCTGCATCCATGTCCCTGCAAGGGATGCAAACTCATCCTTTTTATGGCTGCATAGTATTCCATGGTGTATATGTTCCACATTTTCTTAATGCAGTCTGTCACAGATGGACATTTGGGTTGATTTCAAGTCTTTGCTATTGTGAATTGCGCCGCAATAAACATATGTGTGCATGTGTCTTTGTAGTAGAATAATTTATAAACCTTTGGGTATATACCCAGTAGTGGGATGGCTGGGTCATATGGTACATTTAGTTCTAGATCCTTGAGGAATTGCCATACTGTTTTCCATAATGGTTGAATTAGTTTACAATCCCACCAACAGTGTAAAAGTGTTCCTATTTCTCCACATCCTCTCCAACAACTGTTGTTTCCTGACTTTTTAATGATTGCCATTCTAACTGGTGGGAGATGGTATCTCATTGTGGTTTTGATTTGCATTTCTCTGATGGCGAGTCATGATGAGCATTTTTTCATGTGTCTGTTGGCTGTATGAATGTCTTCTTTTGAGAAATGACTGTTCATATCATTTCCTCACTTTTTGATGGGGTTGTTTGTTTTTTTCTTGTATATTTGTTTGAGTTCTTTGAAGATTCTGGATATTAGCCCTTTGTCAGATGAGTAGGTTGCAAAAATTTTCTCCCATTCTGTAGGTTGCCTGTTCACTCTGATGGGAGTTTCTTTTGCTGTGCAGAAACTCTTTAGTTTAATGAGATCCCATTTGTCAATTTTTGCTTTTGCTGCCGTTGCTTTTGGTGTTATAGACATGAAGTCCTTGCCCATGCTTATGTCCTGAATGGAACTACCTAGATTTTCTTCTAGGGTTTTTATGGTATTAGGTCTAACATTTAACTCTCTAATCCATCTTGAATTAATCGTCGTATAAGGGGTAAGGAAATGGGATACTTCTTAACGCAATGAAGCTTGTGGTGACAAAGGATATATCCTCAGATGAAAACTAGGAAGAACGTTTCTTAGAAACTTCTTGGTGATATGTGAATTCATCTCACAAAGATACACTTATGTTTCCTGCAGCATTCCATTAACAGTTTCTTTGAGGAACCTGAGAAGGACTTCCTTGGATCGCATTGAGGCTTACGCTGATAAAGGAAATATCATCAGTTCAGAACGTGAAAGAAGATTTCTGAGAAACTTCTTTGTGATCTGTGAATTCACCTCACAGAGTTAGAGCTTAGTCCTCAGGAAGCAGTTTGCTAACACTCTTTTCGTGGAATCTGCAAAGTGAGATTTCGGAGCCCACATAGGCCGATGGTGAAAAAGGAAATATCCTCAGATAATAACTAGAAAGAAGCTTTCTGAGAGATTGCTGTCTGATGTGTGACGTAATCACAGAGAGTTCCACCCTTCCTTTTTAGGAACGGTTTGCTAACTCTGTTGTGTTGGGTTTTGCAAAGTTATATTTGGGAGCTCATTGAGGGCTATGGTGAAAAAGGAAATATCCCCAGATCAAAATTGGAAAGAAGCCTTTTGAGAAACTGCATTGCGATGTGTGAAGGCAACTCACAGAGTTACACGTTTCTCTTCAGTGATAAGTTTCCTAACAAACTTTTCTGGAAATCTGCAATAGTATACTTCTTAGCGCCATCAAACTTACGGTGTCAAAGGAAATATCCTCAGACGAAATCTAGAAGGAAGCTTTCTTAGAAACTTCTTGGTGATGTGTGAATTCATCTCACACAGTTACACTTATGTTTCGTGCAGCAGTCCATTTTCACTGTCTTTGAGGAAACTGAGAAGGGCTTCTTTGGATCACATTAAAGCCAAAGGTGATAAAGGAAATATCATCAGTTCAAAACGTGAAAGAATCTTCCTAGAAACTTCTTTGTGATCTCTGAATCCATCTCACAGTGTCAGAGATCAGTCCTCAGGAAGCAGTTTACTAACACTCTTTTCGTGGAATCTGCAAAGTGAGTTTTGGGAGCCCATAGAGGCACATGGTGAAAAAGGAAATATCCTCAGTTAATAACTAGAGAGAGGTTTCCTTAGAGATTGCTTTCTGATGTGTGACTTCATCACACAGAGTTCCACCCTTCCCTTCTTGGAACAGTTTGCTAACTCTGTTATCTTGTGTTCTGCAAAGTGATATTTGGGAGCTCATTGAGGGCTATGGTGAAAAAGGAAATATCCTCAGATCAAAACTGGAAAGAAGCCTTCTGAGAAACTGTATTTCAATGTGTGAATGCAACTCACAGAATTACACGTTTCTCTTCAGTGTTCAGTTTGCTAACACAGTTTTCTGGAAATCTGCAATTGGATACTTCTTTTATTTTTATTTTTCATTTTTATTATACTTTAAGTTCTAGGGTATATGTGCATAACGTGCAGGTTTGTTTCATATGTATACTCATGCCATGTTGGTGTGTTGCATCCGTCAACTCGTCAGTACCCATCAATTCATCATTTATATCATGTATAACTCCCTACTGCAATCCCTCCCTCCTGCCCCCTCCCCATGATAGGCCCCAGGGTGTGATGTTCCCCTTCCCGAGTCCAAGTGATGTCATTGTTTAGTTCACAACTATGAGTGAGAACATGCGGTGTTGGGTTTTCTGTTCTTGTGATAGTTTGCTAAAAATGATGGTTTCCAGCTGCATCCATGTCCCTGCAAAGGATGCAAACTCATATTTTTTATGGCTGTATAGCATTCCATGGTGTATATGTGTCACATTTTCTTAATCCAGTCTGTCACAGATGGACATTTGGGTTGATTCCAAGTCTTTGCTATTGTGAATAATGCCGAAATAAACATGCGTGTGCGTGTATATTTGTAGTAGAATAATTTATAATCCTTTTGGTATATACCCAGTAGTGGGATGGCTGGGTCATATGGTACACTTAGTTCTAGATCCTTGTGGAATTGCCATACTGTTTTCCATAATGGTTGAACTAGTTTACAATCCCACCAACAGTGTAAAAGCGTTCCTATTTCTCCACATCCTCTCCAACACCTGTTGTTTCCTGACTTCTTAATGATTGCCATTCTAACTGGTGTTAGATGGTATCTCATTGTGGTTTTGATTTGCATTTCTCTGATGGCAAGTGATGATGAGCATTTTTTCATGTGTCTGTTGGCTGTATGAATGTCTTCTTTTGAGAAATGACTGTTCATTTCCTTTCCTCACTTTTTGATGGGGTTGTTTGTTTTTTTCTTGTACATTTGTTTGAGTTCTTTGTAGATTCTGGATATTAGCCCTTTGTCAGATGAGTAGGTTGCAAAAATTTTCTCCCATTCTGTAGGTTGCCTGTTCACTCTGATGGGAGTTTCTTTTGCTGTGCAGAAGCTCTTTAGTTTAATGAGACCCCATTACTCAATTTCGGCTTTTGCTGTCGTTGCTTTTGGTGTTATAGACATAAAGTCCTTGCCCATGCTTATGTCCTGAATGGAACTACCTAGATTTTCTTCTAGGGTTTTTATGGTATTAGGTCTAACATTTAACTCTCTAATCCATCTTGAATTAATCTTCGTATAAGGGGTAAGGAAATGGGATACTTCTTAACACAATGAAGCTTACGGTGACAAAGCATATATCCTCAGATGAAAACTAGAAAGAAGGTTTCTTAGAAACTTCTTGGTGAAGTGTGACATCATCTCCAGAGTCACACTTATGTGTTGGGCAGCATTCCATTAACACAGTCTTTGAGGAAACTGAGAGGGACTTGTGTGGATCGCATTGATTCCTACGCTGATAAAGGCAATATCATCAGTTCAAAACGTGAAAGGAGCTTTCTGAGAAACTTCTTTGTGATTTGTGAATTCAACTCGCAGAGTTACAACTTTGTCCTTAGGAAGACGTTGCTAACACTCTTTTCATGGAATCTGCAAAGTGAGATTTGGGAGCCCATAGGGGCCCATGGTGAAAAAGGAAATATCTTCAGATAATAACTGCAGAGAAGCTTTCTGAGAGATTGCTATCTGATGTGAGACTTCATCACACTGAGTTCCACCCTTTCCTTCTTGTATCAGTTTGCTAACTCCGTTGTGTTGTGTTCTGCAAAGTGATATTTCGGAGCTCATTGAGGGCTATGGTGAAAAAGGAAATATCCTCGGATCAAAACTGGAAAGAAGCCTTTTGAGAAACTGCATTGTGATGTGTGAATGCAACCCAGAGAGTTACACGTTTCTTTTCAGTGTTCAGTTTGCTGACACAGTTTTCTGGAAATCTGCAATGGGATACTTGTGAACGCAATGAAGCTTCTGGTGACAAAGGAAATATCCTCAGATGAAAACTAGAAAGAAGCTTTGTTAGAAACTTCTTGGTGATGTGTGAATTCATCTCACAGAGTTACACTTATGTTTCATGCAGCAGTCCGTTATCACTGTTTTTGAGGAATCTGAGAAGGACTTCTTTGGATCGCATTGAGGCCTATGCAGATAAAGGAAATATCATCAGTTCAAAACGTGAAAGAAGATTTCCGGGAAACTTCTTTGTGATCTGTGAATTCCTCTCACAGTGTTACAGCTTAGATCTCAGGAAGCAGTTTGCTAACACTCTTTTCATGGAATCTGCAATGTGAGATTTTTGAGCACATAGGGGCCCATGGTGAAAAAGAATATATCCTCCGATAATAACTAGAGAGAAGCTTACCAAGAGATTGCTTTCTGATGTGTGACTTCATCACACAGAGTTCCACCCTTCCCTTCTAGGAACAGTTTGCTAACTCTGTTATCTTGTGTTGTGCAAAGTGATATTTGGGAGCTCATTGAGGGCTATGGTGAAAAAGGAAATATCCTCAGATCACAACTGGAAAGAAGCCTTCTCAGAAACTGCATTGCGATGTGTGAATGCTCTCACAGAGTTACACGTTTCTCTTCAGTGTTCAGTTTGCTAATACAGTTTTCTCGAAATCTGAAATGGGATACGTCTTAACGCAATGAAGCTTACGGTGAAAAAGGAAATATCCTCAGATGAAAACTAGAAAGAAGTTTTCTTTGAAACTTCTTGATGATGTGTGAATTCATCGCACAAAGTTACACTTATGTTTCCTGCTGCATTCCATTAACACTGTCTTTGAGGAACCTGAGAAGGACTTCTTAGGATCACTTTGAGGCTTACGCTGTTAAAGGAAATATCATCAGTGCAAAACGTGAAAGAAGCTTTCTGATGAACTTCTTTGTGATCTGTGAATTCCTCTCACAGGGTTACAGCTTAGTTCTCAGGAAACAGTTTGCTAACACTCTTTTCTTGGAATCTGCAAAGTGAGATTTGGGAGCCTATAGGAGCCCATGGTGAAAAAGGAATTATCCTCAGATAATAACTAGAGAGAAGCTACCTGACTGATTGCTTTCTGATGTGTGATGAAGTCACAGAGAGTTCCACCCTTCCCTTCTTGGAACAGTGTGCTAACTCTGTTATCTTGTGTTCTGCAAATTGATATTTGGGAGCTCATTGAGGCCTATGGTGAAAAAGGAAATATCCACAGATCAAAACTGGAAAGAAGCCTTCTGAGAAACTGCATTTCGATGTGTGAATGCAACTGACAGAGTTACACGTTTCTCTTCAGTGTTCAGTTTGCTAACACAGTTTTCTGGAAATCTGAAATGGGATGTTTCTGAAAGCAATGAAGATTATGGTGACAAAGGAAATATCCTCAGACGAAAATTAGAAAGAAGTTTTGTTAGAAACTTCTTGGTGATGTGTGAATTCATCTCACAGAGTTACACTTTTGTTTCATGAAGCAGTCCATTATCACTGTTTTTGAGGAACCTGTTAAGGACTTCTTTGGATCACATTGAGCCATATGCTGAAAAAGGAAATATCATCAGTTCAAAACGTGAAAGAATCTTTCTGAGAAACTTCTTTGTGATCTGTGAATTCCTCTCACAGGGTTACAGCGTAGTTCTCAGGAAGCAGTTTGCTAACACTCTTTCGTGGAATCTGCAAAGTGAGATTTGGGAGCCCATAGGGGCCTATGGTGAAAAACGATATATCCTCAGATAATAACAAGAGAGAAGTTTACTGAGAGATTGCTTTCTGATGTGTGACTTCCTCACACAGATTTCCACACTCGCCTTCTTGAAAGTTTGATAACACTCTTATCTTGAGTTCTGCAAAGTGATATTTGGGAGCTCATTGAGGGATATGGTGAAAAAGTAAATATCCTAAGATAAAAACTGGAAAGAAGACTTCTAAGAATCTGCATTACTAAGTGTGAATGCACGTCACAGAGTTACACGTTTCTCTTCAGTGTTCAGTTTGCTAACATAATTTTCTGGAAATCGGTAATGGGAAACTTCTGAATGCAATGAAGCTTATGGTCACAAAGGAAATATCCTCAGATGAAAATTAGAAAAAAGTTTTGTTAGAAACTTCCTGGTGATGAGAGAATTCATCTCACAGAATTACACTTATTTTTCATGCAGCAGTCCATTATCACTGTTTTTTAGGAACCTGAGAAGGACTTCTCTGGATCACATTGAGGCCTATGCTGATAAAGGAAATATCATCAGGTCAAAACGTGAAAGAAGCTTTCTGAGAAACTTCTTTGTGATCTGTGAATTCCTCTCACCGAGTTACAGTTTAGTTCTCAGGAAGCAGTTTGCTAACACTCTTTTCGTGGAATCTGCAAAGTGGGATTTGGAAGCCCTAGGGCCCATCGTGAAAAAGGAAATATCCTCAGATAATAACTAGAGACAAGCTTACTGAGAGATTCCTTTCTGATGTTTAACTTCATCACACAGAGTTTCACCCTTCCGATCTAGGAACATTTTGCTAACTCTGTTATCTTGTGTTCTGCAAAGTGATATTTTGGGAGCTCATTGACGGCTATGGTGGATAAGGATATATCCTCAGATCAAACCTGAAAGATGCCTTCTGAAAACTGCATTTCGATGTGTGAATGCAATTCACAGAGTTACACGTTTCTCTTCAGTGTTCAGTTTGCTAACACAGTTTTCTGGAAATAAGCAATGGGATACTTCTGGACGCAATGAAGGTTACGGTGACAAAGGAAATATTCTCAGATGAAAACTAGAAAGAAGCTTTGTTAGAAACTTCTTGGTGATGTATGAATTCATCTCACAGAGTGACACTTATGTTTCATGCAGCAGTCCATTATCGCTGTTTTTGAGGAAGCTGAGAAGTACTTCTTTGGATCGCATTGAGGCCTATGGTGATAAAGGAAATATCATCAGTTAAAACCCTGAAAGAAGATTTCTGAGAAACTTCTTTGTGTTCTGTGAATTCCTCTCACAGAGTTACAGCTTAGTTCTCAACAAGCAGTTTGCTAACACTCTTTTCGTGGAATCTGCAAAGTGAAATTTGAGAGCCCCTAGGGGCCCATGGAGAAAAAGGATGTATCCTCAGATAATAACTAGAGAGGAGCTTAGTGATAGATTGCTTTCTGATGTGTGACTTCATTATACAGAGTTCCACACTTCAATTCTTGGAACACTTTGCCAACTCTGTTATCTTGTGTTCTGCAAAGTGATATTTGGGAGCTCATTGAGGGCTATGGTGAAAAAGGAAATATCCTCAGATCAAAACGGTAAAGAATCCTTCTGAGAAACTGGGTTTCGATGTGTGTATGCAAATCAAAGAGTTACACGTTTCTCTTCAGTGTTCAGTTTGCTAACACAGTTTTCTGGAAATCTGCAATGGGATACTTCTGAACGCAATGAAGCTTTCGGTAACAACGGAAATATCATCAAATGAAAACTAGAAAGAAGCGTTGTTAGAAACTTCTTGGTGATGTGTGAATTCATCTCACAAAGTTACACTTATGTTTCATGCAGCAGTCCATTATCACTGTTTTTGAGGCCCCTGAGAAGGACTTCTTTGGATCGCATTGAGGCCTACGCTGATAAAGGAAATATCATCAGTTCAAAACGTGAAAGAAGCTTTCTGTGAAACTCTTTGTGATTTGTGATTTCCTCACACAGAGTTACAGCATAGTTCTCAGGAAGCAGTTTGGAACACTTTTTTCGTGGAATCTGCAAACTGAGATGTGGGAACCCCTAGCTCTCCATGGTGAAAAAGGAAATATCCTCAGATAAAAACTAGAGAGAAGCTTACTGAGAGATTGCTTTCTGATGTGTGACTTCATCACACAGAGTTCCGCCCTTCCCTTCTTGGAACAGTTTGCTAACTCTGTTATTTTGTGTTCTGCAAAATGATATTTGGGAGCTCATTGAGCGCTATGGTGAAAAAGGAAATATCCTCAGATCAAAACTGGAAAGAAGCCTTCTGAGAAGCTGCATTTTGATGTGTGAATGCACCTCACAGAGGTCCACGTTTCTCTTCAGTGTTCAGTTTGCTATCACAGTTTTCTGGAAATCGGCAATGGGATACTTCTGGACGCAAGGAAGCTTACGGTAACAAAGGAAATATTCTCAGATGAAAACTAGAAAGAAGCTTTGTTAGAGACTTCTTGGTGATGTGTGAATTCATCTCACTGAGTTACACTTATGTTTCATGCAGCATTCCATTATATCTGTTTTTGAAGAACCTGAGAAGGACTTCTATGGAACGCATTGAGGCCTACGCTGATAAAGGAAATATCATCAGTTCAAAACGTGAAAGAAGCTTTTTGAGAAACTTCCTTTGATTTGTGATTTCCTCTCACAGAGTTACAGCTTAGTTCTCAGGAAACAGTTTGCTAACACTCTTTTCTTGGAATCTGCAAAGTGAGATTTGGGACCCCATAAGGGCCCATGGTGAAAAAGGATATATCCTCAGATAAAGAGTGGAGAGAAGCCTACTGAGAGATTGCTTTCTGATGTGTGACTTCATCACACAGAGTTCCACCCCTCCCTTCTTGGAACAGTTTGCTAACTCTGTTATCTTGTGTTCTGCAAACTGATATTTGGAAACTCCTTGAGAGTTATGGTGAAAAATGAAATATCCTGAGATCAAAACTGGAATGAAGCCTTCTGAAAAACTGCATTTCCATGTGTGAATGCAACTGACAGTGTTACACGTTTCTCTTCAGTGTTCAGTGTGCTAACACAGTTTTCTGGAAATCTGCAATGGGATACTTCTGAACGCAATGAAGCTGACGGTGACAAAGGAAATATCCTCAGATGAAAACTAGAAAGAATATTTGTTAGAAACTTCTTGGTGATGTGTGAATTCATCTCACAGAGTTACACTTACGTTTCATGCAGCAGTCCATTATCACTGTTTTTGAGGAAACTGAGAGGACTTCTTTGGACCGCATTCAGGCCTATGCTGATAAAGCAAATATCATCAGTGCAAAACGTGAAAAACGGTTTCTGGGAAACTTCTTCATTATCTGTGAATTACTCTCACAGAGTTACATCTTAGTTCTCAGGAAGCAGTTTGCTAACACACTTTCTGTGGAATCTGCAAAGTGAGATTTGGGAGCCCACATGGGCCCATGGTGAAAAAGGAAATATCCTCAGATAATAACTACAGAGAAGCTTACTGAGAGATTGCTTTCTGATGTGTGATTTCATCGCACAGAGTTCCACCCTTCCCTTCTTCGAAGAGTTTCCTAACTCTGTTATCTTGTGTTCTGCAAAGTGATATTTGGAAGCTCAATTATGGCTATGGTGAAAAAGGAAATATCCTGAGATCAAAACTGGAAAGAAGCCTTCTGAGAAACTGCATTTCGATGTGTGAATTGCACTGCGGATTTACACGTTTCTCTTCAGTGTTCAGTTTGCTAACACAGTTTTCTGGAAATCTGCAATGGGATAATTGTGAGTGCAATGAAGCTTGCGGTGACAAATAAATATCCTCAGATGAAAACTAGAAAGAAGCTTTCTTAGAAAACTCTTTGTGATGTGTGAATTCATCTCACAGAGTTACACTAATGTTTCATGCAGTAGTTCATTATCACTCTTTTTGAGCAACCTGTGAAGGACTTCTTTGCATCGCAATGAGGCCTACACTTATAAACGAAATTTCATCAGTTCAAAAAGTGAAAGAAGCTTTCTGAGAAACTTCTTTGTGATCTGTGAATTCCTCTCACAGAGTTACAGCATTGTTCTCAGGAAGCAGTTTGCTAACACTCTTTTCGTGGAATCTGCAAAGTGAGATTTGGGAGCCTATAGGGGACTATGGTGAAAAAGGAAATATCCTCAGATAATAACTGGAGAGTAGCTTACTGAGAGATTGCTTTCTGATGTGTGGCTTCATCACACAGAGTTCCACCCTTCCCTTCTTTGAAGAGTTTGCTAACTCTGTTATCTTGTCATCTGCAAAGTGATATGTGGGAGCTCATTGAGGGCTATAGTGAAAAAGGAAATATCCTCAGATCAAAACGGTAAAGAAGCCTTCTGAGAAACTGCATTTCGATGTGTGAATGCAACTCACCGAGTTATACGTTTCTCTTCAGTGTTCAGTTAGATAACACAGTTTTCTGGAAATCTGCAATGGGATACTTCTGAACCCAATGAAGCTTGCGGTGACAAAGGAAATATCCTCAGATGAAACCAGAAAGAAGCTTTGTTAGAAAGTTCTTCGTGATGTATGAATTCATCTCACAGAGTTACACTTACGTTTCATGCAGCAGTCCATTATCACTGTTTTTGAAGAACCTGAGAAGGACTTCTTTGGATCGCATGGAGGCCTACGCTGTGAAAGGAAATATCATCTGTTCAAAACCTGAAAGAAGATTTGTGAGAAACTTCTTTGTGATCTGTGAATTCCTCTCACAGAGATACAGCTTAGTTCTCAGGAAGCAGTTTGCTCACACTCTTTTCGTGGAATCTGCAACGTGAGATTTCGTAGCCCATGGGGCCCATGGTGAAAAAGGAAATATTCTCAGATAATAACTAGAGAGAAGCTTCCTGAGAGATTGCTTTCTGATGTGTGACTTCATCACACAGAGTTCCACCCTTCCCTTCTTGGAACAGTTTGCTAACTCTGTTATCTTGTGTTCCGCAAAGTGACATTTGGGAGCTCATTGAGGGCTATGGTGAAAAAGGGAACATCCTCAGGTCAAAACTGGAAAGAAGCCTTCTGAGAAACTGCATTTCGATGTGTGAATGCAACTCATAGAGTTACACGTTTCTCTTCAGTGTTCAGTTTGCTAACACAGTGTCCTGGAAATCTGCAATGGGAAACTTCTGAACGCAATGAAGCTTACGGTGACAGAGGAAATATCCTCAGATGAAAACTAGAAAGAAGCTTTGTTAGAAACTTCTTGGTGATGTGTGAATTCATCTCACAGAGTTACACCTATGTTCATGCAGTAGTCCATTATCACTGTTTTTGAGGAACCTGAGAGGGACTTCTTTGGATCACATGGAGGACTACGCTGATAACGGTAATATCATCAGTTCAAAAAGTGAAAGAATCTTTCTGGGAAACTTCATTGTGATCTGTGAATTTGTCTCACAGAGTTACAGCTTAGTTCTCAGGAAGCAGTTTGCTAACACTCTTTTCGTGGAATCTGTAAAGTGAGGTTTGGGAGCCCATAGGGGCCCAAGGTGAAAAAGGGTATATCCTCAGATAATATCTAGAGAGAAGCTTACTGAGAGATTGCTTTCTGATGTGTGACTTCATCACACAGAATTTCACCCTCCCCTTCTTGGAACAGTTTGCTAACTCTGTTATCTAGTGTTCTGCAAAGTGATATTTGGGAGCTCATTGAGGGCTATGGTGAAAAAGGAAATATCCTGATATCAAAACTGGAAAGAAGCCTTCTGAGAAACTGCACTTCGACGTATGAATCCAAATCACAGAGTTACACGTTTCTCTTCAGTGTTCAGTTTGCTAACACAGTTTTCTGGAAATCTGCAATGGGATACTTCTGAATGCAATGAAGCTTATGGTGACAAAGGAAATATCCTCAGATGAAATCTAGAAAGAAGCTTTGTTAGAAACTTCTTGGTGATGTTTGAATTCATCTCACAGAGTTACACTTATGTTTCGTGGAGCAGTCCATTATCACTGTTTTTGAGGAACCTGAGAAGGACTTCTTTGGATCGCATTGAGGCCTACGCTGATAAAGGAAATATCATCAGTTCAAAACGTGAAAGAAGCATTGTGAGAGACTACTTTGTGATCTGTGAATTCCTCTCACAGAGTTACAGCTTAGTTCTCAGCAAGCAGCTTGTTAACACTCTTTTCGTGGAATCTGCAAAGTGAGATTTGGGAGCCCATAGGGCCCGTGGTGAAAAAGGAAATATCCTCAGATATTAACTGGAGAGAAGCTTACTGAGAGATTCCTTTCTGATGTGTGACTTTATCACACAGAGTTCCTCACTTCCCTTCTTGGAACAGTTTGCTAACTCTGTTTTTTTTTTTTTTTGAGAATTTCATTGATTTATATTTTCATTTTTATTTTTATTTTTGCATTGTCTTTTTTTTATTTTTATTTTTTGTTTTTTTAAATTATACTTTAATTTCTATGGTACATGTGCCTAACGTGCAGGTTTGTTACATATTTATACATATGCCATGTTGGTGTTCTGCACCCATCAACTCCTCAGCACCCATCAATTCATCATTTATATCATGGATAACTCCCCAATGCAATACCTCCCCACTCCCCCCTCCGCATGAGAGGCCTCAGTGTGTGATGTTCCCCTTCCCTAGTCTAAGTGATCTCATTGTTCAGTTCCCACCTGAGTGGGAACATGCAGTGTTTGGTTTTCTCTTCTTGTGACAGTTTGGTAAGAATGATGGTTTCCAGCTGCATCCATGTCCCTACAAAGGACGCAAACTCATCCTTTTTTATGGCTGCATAGTATTCCATGGTGTATATGTGTCACATTTTCTTAATCCAGTCTGGCACAGATCGACATTTGGGTTGATTCCAAGTCTTTGCTATTTTGAATAGTGCCGCAATAAACATACGTGTGCATGTGTCTTTGTAGTAGAATAATTTATAATCCTTTGGGTATATACGCAGTAGTGGGATGGCTGGGTCATATGGTACATGTAGTTCTAGATCCTTGAGGAATTGCCATACTGTTTTCCATAATAGTTGAACTAGTTTACAATCCCACCAACAGTGGAAACGTGTTCCTATTTCTGCACATCCTCTCCAACACCTGTTGTTTCCTGACTTCTTAATTATTGCCATTCTAACTGGTGTGCAAACTCTGTTATTTGTGTTCTGCAAAATGATATTTGGGAGCGCATTGCGGGCTATGGTGAAAAAGGAAATATCCTCAGAACAAAACTGGAAAGAAGCCTTCTGAGAAACTGCATTTCGATGTGTGAATGCAACTCACAGAGTTACACGTTTCTCTTCAGTGTTCAGTTTCCTAACACAGTTTTCTGGAAATCTGCATTGGGATATTTGTGAACGCAATGAGGCTTGCGGTAACAAAGGAAATATCCTTAGATGAAAACTAGAAAGAAGCTTTGTTAGAAACTTGTTTTTGATGAGTGTATTCGTCTCACAGTGTTACAATTATGTTTCATGCAGCAGTCCATTATCTCTGTTTTTGAGGCACCTGAGAAGGACTTCTTTGGATCGCATTGAGGCCTACGCTGATAAAGGAAATATCATCAGTCCAAAACGTGAAAGAAGCTTTGTGAGAAACTTCTTTGTGATTTGTGAATTCCCTTCAGAGAGTTACAGCTGAGTTCACAGGAAGCAGTTTGCTAACACTCTTTTCGTGGAAAGTGCAAAATGAGATTTGGGAGCCCATAGGGGCCCATGGAGAAAAAGGAAATATCCTCAGATCATAACTAGAGAGAAGTTACTGAGAGACTGCTTTCCGATGTGTGATTTCATCACACAGAGTTCCACCCCTCCCTTTTTGGAACAGGTTGCTAACTCTGTTATCTTGTGTTCTGCAAAGTGATATATTGGAGCTCATTGAAGGCTATAGTGTAAAAGGAAATATCCTCAGAAACAAAGTGGAAAGAAGCCTTCTGAGAAACGCATTTCAATGTGTGAATGCAATTCACAGTTACACGTTTCTATTCAGTGTTCACTTCGCTAACACCGTTTTCTGGAAATCTGCAATGGGACACTTCTGAACGCAATGAAGCTTACGGTGACAAACGAAATATCCTCAGATGAAAATTAGAAAGAAGCTTTCGTAGAAACTTCTTTGTGATGTGTGAATTCATCTCACAGAGTTACACTTATGTTTCATGCAGCAGTCCATTATCACTGTTTTTGAGGAACCTGAGAGGACTTCTTTGGATCGCATTGAGGCCTACACTAATAAAGGAAATATCATCAATTCAAGACGTGAAAGAAGCTTTCTGAGAAACTTCTTTGTGATCTGTGAATTCCATTCACGGAGGTACAGCTTAGTTCTCAGGAAGCAGTTTGCTAACACTCTTTTAGTGGAATCTGCGAAGTGAGATTTGGGAGCCCATAGGGGCCCATGGTGAAAAACGAAATATCCTCAGATAATAACTAGAGAGAAGATTACTGAGAGATTGCTTTCTGATGTGTGACTTCATCACACAGAGTCCCACCCTTCCCTTCTTGGAACAGTTTGCTTACTCTGTTATCTTGTATTCTGCAAAGTGACATTTAGGAGCGCATTAAAGGCTATGGTGAAAAGGAAATATCCTCAGATCAAAACTGGAAAGAAGCCTTCTGTGAAACTTCATTTCGATGTGTGAATGCAACTCCCCGAGTTACACATTTCTTTTCAGTGTTGAGTTTGCTAACACATTTTTCTGGAAATCTGCACTGGGATACTTGTGAACGCAATGAAGCTTGCGGTGACAAAGGAAATATCCTCAGATGAAAACTAGAAAGAAGCTTTCGTAGAAACTTCTTGGTGATGTGTGAATTCATCTCACAGAGTTACACTTATGTTTCATGCAGCAGTCCGATATCTCAGTTTTTGAGGAACCTGAGAAGGACTTCCTTGGATCGCCTTGAGGCCTATGCTGATAAAGGAAATATCATCAGTTCAAAATGTGAAAGAAGCTTTCTGAGAAACTTCTTTGTCATCTGTGAATTCCATTCACAGAGTTACAGCTTCGTTCTCAGGAAGCAGTTTGCTAACACTCTTTTCGTGGAATCTGCAAAGTGAGATTTGGAAGCCCATGGGAGCCCATGGTGAAAAAGGTTATATGCTCAGATAATAACTAGAGAGAAGCTTACTGAGAGATTGCTTTGTGATGTGTGACTTCAGGACACAGAGTTCCACCCTTCCCTTCTTGGAACAGTTTGCTAACTCTGTTATCTTGTGTTCCGCAAAGTGACATTTGGGAGCTCATTGATGGCTATGGTGAGAAAGGGAACATCCTCAGATCAAAACTGGAAAGAAGCATTCTGAGAAACTGCATTTCGATGTGTGAATGCAACTCCTAGAGTTACACGTTTCTCTTCAGTGTTCAGTTTGCTAACACAGTGTTCTGGAACTCTGCAATGGGATACTTCTGAACGCAATGAAGCTTACGGTGACAGAGGAAGTATCCTCAGATGAAAACTAGAAAGAAGCTTTGTTAGAAACTTCTTGGTGATGTGTGAATTCATTTCACACAGTTACACTTATGTTCATGCAGTACTTCATTATCACTGGTTTTGAGGAACCTGAGAAGGACTTCTTTGGATCGGATGGAGGACTACGCTGATAACGGTAATATCATCAGTTCAAAAAGTGAAAGAATCTTTCTGAGAAACTTCATTGTGATCTGTGAATTCGTCTCACAGAGTTACAGCTTAGTTCTCAGGAAGCAGTTTGCTAACACTCTTTTCGTGGAATCTGTAAAGTGAGGTTTGGGAGCCCATAGGGGCCCAAGGTGAAAAAGGGTATATCCTCAGATAATATCTAGAGAGAAGCTTACTGAGAGATTGCTTTCTGATGTGTGACTTCATCACACAGAATTTCACCCTCCCCTTCTTGGAACAGTTTGCTAACTCTGTTATCTAGTGTTCTGCAAAGTGATATTTGGGAGCTCATTGAGGGCTATGGTGAAAAAGGAAATATCCTGATATCAAAACTGGAAAGAAGCCTTCTGAGAAACTGCACTTCGACGTATGAATCCAAATCACAGAGTTACACGTTTCTCTTCAGTGTTCAGTTTGCTAACACAGTTTTCTGGAAATCTGCAATGGGATACTTCTGAATGCAATGAAGCTTATGGTGACAAAGGAAATATCCTCAGATGAAATCTAGAAAGAAGCTTTGTTAGAAACTTCTTGGTGATGTTTGAATTCATCTCACAGAGTTACACTTATGTTTCGTGGAGCAGTCCATTATCACTGTTTTTGAGGAACCTGAGAAGGACTTCTTTGGATCGCATTGAGGCCTACGCTGATAAAGGAAATATCATCAGTTCAAAACGTGAAAGAAGCATTGTGAGAGACTACTTTGTGATCTGTGAATTCCTCTCACAGAGTTACAGCTTAGTTCTCAGCAAGCAGCTTGTTAACACTCTTTTCGTCCAACCTGCAAAGTGAGATTTCGTAGCCCATGGGGCCCATGGTGAAAAAGGAAATATTCTCAGATAATAACTAGAGAGAAGCTTACTGAGAGATTGCTTTCTGATGTGTGATTTCATCACACAGTGTTCCACCCTTCCCTTCTTGGGACAGTTTACTAACTCTGTTATCTTGTGTTCTACAAAGTTTTATTTGGGAGCTCATTGAGGGCTAAGGTGAAGAAGGAAATATCCTGAGATCAAAACCGGAAAGAAGCCTTCTGAGAAATTGCATTTCGATGTGGGAATGCAACTAACAGAGTTACACGTTTCTCCTCAGTGTTCAGTTTGCTAACACAGTTTTCTGGAAATCTGCAATGGGATACTTGTGAAAGCAATGAATCTTGTGGTGACAAAGGAAATATCCTCAGATGAAAACTAGAAAGAGCTTTGTTGGAATCTTCTTGGTGATGTGTGAATGCATCTCACAGAGTTACATTTATGTTTCAGGCAGCAGTCCATTATCACTGTTGTTGATGAACCTGAGAAGGACTTCTTTGGATCACCTTGAGGCCTACGCTTTTCAAGGAAATATCAGTCCAAAACGTGAAAGAAGCTTTCTGAAATGCCTCTTTGTGGTCTCTTAATTCCTCTCAAAGAGTTCCAGCTGATTTCTCAGGAAGCAGTTTGCTAACACTCTTTTCGTGGAATCTGCAAAGTGAGATTTGGGAACCCATAGGGTCCCATGGTGAAAAGGGAAATATCTTCAGATAATAACTAGAGAGAAGCTTACTGAGAGATTGCTTTCTGATGTGTGACTTCATCACACAGAGTTCCACCCTTCCCTTCTTGGAACAGTTTGCTAACTCTGTTATCTTGTGTTCTGCAAAGTGATATTTGGGAGCTCATTGAGGACTATGGTGAAAAAGGAATTATTCTCAGATCAAAACTGGAAAGAAGCCTTCTGTGAAACTGCATTTCGATGTGTGAATGCAAGTCACAGAGTTACACGTTTCTCTTCAGTGTTCAGTTTGCTAACACAGTTTTCTGGAAATCTGCAATGGGATACTTGTGAACGCAATGAAGCTTGCGGTGACAAAGGAAATATCCTCAGATGAAAACTAGAAAGAAGCTTTCTTAGAAACTTCTTTGTGATGTGTGAATTCATCTCACAGAGTTACACTTATGTTTCATGCAGCAGTCCATTATCACTGTTTTTGAGGAACCTGAGAAGGACTTCTTTGATCGCGTTGAGGCCTACCCTTATAAAGGAAATATCATCAGTTCAAAACGTGAAAGAAGCTTTCTGAGAAACTTCTTTGTTATCTGTGAATTCCTCTCACAGAGTTACAGCTTAGTTCTCAGGAAGCAGTTTGCTAACACTCTTTTCGTGGAATCTGCAAAGTGAGATTTGGGAGCCCATAGGGGCCTATGGTGAAAAAGGAAATATCCTCAGATAATAACTGGAGAGTAAGCTTACTGAGAGATTGCTTTCTGATGTGTGACTTCATCACACAGAGTTCCACCCTTCCCTTCTTGGAACAGTTTGCTAACTCTGTTATCTTGTGTTCTGCAAAGTGATATTTTGGAGCGCATTGAAGGCTATGGTGAAAAAGGAAATATCCTCAGATCAAAACTGGAAAGAAGCCTTCTGAGAAACTGCATTTCGATGTGTGAATGCAACTCACAGAGTTACACGTTTCTCTTCAGTGTTCAGTTTGCTAACACAGTTTTCTGGAAATCTGCAATGGGATACTTGTGAACGCAATGAAGCTTGCGGTGACAAAGGAAATATCCTCAGATGAAAACTAGAAAGAAGCTTTCGTAGAAACTTCTTGGTGATGTGTGAATTCATCTCACAGAGTTACACTTATGTTTCATGCAGCAGTCCATTATCACTGTTTTTGAGGAACCTGAGAAGGACTTCTTTGGATCGCATTGAGGCCTACGCTGATAAAGGAAATATCATCAGTTCAAAACGTGAAAGAAGCTTTCTGAGAAACTTCTTTGTGATCTGTGAATTCCATTCACAGAGTTACAGCTTAGTTCTCAGGAAGCAGTTTGCTAACACTCTTTTCGTGGAATCTGCAAAGTGAGATTTGGGAGCCCATGGGAGTCCATGGTGAAAAAGGAAATATAATCAGATAATAACTAGAGAGAAACTTACTGAGAGATTGCTTTCTGATGTGTGATTTCATCGCACAGAGTTCCACACTTCCCTTCTTGGAACAGTTTGCTAACTCTGTTATCTTGTGTTCTGCAAAGTGATATTTGGGAGCTCATTGATGGCTACAGTGTAAAAGGAAATATCCTCAGATCAAAACTTGAAAGAAGCCTTCTGAGAAACTGCATTTCGATGTGTGAATGCAACTCACAGAGTTACACGTTATTCTTCAGTGTTCAGTTTGCTAACACAGTTTTCTGGAAATCTGCAGTGGGATACTTGTGAACGCAATGAAGCTTGCGGTGACAGAGGAAATATCCTAGATGAAAACTAGGAAGATTTGAGAGGAACTTCTTGCTGATGTTAGAATTCATCTCATGGAGTTACACTTATGTTTCATGCAGCAGTACATTATCACTGTTTTTGAGGAAACTGAGAAGGACTTCATTGGATTGCAATGAGGCCTATGCTGGTAAAGGAAATATCATCATTTCAAAACGTGAAAGAAGATTTCTGAGAAACTTCTTTGTGAACCGTGAATTCCTCTCACAGAGTTACAGCTAAGTTCTCAGGAAGCAGTTTGCTAAGACTCTTTTCGTGGAATCTGCAAACTGAGATTTTGGACCCCATAGCCGCCCATGGTGAAAAAGGATATATCCTCCGATAATAACTAGAGAGAAGCTTACTGAGAGAATGCTTTCTGATGTGTGACTTCATCACACAGAGTTCCACCCTTGTCTTCTTGGAACAGATTGCTAACTCTGTTATCTTGTGTTCTGCAAGGTGATATTTGGGAGCTCATTGAGATCTATGGTGAAATAGGATATATCCTCAGATCAAAACTGGAAAGAAGCCTTCTGAGAAACTCCATTTTGATGTGTGAATGCAACTCTCAGAGTTACACGTTTCTCTTCAGTGTTCAGTTTGCTAACACACTTTTCTGGAAATCTGCAATGGCATACATCTGAACGCAATGAAGCCTAGGGTGACAAAAGAAATATCCTCAGATGAAAACTAGATAGAAGCTTTGTTGGAAACTTCTTGGTGATGTGTGAATTCATCTCACAGAGTTACACTTATGTTTCATGCAGCAGTCCATTATCACTGTATTTGAGGAACCTGTGAAGGAATTATTTGGATCCCATTGGGACCTACACTGATAATGGAAATATCATCTGTTCAAAACGTGAAAGAAGGTTTCTGAGAAACTTCTTTGTGATCTGTGGCTTCCTCTGACAGAGTTACAGCATAGTTCTCACGAAGTAGTTTGCTAACACTCTTTTCGTGGAATATGCAAAGTTAGATTTGGGAGCCATTAGGGGCCCATGTTGAAAAAGGATATATCCTCAGATAATAACTAGAGAGTAGCTTACTGAGAGATTGCTTTCTGATGTGTGAATTCATCTCACAGAGTTACACTAATGTTTCATGCAGCAGTCCATTTCACTGTTTTCGAGGAAGCTGAGAAGGATTTCTTTGGATCGCTTTGAGGAATACACTGAGAAAGGAAATATCATCAGTTCAAAACGTGAAAGAAACTTTCTGAGAAACTTCTCTGTGATATCTGAATTCCTCTCACAGAGTTACAGCTTACTTCTCAGGAAGCCGTTTGCTAACACTCTTTTCGTGGAAACTGCAAAGTGAGATTTGGGAGCCCATAGGGTCCCATGGTGAAAAGGGAAATATCCTCAGATAATAACTAGAGAGAAGCTTACTGAGAGATTGCTTTTTGATGTGTGACTTCATCACACAGAGTTCCACCCTTCACTTCTTGGAACAGTTTTCTAGCTCTGTTATCTTGTGTTCTGCAAAGTGATATTTGGGAGCATTTTGTGGGCTATGGTGAAAAAGGAAAGATCTTCAGATCAAAACAGGAAAGAAGCCTTCCGAGAAACTGCATTTCGATATGTGAATGCAACACACAGAGTTACACGTTTCTCTTCAGTGTTCAGTTTGCTAACACAGTTTTCTGGAAGTCTGCAATGGGGTACTTCTGAACGCAATGAAGCTTGCGGAGACAAAGGAAATATCCTCAGATGAAAACTAGAAAGAAGCATTGTTAGAAACTGCTTGGTGATGTGAGAATTCATCTCACAGAGTTACACTTATGTTTCATGCAACAGTCAATTATCACTCTTTTTGAGGAACCTTAGAGGGAATTCTTTGGATCCCATTGAGGCCTACGCTGACAAAGGAAATATCATCTGTTCAAAACCTGAAAGAAGCTTTCTGAGAAACTTCTTTGTGTTCTGTGAATTCCTCTCACAGAGTTACAGCTTAGTTCTCAGGAAGCAGTTTGTTAACACTCTTTTCGTGGAATCTGCAAAGTGAGATTTGGGAGCCCATAGGGGCCCATGGTAAAAAAAGATATATTCTCGGATAATAACTATAGAGAAGATTACTGAGAGATTTCTTTCTGATGTGTGACTTCATCACACAGAGTTCCACCCTTCCCTACTTGGAACAGTTTGCTAACTCTGTTATCTTGTGTTCTGCAAAGTGATATTTGGGAGCTCATTGAGGGCTATGGTGAAAAAGGAAATATCCTCAGATCAAAACTGGAAAGAAGCCTTCTGAGAAACTGCATTTCGATGTTTGAATGCAACTCACAGAGTTACACGTTTCTCTTCAGTGTTCAGTTTGCTAACACAGTTTTCTGGAAATCTGCAATGGGATACTTCTGAACGCAATGAAGCTTACAGTGACAAAGGAGATACCTCAGATGAAAACTAGAAAGAAGCTTTGTTAGAAACTTCTTGGTGATGTGTGAATTCTTCTCACAGAGTTACACTTATGGTTCATGCAGCAGTATATTATCATTGTTTTTGAGCAAACTGAGAAAGACGTCTTTGGATCGCATTCAGGGTTACGTGAGAAAAGAATATCATCAGTTCAAAACGTGAAAGAAACTTTCTGAGAAACTTCCTTGTGATCTGTGAATTCCTCTCACAGAGTTACAGCATAGTTCTCAGGAAGCAGTTTGCTAACACTCTTTTCGTGCAATCTGCAAAGTGAGATTTGGGAGCCCATAGGGGCCCATGGTGGAAAAGGAAATATCCTCAGATAATAACTAGAGGGAAGCTTACTGAGAGATTCCTTTCTGATGTGTGACTCATCACACAGAATTCCACCCTTCCCTTCTTGGAACAGTTTGCTAACTCTGTTATCTTGTGTTCTGCAAAGTGATATTTGGGAGCTCATTGAGGGCTATGGTGAAAAAGGAAATATCCTCAGATCAAAACCGGAAAGAAGCCTTCTGAGAAACTGCATTTTGATGTGTGAATGCCACACACAGAGATACAGGTTTCCCTTCAGTGTTCAGTTTGCTAACACAGATTTCTGGAAATCTGCAATGGAATACTTCTGAACGCAATGCAGCTTACGGTGACAAAGGAAATATCCTCAGATGAAAACTAGAAAGAAGCTTTGTTAGAAACTTCTTGGTGATGTGTGAATTCATCTCACAGAGTTACACTTATGTTTCCTGCGGCAGTCCATTATCACTGTTTTTGAGGAACCTCAGAGGATTTCTTTGGATCACATTGTAGCCTACGCTGATTAAGGAGATATCATCAGTTCAAAACGTGAAAAAAGCTTTCTGGGAAACTTCTTTGTGAGCTGTGAATTCCTCTCACAATGTTACAGCTTAGTTCTCAGGAAGCAGTTTGCTAACACTCTTCTCGTGGAATCTGCAAAGTGAGATTTGGGAGCCCATAGGGGCCCATGGTGATAATATATATATATCTCCAGATAATAATTAGAGAGGCGTACGGAGAGATTGCTTTCTGATGTGTGACTTCATCACACAGAGTCCCGCCCTTCTCTTCTTGGAACAGTCTGCTTACTCTGTTATCTTGTGTTCTGCAAAGTGATATATGGGAGCACATTGAGGGCTATGGTGAAAAAGGAAATATCCTCAGATCATACCTGGAAAGAAGCCTTCTGAGAAACTGCATTTCGATGTGTGATTGCAACTAACAGAGTTACACGTTTCTCTTCAGTGTTCAGTTTGCTAACACAGTTTTCTCGAAATCTGCAATGGGATACTTCTGAACACAATGAAGCTTACGGTGACAAAGGAAATATCCTCACACGAAAACTAGAAAGAAGCTTTGTTAGAAACTTCTTGGTGATGTGTGAATTCACCTCACAGAGTTAAACCTATGGTTCCTGCAGCAGTCCATTATCACTGTTTTTGAGGATACTGAGAAGGACTTCTTTGGATCGCATTGAGGCCTACGCTGATAAAGGAAATATCATCAGTTCAAAACGCGAAAGAAGCTTTCTGAGAAACTTCTTTGTGATCTGTGAATTCCTCTCACAGAGTTACAGCTTACTTCTCAGGAAGCAGTTTGCTAACACTCTTTTCGTGGAATCTGCAAAGTGAGATTTGGGAGCCCATAAATGCCCATGGTGAAAAAGGAAATATCTTCAGATAATAACTGGAGAGAAGATTACTGAGAGATTGCTATCTCATGTGTGACTCCATCACACAGACTTCCATCCTTTCCTTCTTGGAAGCGTTTGCTAACTCTGTTATCTTGTGTTCTGCAAAGTGATATTTGGGAGCTCATTGATGGCTGTGGTGAAAAAGGAAATATCCTCAGATCAAAACTGCAAAGAAGTCTTCAGAGAAACTGCATTTCGATGTGAGAATGCAAGACACAGAGTTACACGTTTCTCTTCATAGTTCAGTTTGCTAACACAGTTTTCTGGAAATCTGCAATGGGATATTTCTGAACGCAATGAAGCTTACGGTGCCAAAGGAAATATCCTCAGATGAAAACTGGAAAGAAGCTTTGTTAGAAACTTCTTGGTGATGTGTGAATTCATCTCACAGATTTACACTTTTGTTTCATGCAGCAGTCCATTATCACTGTTTTTCAGGAACAAGAGAAGGACTTCTATGGAGCACACTGAGGCCTACGCTGACAATGGAAATATCATCAGTTCAAAACGTGAAAGAAGCTTTCTGAGAAACTTCTCTGTGATATGTGAATTCCTCTCACAGACATACAGCTGAGTTCTCAGGAAGCAGTTTCCTAACCCTCTTTTCGTGGAATCTGTAAAGTGATATTTGGGAGCCCATGGCCCATGGTGAAAAAGGAAATATCCTCAGATAATAACTAGAGAGAAGCTTGCTGAGATAATACTTTCTGATGTGTGATTTCATCACATAGGGATCCACCCTTCCCTTCTTGGAACAGTTTGCTAACTCTGTTATCTTGTGTTCTGCAAAGTGATTTTTAGGAGCGCATTGAAGGCTATGGTGAAAAAGGAAACATCCTCAGATCAAAACTGGAAAGAAGCCTTCTGAGAAACTGCATTTCGATATGTGAAAGCAACTCAAAGAGTTACACATTTCTCTTCAGTTTTCAGTTTGCTAACACAGTTATCTGGAAATCTGCTTTGGGATACTTGTGAACGCAATGAAGCTTGCAGTGACAACGGAAATATCCTCAGATGAAAACTAAAAAGAAGCGTTGTTAGAAACTTCTTGGTGATGTGTGAATTCATCTCACTGTGTTACACTTATGTTTCCTGCAGCAGTCCATTATCACTGTTTTTGAGAAACCTGAGAAGGACTTCTTTGGATGGCATTGAGGCATACGCTGATAAAGGAAATGTCATCATTTTAAAACGTGAAAGAAGCTTTCTGAGAAACTTCTTGTGATCTGTGAATTCCTCTCTCAGAGTTCCAGCTTAGTTCTCAGGAAGCAGTGTGCTAACACACTTTTTGTTGATTCTGCAACGTGAGATTTGGGGGCCCCTTAGGGGCCCATGGTGAAAAAGGATACATCCTCAGATAATAACTAGAGAGAAGCTTACTGAGAGATTGCTTTCTAATGTGTGACTTCATAACACAGAGTTCCACCCTGCCCTTCTTGGAACAGTTTGCTAACTCTGTTATCTTGTGTTCTGCAAAGTGATATTTGGGAGCTCATAGGGACCCATGGTGAAAAAGGATATATCCTCAGGTAAGAACTAGAGAGAAGTTTACTGAGAGATTGCTTTCTGATGTGTGACTTCAACACACAGTGTTCTACCCTTCCCTTCTTCGACCAACTTGCTAACTCTGTTATCTTGTGTTCTGCAAAGTGGTATTGGGATCTCTTCGAGTGCTATGGTGAAAAAGGAAATGTCCTCAGATCAAAACTGGAAAGAAGCTTCTGAGAAACTGGATTTCGATGTGTGAATGCAATTCACAGAGTTACACGTTTCTCTTCAGTGCTCAGTTTACTAACACAGTTTTCTGGAAATCTGCTTTGCATACTTGTGAATGCAATGAAACTTGCGGTGACAAAGGAAATATAATCAGAAGAAAATTAGAAAGAAGCTTTGTTAGAAACCTCCTGGTGATATGTAAATTCATCTCACAGAGTTACATCTATGTTTCATGGAGCAGTCCATTATCACTGTTTTTGAGGAACCTGAGAAGGACTTCTTTGGATCGCATTGAAGCCTACGCTGATAAAGTAAATATCATCAGTTCAAAACGTGGAAGAATCTTTCTGAGAAACTTCTTTGTGATCCGTGAATTCCTCTCACAGGGTTACATCTTAGTTCTCAGGAAGCTGTTTGCTAACACTCTTTCCCTGGAATCTGCAAAGTGAGATTTGGGACCCCATAGGGGTCTATGGTGAAAAACGATATATCCTCAGATAATAACTAGAGAGAAGCTTACTGGGAGATTGCTTTCTGTGTGACTTCATCACACAGAGTTCCACCTTTCCCTTCTTGGAACAGTTTGCTAAATCTGTTATCTTGTGTTCTGCAAAGTGATATTTGGGAGCTCATTTTTGGCTATGGTGAAATAGGAAATGTCCTCAAATCGAAATTGGAAAGAAGCCTTCTAAGAAACTGCATTTCGTTGTTTGAATGCAACTCGCAGAGTTACACGTTTCTCTTCAGTGCTCATTTTGCTTCCACAGTTTTCTGGAAATCTACAATGGGATACTTCTGAACGCAGGGAAGCTCACGGTGACAAAGGAAATATCCTCAGATGAAAACTGGAAAGAAACTTTGTTAGAAACTTCTTGGTGATGTGTGAATTCATCTCACAGAGTTACACTTATGTTTCCTGCGAGCAGTCCATTATCACTGTTTTTGAGGAACCTGAGAAGGACTTTCTTGGATCGACATTGGAGGCCTACGCTGATAAAGGAATATCATCAGTTCAAAACGTGAAAGAAGATTTCTGAGAAACTTCTTTGAGATCTGTGAATTCCTCTCAGAGTGTTACACCTTAGTTCTCAGGAAGCAGTTTGGTAACACTCTTTTCGTGGAATCTGCAAAGTGAGATTTGGGAGCCCATAGGAGCCCAGGGTGAAAAAGGAAATATCCTCAGAGAATAACTAGAGAGAAGCTTACTGAGAGATTGCTTTCTGATGGGTGACTTCATTACACAGAGTTCCACCCATCCCTTCTTGGAACAGTTTGTTAACTCTGTTATCTTGTGTTCTCCAAAGTGATATTTGGGAACTCATTGAGGGCTATGGTGAAAAAGGAAATATCCTCAGAACAAAACTGGAAAGAATCATTCTGAGAAACTGCGTTTCCATGTGTGAATGCAACTCAGAGAGTTACACTTTTCTCTTCAGTGCTCAATTTGCTTCCATAGTTTTCTGGAAATCTCCAATGGGATACTTCTGAATGCAATGAGGCTTACGGTGACAAAGGAAATATCCTCAGATGAAAAATGGAAAGAAGCTTTGTTAGAAACTTCTTGGTGATGTGTGAATTCATCTCACAGAGTTACACTTATGTTTCATGCAGCAGTCCATTTTCACTGCTTTTGAGGAACCTGAGAAGGACTTCTGTGGATCGCATTGAGGCCTACGCTGATAAAGGAAATATCATCAGTTCAAAACGTGAAAGAAGCATTCTGAGATACTTAGTTGTGATCTGAGAAATCCTCTAACCGAGTTACAGCTTAGTTCTCAGGAAGCAGTTTGCTAACACTCTTTTCGTGGAATCTGCAAAGTGAGATTTGGGAGCCCTTTGGGGCCCATGGTGAAAAAGGAAATATCCTCAGAAAATAACTAGAGAGAAGTTTACTGAGAGATTGCTTTATGATTTGTGACTTACTCACACAGAGTTCCACCCTTCCCTTCTTGGAACGGTTTACTAACTGTGTTATCTTGTTTTCTGCAAAGTGATATTTGGGAGCGCATTGAGGGCTATCGTGAATAATGTAGTATCCTCAGATCAAAACTGGAAAGATGCCTTCTGAGAAACTGCATTTCGATGTGTGAATGCCACACACAGAGATACACGTTTCTCTTCACTGTTCAGTTTGCTAACACAGTTTTCTGGATATTTGCAATGGGATACTTCTGATCGCAATGAAGCTTACCGTGACAAAGGAAATATCCTCAGATGAAAACAAGAAAGAAGCTTTGTTAAAACTTCATGGTGATGTGTGAATTCATCTTACAGAGTTACACTTATGGTTCCTGCAGCAGTCCATTATCACTGTTTTTGAGGATCCTGAGAAGGACTTCTTTGGATCGCATTGAGGGCTACGCTGATAAAGGCAATATCATCAATTCAAAACGTGAAAGAAACTTTCTGAGAAACTTCTTCGTGATCTGTGAATTCCCCTCATAGAGTTACAGCTTATTGCTCAGGATGGAGATTGCTAACACTCTTTTCGTGGAATCTGCAAAGTGAGATTTGGCATCCCATAGGGGCCCATGATGAAAGAGGATATATCCTCAGATAATAACTAGAGAGGAGCTTACTGAGAGATTGCTTTCTGATGAGTGCCTTCATCACAGAGAGTTCCACCCTTCCCTTCTTGGAACAGTTTGCTAACTCTGTTATCTTGTGTTCTGCAAAGTGATATTTGGGAGCTCATTTACAGCTATGGTGAAAAAGGAATAATCCTCAGATCAAAACTGGAAAGAAGCCTTCAGAGAAACGGCATTTCAATGTGTGAATGCAACTCACAGAGTTACACGTTTCTCTTCAGTGTTCAGTTTGCTAACACAGTTTTCTGGAATTCTGCAATGGGATTCTTCTGGACGAAATGAATCTTATGGTTACAAAGGAAATATCCTCAGATGAAAACTAGAAAGAAGTTTTGTTAGATCCCTCTTGGAGATGTGTGAATTCACCTCACAGAGTTACACTTATTTTTCATGCAGTAGTCCATTATCACTATTGTTCAGGAATCTGTGAAGGATTTCTTTGGATCGCATTGAGGCCTACGATGATAAAGGAAATATCATCAGTTCAAAACGTCAAAGAAGCTTTCTGAGAAAATTCTTTGTGACCTGTGACTTCCTCTCACAGAGTTACAGCTTCGTTCTCAGGAAGCAGTTTGCTAACACTCTTTTCATGGAATCTGCAAAGTGAATTTTGGGAGCCCATAGGGGCCCATGGTGAAAAAGGACATATCCTCAGGTGATAACTAGAGAGAAGCTTACTGAGAGATTGCTTTCTAATGTGTGACCTCATCACACAGAATTTCACCCTTCCCTTTTTGGAACAGTGTGCTAACTCTGTTATCTGGTGTTCTGCAAAGTGGTATTCGAGATCTCATTGAGGGCTATGGTGAAAAATTAAATATCCTCAAATCAAAACGGGAAAGAAGCCTTCTGTGAAATTGCATTTCGATGTGTGAATGCAACTCACAGAGTCCCACGTTTCTCTTCCGTGTTCAGTTTGCTAACACAGTTTTCTGGAAATCTGCAATGAGATAATTGTGACCCCAATGAAGCGTACGGTGACAAAGGAAATATCCTCAGATGAAAACGAGAAGGAAGCTTTGTTAGAAACTTCTTGATGACGTCTGAATTCATCTCACAGAGTTACACTTATGTTTCATGCAGCAGTCCATTATCACTGTTTTTGAGGAACCTGAGAAGGACTTCTTTGGATCGCATGGAGGACTACGCTGATAAAGGAAATATCATCAGTTCAAAACGTGAAAGAAGCTTTCTGAGAACCTTCTTTGTGATCTGTGAATTCCTCTCACAGAGTTACAAAATAGTTCTAAGGAAACAGTTTGCTAACACTCTTTTCGTGGAATCTGCAATTGAGATATGGGAGCCCACAGGGGCCCATGGTGAAAAAGGAAATATCCTCAGGTAATAACTGGAGAGACGCTTACTGAGAGATTGCTTTCTGGTGTGTGATTTCATCACACAGAGTTCCACCCTTCCCTTCTTGGAAAAGTGTGCTAACTCTGTTATCTGGTGTTCTGGAAAGTGATATTTATGAGCGCATTGAAGGCTACGGTGAAAAAGGAAATATCCTCAGATCAAAACGGAAAAGAAGACTTCTGAGAAGCAGCATTTCGATGTGCGAATGCAACTCCCAGAGTTACACATTTCTCTTCAGTGTTCATTTTGCTAACACAGTTTTCTGGAAATCTGCAATGGGATACTTCTGAACGCAATGAAACTTGCGGTGACAAAGCAAATATCCTCAGATGAAAACAAGAAAAAACCTTTCTTAGAAAGTTCCTGGTGTTTTGTGAATTCATCTCACTGAGTTATACTTATGTTTCATGCAGCAGCCAATTACCACTGTTTTTGAGGAACCTGAGAAGGACTTCTTTGGATCGCAATGTGGCCTACGCTGATAAAGGAAATATCATCTGTTCTAAAAGTGAAAGAAACTTTCTGAGAAACTTCTTTCATGTCTGTGAATTCCATTCAGAGATTTAGAGGTTAGTTCTCAGGAAGCAGTTAGCCAACACTCTTTTCGTGTTATCCGCAAAGTGAGATTTGGGAGCCCATGGGAGCCCATGGTGATAAAGGAAATGTCCTGAGATAAAAACTAGAGAGAAGCTTACTGAGAGATTGCTTTCTGATGTGTGACTTCATCACACCGAGATCCACCGTTCCCTTCTTGGAAGAGTTTGCTAACTCTGTTATCTTGAGTTCTGCAAAGTGATATTTCGGATCTCTTTGACGTCTATGGTGACAAAGGAAATATCCTCAGAACAAAACTGGAAAGAAGCCTTCTGAGAAACAGCATTTCGATGTGTGAATGCAACTCACAGAGTTACACGTTTCTCTTTAGTGTTCAGTTTGCTAACACAGATTTCTGGAAATCTGCAATGGGATACTTCTGAACGCAATGAAGATTACGGTGACAAAGGAAATATCCTCAGATGAAAACTAGAAAGAAGCTTTGTTAGAAACTTCTTGGTGATGTGTGAATTCATCTCTCGGAATTACACTTACGTTTCATGCAGCAGTCCATTATCACTGTTTTTGAGGAAACCGAGAAGGACTTCTTTGGATCGCATTGAGGCCTACGCTGATAAAGGAAATATCATCACTTCAAAACGTGAAAGAAGCTTTCTGAGGAACTTCTTTGTGATCTGTGAATTTCTCTCACAGAGTTACAGCTGAGTTCTCAGGAAGCAGTTTGCTACCACTCTTTTTGTGGAATCTACAAAGTGAGATTTGGGAGCCCACAGGGGCCCATGGTGAAAAAGGAAATATCCTCAGATAATTACTAGAGAGAAGCTTACTGAGAAATTGCTTTCTGATGTGTGACGTCATCACACAGAGTTCAACATTTCTCTTCTTGGAACAATTTGCTAACTCTCTTATCTTGTGTTCTGCAAAGTGATACTTAGAAGCTCATTGAAGGCTATCGTGAAAAAGGAAATATCCTCAGATGAAAACTGGAAAGAAGCCTGCTGAGAAACTGCATTTCCATGTGTGAATGCAAATCACAGAGTTACACGTTTCTCTTCAGTTTTCAGTTTGCTAACACAGTTTTCTGGAAATCTGCAATGGGATACTTTTGAACGCAATGAAGCTTACGGTGACAAAGGAAATATCCTCAGATGAAAACTAGAAAGAAGCTTTGTTAGAAACTTCTTGGTGATGTGTGAATTCATCTTACAGAGTGACACTTATTTTTCATGCAGCAGTCCGTTATCACTGTTTCTGAGGAACCTGAGAAGGACTTCTTTGGATCGCATTGAGGCCCGTGCTGATAAAGGAAATATCATCAGTTCGAAACCTGACAGAAGCTTTCTGAGAAACAAATTTGTGATCTGTGAATTCGTCACACAGAGGTACAGCTGAGTTCTCAGGAAGCAGTTTCTTAACACTCTTTCCGTGGAATCTGCAAAGTGAGATTTGGGATCCCATAGGGGCCCATGGTGAAAAAGGAAATATCCTCAGATAATAGCTGGAGAGAAGCTTACTGAGAGATTGCTTTCTGTTGTGTGACTTCATCACACAGAGTTCCACACTTCCATTCTTGGAACAGCTTGATATCTCTGTTATCTTTTGTTCTGCAAAGTGATATTTGGGAGCTCATTGACGGCTATGGTGAAAAAGGAAATATCCTCAGATCAAAACTGGAAGGAAGCCTTCTGTGAAACTGCATTTCGATGTGTGAATGCAACTTCCAGAGTTACACGTTTCTCTTCAGTGTTCAGTTTGCTAACACAGTTTTCTGGAAATCTGCAATGGGATACCGCTGAACGCAATGAAGCTTACGGTAACAAAGGAAATATCCTCAGATGAAAACGAGAAAGAAGCTTTGTTAGAAACTTCTTGGTGATGTGTGAATTCATCTCACAGAGTTACACTTATGTTTCATGCAGCAGTCCATTATCACTGTTTTTGAGGAATATGAGAAGGAATTCTTTTGATCGAATTGAGGCCTACACTGATAAAGGAAATATCAGCAGTTCAAAAAGTGAAAGAATTTTTCTGAGAAACTTCTTTGTGATCTGGAAATTCCTCTCACAGAGTTACAGCTTAGTTCTCTGGAAGCAGTTTGCGAACACTCTTTTCGTGGAATCTGCAATGTGAGATTTGGGAGCCTTAGGGGCCCATGGTGAAAAATTAAATATCCTCAGATAATAACTAGAGAGAAGCATACTGAGAGATTGGTTTCTGATGTGTGACTTCTATACACAGAGTTCCAGCCTTCCCTTCTTGGAACAGTTTTCTAACTCTGTTATCTTGTGTTCTGCAAAGTGGTATTCGAGATCTCATTGAGGGCTATGGTGAAAAATTAAATATCCTCAAATCAAAACGGGAAAGAAGCCTTCTGTGAAATTGCATTTCGATGTGTGAATGCAACTCACAGAGTTCCACGTTTCTCTTCCGTGTTCAGTTTGCTAACACAGTTTCCTGGAAATCTGCAATGAGATAATTGTGACCGCAATGAAGCGTACGGTGACAAAGGAAATATCCTCAGAGGAAAAGTAGAAGGAAGCTTTGTTAGAAACTTCTTGATGATGTCTGAATTCATTTCGCAGGGTTACACTTACGTTTCATGCAGCAGTCCATTATCACTGTTTTTGAGGAACCTGAGAAGGACTTCTTTGGATCGCATGGAGGACTACGCTGATAAAGGAAATATCATCAGTTCAAAATGTGAAAGAAGCTTTCTGAGAACCTTCTTTGTGATCTGTGAATTCCTCTCACAGAGTTACAAAATAGTTCTAAGGAAACAGTTTGCTAACACTCTTTTCGTGGAATCTGCAATTGAGATATGGGAGCCCACAGGGGCCCATGGTGAAAAAGGAAATATCCTCAGGTAATAACTGGAGAGACGCTTACTGAGAGATTGCTTTCTGGTGTGTGACTTCATCACACAGAGTTCCACCCTTCCCTTATTGGAACAGTTTGCTAACTCTGTTATCTTGTGTTCTGCAAACTGATATTTGGGAGCTCATTGAGGGCTAAGGGGTAAAAGGAAATGTCCTCAGATCAAAACTGGAACGAATCATTCTGTGAAACTGCATTTCCATGTGTGAATGCAACTCACAGAGGTACACGTTTCTCTTCAGAGTCCAGTTTGCTAACACAGTTTTCTAGAAATCTGCATTGGGATACTTCTGAACGCAATGAAGCTTGTGGTGACAAAGGAACTATCCTCAGATGAAAACAGGAATGAAGGTTTCCTCAAAACTTCTTGGTGATGTGTGAATTCATCTCACAGAGTTACTGTAATGTTTCATGCTGCAGTCGATTATCACTGTATTTGAGGCACCGGAGAGGACTTCTTTGGATCGCCTTGTGGCCTACGCTGATAAAGGAAATCTCATCAGTTCAAAACGTGAAAGAAGCTTTCTGAGAAAGTTCATTGTAATCTGTGAATTCCATTCACAGAGATACAGCTGAGTTCTCAGGAAGCAGTTTGCTAACACTCTTTTCATGAAATCTCCAAAGTGAGATTTGGGAGCCCAGAGGGGCTCATGGTGAAAAAGGAAATATCCTCAGACAATAAAGAGAGAGAAGCTTACTGAGTGCTTGCTTTCTGGTGTGTGACTTCATCACACAGATTTCCACCCTTCCCTTCTTGGAACAGTTTGCTAACTCTGTTATATTGTGTTCCGCAAAGTGACATTTGGGAGCTCATGGAGGGCTACGGTGAAAAAGGAAATACCTCAGATCAAAACTGGAAAGAAGCCTTCTGAGAAACTGCATTTCGATGTGTGAATGCAAATCACAGAGTTACACGTTTCTCTTCAGTGTTCAGTTTGCTAACACAGTTTTCTGGAAATCTGCAATGGGATACTTTTGAACGCAATGAAGCTTACGGTGACAAAGGAAATATCCTCAGATGAAAACGAGAAAGAAGCTTTGTTAGAAACTTCTTGGTGATGTGTGAATTCATCTTACAGAGTGACACTTATTTTTCATGCAGCAGTCCGTTATCACTGTTTCTGAGGAACCTGAGAAGGACTTCTTTGGATCGCATTGAGGCCCGTGCTGATAAAGGAAATATCATCAGTTCGAAACCTGACAGAAGCTTTCTGAGAAACAAATTTGTGATCTGTGAATTCGTCACACAGAGGTACAGCTGAGTTCTCAGGAAGCAGTTTCTTAACACTCTTTCCGTGGAATCTGCAAAGTGAGATTTGGGATCCCATAGGGGCCCATGGTGAAAAAGGAAATATCCTCAGATAATAGCTGGAGAGAAGCTTACTGAGAGATTGCTTTCTGTTGTGTGACTTCATCACACAGAGTTCCACACTTCCATTCTTGGAACAGCTTGATATCTCTGTTATCTTTTGTTCTGCAAAGTGATATTTGGGAGCTCATTGACGGCTATGGTGAAAAAGGAAATATCCTCAGATCAAAACTGGAAGGAAGCCTTCTGTGAAACTGCATTTCGATGTGTGAATGCAACTTCCAGAGTTACACGTTTCTCTTCAGTGTTCAGTTTGCTAACACAGTTTTCTGGAAATCTGCAATGGGATACCTCTGAACGCAATGAAGCTTACGGTAACAAAGGAAATATCCTCAGATGAAAACGAGAAAGAAGCTTTGTTAGAAACTTCTTGGTGATGTGTGAATTCATCTCACAGAGTTACACTTATGTTTCATGCAGCAGTCCATTATCACTGTTTTTGAGGAATATGAGAAGGAATTCTTTTGATCGAATTGAGGCCTACACTGATAAAGGAAATATCAGCAGTTCAAAAAGTGAAAGAATTTTTCTGAGAAACTTCTTTGTGATCTGGAAATTCCTCTCACAGAGTTACAGCTTAGTTCTCTGGAAGCAGTTTGCGAACACTCTTTTCGTGGAATCTGCAATGTGAGATTTGGGAGCCTTAGGGGCCCATGGTGAAAAATTAAATATCCTCAGATAATAACTAGAGAGAAGCATACTGAGAGATTGGTTTCTGATGTGTGACTTCTATACACAGAGTTCCAGCCTTCCCTTCTTGGAACAGTTTTCTAACTCTGTTATCTTGTGTTCTGCAAAGTGGTATTCGAGATCTCATTGAGGGCTATGGTGAAAAATTAAATATCCTCAAATCAAAACGGGAAAGAAGCCTTCTGTGAAATTGCATTTCGATGTGTGAATGCAACTCACAGAGTTCCACGTTTCTCTTCCGTGTTCAGTTTGCTAACACAGTTTCCTGGAAATCTGCAATGAGATAATTGTGACCGCAATGAAGCGTACGGTGACAAAGGAAATATCCTCAGAGGAAAAGTAGAAGGAAGCTTTGTTAGAAACTTCTTGATGATGTCTGAATTCATCTCACAGGGTTACACTTACGTTTCATGCAGCAGTCCATTATCACTGTTTTTGAGGAACCTGAGAAGGACTTCTTTGGATCGCATGGAGGACTACGCTGATAAAGGAAATATCATCAGTTCAAAATGTGAAAGAAGCTTTCTGAGAACCTTCTTTGTGATCTGTGAATTCCTCTCACAGAGTTACAAAATAGTTCTCAGGAAACAGTTTGCTAACACTCTTTTCGTGGAATCTGCAATTGAGATATGGGAGCCCACAGGGGCCCATGGTGAAAAAGGAAATATCCTCAGGTAATAACTGGAGAGACGCTTACTGAGAGATTGCTTTCTGGTGTGTGACTTCATCACACAGAGTTCCACCCTTCCCTTATTGGAACAGTTTGCTAACTCTGTTATCTTGTGTTCTGCAAACTGATATTTGGGAGCTCATTGAGGGCTAAGGGGTAAAAGGAAATGTCCTCAGATCAAAACTGGAACGAATCATTCTGTGAAACTGCATTTCCATGTGTGAATGCAACTCACAGAGGTACACGTTTCTCTTCAGAGTCCAGTTTGCTAACACAGTTTTCTAGAAATCTGCATTGGGATACTTCTGAACGCAATGAAGCTTGTGGTGACAAAGGAACTATCCTCAGATGAAAACAGGAATGAAGGTTTCCTCAAAACTTCTTGGTGATGTGTGAATTCATCTCACAGAGTTACTGTAATGTTTCATGCTGCAGTCGATTATCACTGTATTTGAGGCACCGGAGAGGACTTCTTTGGATCGCCTTGTGGCCTACGCTGATAAAGGAAATCTCATCAGTTCAAAACGTGAAAGAAGCTTTCTGAGAAAGTTCATTGTAATCTGTGAATTCCATTCACAGAGATACAGCTGAGTTCTCAGGAAGCAGTTTGCTAACACTCTTTTCATGAAATCTCCAAAGTGAGATTTGGGAGCCCAGAGGGGCTCATGGTGAAAAAGGAAGTATCCTCAGACAATAAAGAGAGAGAAGCTTACTGAGTGCTTGCTTTCTGGTGTGTGACTTCATCACACAGATTTCCACCCTTCCCTTCTTGGAACAGTTTGCTAACTCTGTTATATTGTGTTCCGCAAAGTGACATTTGGGAGCTCATGGAGGGCTACGGTGAAAAAGGAAATACCTCAGATCAAAACTGGAAAGAAGCCTTCTGAGAAACTGCATTTCGATGTGTGAATGCAAATCACAGAGTTACACGTTTCTCTTCAGTGTTCAGTTTGCTAACACAGTTTTCTGGAAATCTGCAATGGGATACTTTTGAACGCAATGAAGCTTACGGTGACAAAGGAAATATCCTCAGATGAAAACGAGAAAGAAGCTTTGTTAGAAACTTCTTGGTGATGTGTGAATTCATCTTACAGAGTGACACTTATTTTTCATGCAGCAGTCCGTTATCACTGTTTCTGAGGAACCTGAGAAGGACTTCTTTGGATCGCATTGAGGCCCGTGCTGATAAAGGAAATATCATCAGTTCGAAACCTGACAGAAGCTTTCTGAGAAACAAATTTGTGATCTGTGAATTCGTCACACAGAGGTACAGCTGAGTTCTCAGGAAGCAGTTTCTTAACACTCTTTCCGTGGAATCTGCAAAGTGAGATTTGGGATCCCATAGGGGCCCATGGTGAAAAAGGAAATATCCTCAGATAATAGCTGGAGAGAAGCTTACTGAGAGATTGCTTTCTGTTGTGTGACTTCATCACACAGAGTTCCACACTTCCATTCTTGGAACAGCTTGATATCTCTGTTATCTTTTGTTCTGCAAAGTGATATTTGGGAGCTCATTGACGGCTATGGTGAAAAAGGAAATATCCTCAGATCAAAACTGGAAGGAAGCCTTCTGTGAAACTGCATTTCGATGTGTGAATGCAACTTCCAGAGTTACACGTTTCTCTTCAGTGTTCAGTTTGCTAACACAGTTTTCTGGAAATCTGCAATGGGATACCTCTGAACGCAATGAAGCTTACGGTAACAAAGGAAATATCCTCAGATGAAAACGAGAAAGAAGCTTTGTTAGAAACTTCTTGGTGATGTGTGAATTCATCTCACAGAGTTACACTTATGTTTCATGCAGCAGTCCATTATCACTGTTTTTGAGGAATATGAGAAGGAATTCTTTTGATCGAATTGAGGCCTACACTGATAAAGGAAATATCAGCAGTTCAAAAAGTGAAAGAATTTTTCTGAGAAACTTCTTTGTGATCTGGAAATTCCTCTCACAGAGTTACAGCTTAGTTCTCTGGAAGCAGTTTGCGAACACTCTTTTCGTGGAATCTGCAATGTGAGATTTGGGAGCCTTAGGGGCCCATGGTGAAAAATTAAATATCCTCAGATAATAACTAGAGAGAAGCATACTGAGAGATTGGTTTCTGATGTGTGACTTCTATACACAGAGTTCCAGCCTTCCCTTCTTGGAACAGTTTTCTAACTCTGTTATCTTGTGTTCTGCAAAGTGGTATTCGAGATCTCATTGAGGGCTATGGTGAAAAATTAAATATCCTCAAATCAAAACGGGAAAGAAGCCTTCTGTGAAATTGCATTTCGATGTGTGAATGCAACTCACAGAGTTCCACGTTTCTCTTCCGTGTTCAGTTTGCTAACACAGTTTCCTGGAAATCTGCAATGAGATAATTGTGACCGCAATGAAGCGTACGGTGACAAAGGAAATATCCTCAGAGGAAAAGTAGAAGGAAGCTTTGTTAGAAACTTCTTGATGATGTCTGAATTCATCTCACAGGGTTACACTTACGTTTCATGCAGCAGTCCATTATCACTGTTTTTGAGGAACCTGAGAAGGACTTCTTTGGATCGCATGGAGGACTACGCTGATAAAGGAAATATCATCAGTTCAAAATGTGAAAGAAGCTTTCTGAGAACCTTCTTTGTGATCTGTGAATTCCTCTCACAGAGTTACAAAATAGTTCTCAGGAAACAGTTTGCTAACACTCTTTTCGTGGAATCTGCAATTGAGATATGGGAGCCCACAGGGGCCCATGGTGAAAAAGGAAATATCCTCAGGTAATAACTGGAGAGACGCTTACTGAGAGATTGCTTTCTGGTGTGTGACTTCATCACACAGAGTTCCACCCTTCCCTTATTGGAACAGTTTGCTAACTCTGTTATCTTGTGTTCTGCAAACTGATATTTGGGAGCTCATTGAGGGCTAAGGGGTAAAAGGAAATGTCCTCAGATCAAAACTGGAACGAATCATTCTGTGAAACTGCATTTCCATGTGTGAATGCAACTCACAGAGGTACACGTTTCTCTTCAGAGTCCAGTTTGCTAACACAGTTTTCTAGAAATCTGCATTGGGATACTTCTGAACGCAATGAAGCTTGTGGTGACAAAGGAACTATCCTCAGATGAAAACAGGAATGAAGGTTTCCTCAAAACTTCTTGGTGATGTGTGAATTCATCTCACAGAGTTACTGTAATGTTTCATGCTGCAGTCGATTATCACTGTATTTGAGGCACCGGAGAGGACTTCTTTGGATCGCCTTGTGGCCTACGCTGATAAAGGAAATCTCATCAGTTCAAAACGTGAAAGAAGCTTTCTGAGAAAGTTCATTGTAATCTGTGAATTCCATTCACAGAGATACAGCTGAGTTCTCAGGAAGCAGTTTGCTAACACTCTTTTCATGAAATCTCCAAAGTGAGATTTGGGAGCCCAGAGGGGCTCATGGTGAAAAAGGAAATATCCTCAGACAATAAAGAGAGAGAAGCTTACTGAGTGCTTGCTTTCTGGTGTGTGACTTCATCACACAGATTTCCACCCTTCCCTTCTTGGAACAGTTTGCTAACTCTGTTATATTGTGTTCCGCAAAGTGACATTTGGGAGCTCATGGAGGGCTACGGTGAAAAAGGAAATACCTCAGATCAAAACTGGAAAGAAGCCTTCTGAGAAACTGCATTTCGATGTGTGAATGCAAATCACAGAGTTACACGTTTCTCTTCAGTGTTCAGTTTGCTAACACAGTTTTCTGGAAATCTGCAATGGGATACTTTTGAACGCAATGAAGCTTACGGTGACAAAGGAAATATCCTCAGATGAAAACGAGAAAGAAGCTTTGTTAGAAACTTCTTGGTGATGTGTGAATTCATCTTACAGAGTGACACTTATTTTTCATGCAGCAGTCCGTTATCACTGTTTCTGAGGAACCTGAGAAGGACTTCTTTGGATCGCATTGAGGCCCGTGCTGATAAAGGAAATATCATCAGTTCGAAACCTGACAGAAGCTTTCTGAGAAACAAATTTGTGATCTGTGAATTCGTCACACAGAGGTACAGCTGAGTTCTCAGGAAGCAGTTTCTTAACACTCTTTCCGTGGAATCTGCAAAGTGAGATTTGGGATCCCATAGGGGCCCATGGTGAAAAAGGAAATATCCTCAGATAATAGCTGGAGAGAAGCTTACTGAGAGATTGCTTTCTGTTGTGTGACTTCATCACACAGAGTTCCACACTTCCATTCTTGGAACAGCTTGATATCTCTGTTATCTTTTGTTCTGCAAAGTGATATTTGGGAGCTCATTGACGGCTATGGTGAAAAAGGAAATATCCTCAGATCAAAACTGGAAGGAAGCCTTCTGTGAAACTGCATTTCGATGTGTGAATGCAACTTCCAGAGTTACACGTTTCTCTTCAGTGTTCAGTTTGCTAACACAGTTTTCTGGAAATCTGCAATGGGATACCTCTGAACGCAATGAAGCTTACGGTAACAAAGGAAATATCCTCAGATGAAAACGAGAAAGAAGCTTTGTTAGAAACTTCTTGGTGATGTGTGAATTCATCTCACAGAGTTACACTTATGTTTCATGCAGCAGTCCATTATCACTGTTTTTGAGGAATATGAGAAGGAATTCTTTTGATCGAATTGAGGCCTACACTGATAAAGGAAATATCAGCAGTTCAAAAAGTGAAAGAATTTTTCTGAGAAACTTCTTTGTGATCTGGAAATTCCTCTCACAGAGTTACAGCTTAGTTCTCTGGAAGCAGTTTGCGAACACTCTTTTCGTGGAATCTGCAATGTGAGATTTGGGAGCCTTAGGGGCCCATGGTGAAAAATTAAATATCCTCAGATAATAACTAGAGAGAAGCATACTGAGAGATTGGTTTCTGATGTGTGACTTCTATACACAGAGTTCCAGCCTTCCCTTCTTGGAACAGTTTTCTAACTCTGTTATCTTGTGTTCTGCAAAGTGGTATTCGAGATCTCATTGAGGGCTATGGTGAAAAATTAAATATCCTCAAATCAAAACGGGAAAGAAGCCTTCTGTGAAATTGCATTTCGATGTGTGAATGCAACTCACAGAGTTCCACGTTTCTCTTCCGTGTTCAGTTTGCTAACACAGTTTCCTGGAAATCTGCAATGAGATAATTGTGACCGCAATGAAGCGTACGGTGACAAAGGAAATATCCTCAGAGGAAAAGTAGAAGGAAGCTTTGTTAGAAACTTCTTGATGATGTCTGAATTCATCTCACAGGGTTACACTTACGTTTCATGCAGCAGTCCATTATCACTGTTTTTGAGGAACCTGAGAAGGACTTCTTTGGATCGCATGGAGGACTACGCTGATAAAGGAAATATCATCAGTTCAAAATGTGAAAGAAGCTTTCTGAGAACCTTCTTTGTGATCTGTGAATTCCTCTCACAGAGTTACAAAATAGTTCTCAGGAAACAGTTTGCTAACACTCTTTTCGTGGAATCTGCAATTGAGATATGGGAGCCCACAGGGGCCCATGGTGAAAAAGGAAATATCCTCAGGTAATAACTGGAGAGACGCTTACTGAGAGATTGCTTTCTGGTGTGTGACTTCATCACACAGAGTTCCACCCTTCCCTTATTGGAACAGTTTGCTAACTCTGTTATCTTGTGTTCTGCAAACTGATATTTGGGAGCTCATTGAGGGCTAAGGGGTAAAAGGAAATGTCCTCAGATCAAAACTGGAACGAATCATTCTGTGAAACTGCATTTCCATGTGTGAATGCAACTCACAGAGGTACACGTTTCTCTTCAGAGTCCAGTTTGCTAACACAGTTTTCTAGAAATCTGCATTGGGATACTTCTGAACGCAATGAAGCTTGTGGTGACAAAGGAACTATCCTCAGATGAAAACAGGAATGAAGGTTTCCTCAAAACTTCTTGGTGATGTGTGAATTCATCTCACAGAGTTACTGTAATGTTTCATGCTGCAGTCGATTATCACTGTATTTGAGGCACCGGAGAGGACTTCTTTGGATCGCCTTGTGGCCTACGCTGATAAAGGAAATCTCATCAGTTCAAAACGTGAAAGAAGCTTTCTGAGAAAGTTCATTGTAATCTGTGAATTCCATTCACAGAGATACAGCTGAGTTCTCAGGAAGCAGTTTGCTAACACTCTTTTCATGAAATCTCCAAAGTGAGATTTGGGAGCCCAGAGGGGCTCATGGTGAAAAAGGAAGTATCCTCAGACAATAAAGAGAGAGAAGCTTACTGAGTGCTTGCTTTCTGGTGTGTGACTTCATCACACAGATTTCCACCCTTCCCTTCTTGGAACAGTTTGCTAACTCTGTTATATTGTGTTCCGCAAAGTGATATTTGGGAGCTCATGGAGGGCTACGGTGAAAAAGGAAATACCTCAGATCAAAACTGGAAAGAAGCCTTCTGAGAAACTGCATTTCGATGTGTGAATGCAAATCACAGAGTTACACGTTTCTCTTCAGTGTTCAGTTTGCTAACACAGTTTTCTGGAAATCTGCAATGGGATACTTTTGAACGCAATGAAGCTTACGGTGACAAAGGAAATATCCTCAGATGAAAACTAGAAAGAAGCTTTGTTAGAAACTTCTTGGTGATGTGTGAATTCATCTTACAGAGTGACACTTATTTTTCATGCAGCAGTCCGTTATCACTGTTTCTGAGGAACCTGAGAAGGACTTCTTTGGATCGCATTGAGGCCCGTGCTGATAAAGGAAATATCATCAGTTCGAAACCTGACAGAAGCTTTCTGAGAAACAAATTTGTGATCTGTGAATTCGTCACACAGAGGTACAGCTGAGTTCTCAGGAAGCAGTTTCTTAACACTCTTTCCGTGGAATCTGCAAAGTGAGATTTGGGATCCCATAGGGGCCCATGGTGAAAAAGGAAATATCCTCAGATAATAGCTGGAGAGAAGCTTACTGAGAGATTGCTTTCTGTTGTGTGACTTCATCACACAGAGTTCCACACTTCCATTCTTGGAACAGCTTGATATCTCTGTTATCTTTTGTTCTGCAAAGTGATATTTGGGAGCTCATTGACGGCTATGGTGAAAAAGGAAATATCCTCAGATCAAAACTGGAAGGAAGCCTTCTGTGAAACTGCATTTCGATGTGTGAATGCAACTTCCAGAGTTACACGTTTCTCTTCAGTGTTCAGTTTGCTAACACAGTTTTCTGGAAATCTGCAATGGGATACCTCTGAACGCAATGAAGCTTACGGTAACAAAGGAAATATCCTCAGATGAAAACGAGAAAGAAGCTTTGTTAGAAACTTCTTGGTGATGTGTGAATTCATCTCACAGAGTTACACTTATGTTTCATGCAGCAGTCCATTATCACTGTTTTTGAGGAATATGAGAAGGAATTCTTTTGATCGAATTGAGGCCTACACTGATAAAGGAAATATCAGCAGTTCAAAAAGTGAAAGAATTTTTCTGAGAAACTTCTTTGTGATCTGGAAATTCCTCTCACAGAGTTACAGCTTAGTTCTCTGGAAGCAGTTTGCGAACACTCTTTTCGTGGAATCTGCAATGTGAGATTTGGGAGCCTTAGGGGCCCATGGTGAAAAATTAAATATCCTCAGATAATAACTAGAGAGAAGCATACTGAGAGATTGGTTTCTGATGTGTGACTTCTATACACAGAGTTCCAGCCTTCCCTTCTTGGAACAGTTTTCTAACTCTGTTATCTTGTGTTCTGCAAAGTGGTATTCGAGATCTCATTGAGGGCTATGGTGAAAAATTAAATATCCTCAAATCAAAACGGGAAAGAAGCCTTCTGTGAAATTGCATTTCGATGTGTGAATGCAACTCACAGAGTTCCACGTTTCTCTTCCGTGTTCAGTTTGCTAACACAGTTTCCTGGAAATCTGCAATGAGATAATTGTGACCGCAATGAAGCGTACGGTGACAAAGGAAATATCCTCAGAGGAAAAGTAGAAGGAAGCTTTGTTAGAAACTTCTTGATGATGTCTGAATTCATCTCACAGGGTTACACTTACGTTTCATGCAGCAGTCCATTATCACTGTTTTTGAGGAACCTGAGAAGGACTTCTTTGGATCGCATGGAGGACTACGCTGATAAAGGAAATATCATCAGTTCAAAATGTGAAAGAAGCTTTCTGAGAACCTTCTTTGTGATCTGTGAATTCCTCTCACAGAGTTACAAAATAGTTCTCAGGAAACAGTTTGCTAACACTCTTTTCGTGGAATCTGCAATTGAGATATGGGAGCCCACAGGGGCCCATGGTGAAAAAGGAAATATCCTCAGGTAATAACTGGAGAGACGCTTACTGAGAGATTGCTTTCTGGTGTGTGACTTCATCACACAGAGTTCCACCCTTCCCTTATTGGAACAGTTTGCTAACTCTGTTATCTTGTGTTCTGCAAACTGATATTTGGGAGCTCATTGAGGGCTAAGGGGTAAAAGGAAATGTCCTCAGATCAAAACTGGAACGAATCATTCTGTGAAACTGCATTTCCATGTGTGAATGCAACTCACAGAGGTACACGTTTCTCTTCAGAGTCCAGTTTGCTAACACAGTTTTCTAGAAATCTGCATTGGGATACTTCTGAACGCAATGAAGCTTGTGGTGACAAAGGAACTATCCTCAGATGAAAACAGGAATGAAGGTTTCCTCAAAACTTCTTGGTGATGTGTGAATTCATCTCACAGAGTTACTGTAATGTTTCATGCTGCAGTCGATTATCACTGTATTTGAGGCACCGGAGAGGACTTCTTTGGATCGCCTTGTGGCCTACGCTGATAAAGGAAATCTCATCAGTTCAAAACGTGAAAGAAGCTTTCTGAGAAAGTTCATTGTAATCTGTGAATTCCATTCACAGAGATACAGCTGAGTTCTCAGGAAGCAGTTTGCTAACACTCTTTTCATGAAATCTCCAAAGTGAGATTTGGGAGCCCAGAGGGGCTCATGGTGAAAAAGGAAGTATCCTCAGACAATAAAGAGAGAGAAGCTTACTGAGTGCTTGCTTTCTGGTGTGTGACTTCATCACACAGATTTCCACCCTTCCCTTCTTGGAACAGTTTGCTAACTCTGTTATATTGTGTTCCGCAAAGTGATATTTGGGAGCTCATGGAGGGCTACGGTGAAAAAGGAAATACCTCAGATCAAAACTGGAAAGAAGCCTTCTGAGAAACTGCATTTCGATGTGTGAATGCAAATCACAGAGTTACACGTTTCTCTTCAGTGTTCAGTTTGCTAACACAGTTTTCTGGAAATCTGCAATGGGATACTTTTGAACGCAATGAAGCTTACGGTGACAAAGGAAATATCCTCAGATGAAAACTAGAAAGAAGCTTTGTTAGAAACTTCTTGGTGATGTGTGAATTCATCTTACAGAGTGACACTTATTTTTCATGCAGCAGTCCGTTATCACTGTTTCTGAGGAACCTGAGAAGGACTTCTTTGGATCGCATTGAGGCCCGTGCTGATAAAGGAAATATCATCAGTTCGAAACCTGACAGAAGCTTTCTGAGAAACAAATTTGTGATCTGTGAATTCGTCACACAGAGGTACAGCTGAGTTCTCAGGAAGCAGTTTCTTAACACTCTTTCCGTGGAATCTGCAAAGTGAGATTTGGGATCCCATAGGGGCCCATGGTGAAAAAGGAAATATCCTCAGATAATAGCTGGAGAGAAGCTTACTGAGAGATTGCTTTCTGTTGTGTGACTTCATCACACAGAGTTCCACACTTCCATTCTTGGAACAGCTTGATATCTCTGTTATCTTTTGTTCTGCAAAGTGATATTTGGGAGCTCATTGACGGCTATGGTGAAAAAGGAAATATCCTCAGATCAAAACTGGAAGGAAGCCTTCTGTGAAACTGCATTTCGATGTGTGAATGCAACTTCCAGAGTTACACGTTTCTCTTCAGTGTTCAGTTTGCTAACACAGTTTTCTGGAAATCTGCAATGGGATACCTCTGAACGCAATGAAGCTTACGGTAACAAAGGAAATATCCTCAGATGAAAACGAGAAAGAAGCTTTGTTAGAAACCTCTTGGTGATGTGTGAATTCATCTCACAGAGTTACACTTATGTTTCATGCAGCAGTCCATTATCACTGTTTTTGAGGAATATGAGAAGGAATTCTTTTGATCGAATTGAGGCCTACACTGATAAAGGAAATATCAGCAGTTCAAAAAGTGAAAGAATTTTTCTGAGAAACTTCTTTGTGATCTGGAAATTCCTCTCACAGAGTTACAGCTTAGTTCTCTGGAAGCAGTTTGCGAACACTCTTTTCGTGGAATCTGCAATGTGAGATTTGGGAGCCTTAGGGGCCCATGGTGAAAAATTAAATATCCTCAGATAATAACTAGAGAGAAGCATACTGAGAGATTGGTTTCTGATGTGTGACTTCTATACACAGAGTTCCAGCCTTCCCTTCTTGGAACAGTTTTCTAACTCTGTTATCTTGTGTTCTGCAAAGTGGTATTCGAGATCTCATTGAGGGCTATGGTGAAAAATTAAATATCCTCAAATCAAAACGGGAAAGAAGCCTTCTGTGAAATTGCATTTCGATGTGTGAATGCAACTCACAGAGTTCCACGTTTCTCTTCCGTGTTCAGTTTGCTAACACAGTTTCCTGGAAATCTGCAATGAGATAATTGTGACCGCAATGAAGCGTACGGTGACAAAGGAAATATCCTCAGAGGAAAAGTAGAAGGAAGCTTTGTTAGAAACTTCTTGATGATGTCTGAATTCATCTCACAGGGTTACACTTACGTTTCATGCAGCAGTCCATTATCACTGTTTTTGAGGAACCTGAGAAGGACTTCTTTGGATCGCATGGAGGACTACGCTGATAAAGGAAATATCATCAGTTCAAAATGTGAAAGAAGCTTTCTGAGAACCTTCTTTGTGATCTGTGAATTCCTCTCACAGAGTTACAAAATAGTTCTCAGGAAACAGTTTGCTAACACTCTTTTCGTGGAATCTGCAATTGAGATATGGGAGCCCACAGGGGCCCATGGTGAAAAAGGAAATATCCTCAGGTAATAACTGGAGAGACGCTTACTGAGAGATTGCTTTCTGGTGTGTGACTTCATCACACAGAGTTCCACCCTTCCCTTATTGGAACAGTTTGCTAACTCTGTTATCTTGTGTTCTGCAAACTGATATTTGGGAGCTCATTGAGGGCTAAGGGGTAAAAGGAAATGTCCTCAGATCAAAACTGGAACGAATCATTCTGTGAAACTGCATTTCCATGTGTGAATGCAACTCACAGAGGTACACGTTTCTCTTCAGAGTCCAGTTTGCTAACACAGTTTTCTAGAAATCTGCATTGGGATACTTCTGAACGCAATGAAGCTTGTGGTGACAAAGGAACTATCCTCAGATGAAAACAGGAATGAAGGTTTCCTCAAAACTTCTTGGTGATGTGTGAATTCATCTCACAGAGTTACTGTAATGTTTCATGCTGCAGTCGATTATCACTGTATTTGAGGCACCGGAGAGGACTTCTTTGGATCGCCTTGTGGCCTACGCTGATAAAGGAAATCTCATCAGTTCAAAACGTGAAAGAAGCTTTCTGAGAAAGTTCATTGTAATCTGTGAATTCCATTCACAGAGATACAGCTGAGTTCTCAGGAAGCAGTTTGCTAACACTCTTTTCATGAAATCTCCAAAGTGAGATTTGGGAGCCCAGAGGGGCTCATGGTGAAAAAGGAAATATCCTCAGACAATAAAGAGAGAGAAGCTTACTGAGTGCTTGCTTTCTGGTGTGTGACTTCATCACACAGATTTCCACCCTTCCCTTCTTGGAACAGTTTGCTAACTCTGTTATATTGTGTTCCGCAAAGTGATATTTGGGAGCTCATGGAGGGCTACGGTGAAAAAGGAAATACCTCAGATCAAAACTGGAAAGAAGCCTTCTGAGAAACTGCATTTCGATGTGTGAATGCAAATCACAGAGTTACACGTTTCTCTTCAGTGTTCAGTTTGCTAACACAGTTTTCTGGAAATCTGCAATGGGATACTTTTGAACGCAATGAAGCTTACGGTGACAAAGGAAATATCCTCAGATGAAAACTAGAAAGAAGCTTTGTTAGAAACTTCTTGGTGATGTGTGAATTCATCTTACAGAGTGACACTTATTTTTCATGCAGCAGTCCGTTATCACTGTTTCTGAGGAACCTGAGAAGGACTTCTTTGGATCGCATTGAGGCCCGTGCTGATAAAGGAAATATCATCAGTTCGAAACCTGACAGAAGCTTTCTGAGAAACAAATTTGTGATCTGTGAATTCGTCACACAGAGGTACAGCTGAGTTCTCAGGAAGCAGTTTCTTAACACTCTTTCCGTGGAATCTGCAAAGTGAGATTTGGGATCCCATAGGGGCCCATGGTGAAAAAGGAAATATCCTCAGATAATAGCTGGAGAGAAGCTTACTGAGAGATTGCTTTCTGTTGTGTGACTTCATCACACAGAGTTCCACACTTCCATTCTTGGAACAGCTTGATATCTCTGTTATCTTTTGTTCTGCAAAGTGATATTTGGGAGCTCATTGACGGCTATGGTGAAAAAGGAAATATCCTCAGATCAAAACTGGAAGGAAGCCTTCTGTGAAACTGCATTTCGATGTGTGAATGCAACTTCCAGAGTTACACGTTTCTCTTCAGTGTTCAGTTTGCTAACACAGTTTTCTGGAAATCTGCAATGGGATACCTCTGAACGCAATGAAGCTTACGGTAACAAAGGAAATATCCTCAGATGAAAACGAGAAAGAAGCTTTGTTAGAAACCTCTTGGTGATGTGTGAATTCATCTCACAGAGTTACACTTATGTTTCATGCAGCAGTCCATTATCACTGTTTTTGAGGAATATGAGAAGGAATTCTTTTGATCGAATTGAGGCCTACACTGATAAAGGAAATATCAGCAGTTCAAAAAGTGAAAGAATTTTTCTGAGAAACTTCTTTGTGATCTGGAAATTCCTCTCACAGAGTTACAGCTTAGTTCTCTGGAAGCAGTTTGCGAACACTCTTTTCGTGGAATCTGCAATGTGAGATTTGGGAGCCTTAGGGGCCCATGGTGAAAAATTAAATATCCTCAGATAATAACTAGAGAGAAGCATACTGAGAGATTGGTTTCTGATGTGTGACTTCTATACACAGAGTTCCAGCCTTCCCTTCTTGGAACAGTTTTCTAACTCTGTTATCTTGTGTTCTGCAAAGTGGTATTCGAGATCTCATTGAGGGCTATGGTGAAAAATTAAATATCCTCAAATCAAAACGGGAAAGAAGCCTTCTGTGAAATTGCATTTCGATGTGTGAATGCAACTCACAGAGTTCCACGTTTCTCTTCCGTGTTCAGTTTGCTAACACAGTTTCCTGGAAATCTGCAATGAGATAATTGTGACCGCAATGAAGCGTACGGTGACAAAGGAAATATCCTCAGAGGAAAAGTAGAAGGAAGCTTTGTTAGAAACTTCTTGATGATGTCTGAATTCATCTCACAGGGTTACACTTACGTTTCATGCAGCAGTCCATTATCACTGTTTTTGAGGAACCTGAGAAGGACTTCTTTGGATCGCATGGAGGACTACGCTGATAAAGGAAATATCATCAGTTCAAAATGTGAAAGAAGCTTTCTGAGAACCTTCTTTGTGATCTGTGAATTCCTCTCACAGAGTTACAAAATAGTTCTCAGGAAACAGTTTGCTAACACTCTTTTCGTGGAATCTGCAATTGAGATATGGGAGCCCACAGGGGCCCATGGTGAAAAAGGAAATATCCTCAGGTAATAACTGGAGAGACGCTTACTGAGAGATTGCTTTCTGGTGTGTGACTTCATCACACAGAGTTCCACCCTTCCCTTATTGGAACAGTTTGCTAACTCTGTTATCTTGTGTTCTGCAAACTGATATTTGGGAGCTCATTGAGGGCTAAGGGGTAAAAGGAAATGTCCTCAGATCAAAACTGGAACGAATCATTCTGTGAAACTGCATTTCCATGTGTGAATGCAACTCACAGAGGTACACGTTTCTCTTCAGAGTCCAGTTTGCTAACACAGTTTTCTAGAAATCTGCATTGGGATACTTCTGAACGCAATGAAGCTTGTGGTGACAAAGGAACTATCCTCAGATGAAAACAGGAATGAAGGTTTCCTCAAAACTTCTTGGTGATGTGTGAATTCATCTCACAGAGTTACTGTAATGTTTCATGCTGCAGTCGATTATCACTGTATTTGAGGCACCGGAGAGGACTTCTTTGGATCGCCTTGTGGCCTACGCTGATAAAGGAAATCTCATCAGTTCAAAACGTGAAAGAAGCTTTCTGAGAAAGTTCATTGTAATCTGTGAATTCCATTCACAGAGATACAGCTGAGTTCTCAGGAAGCAGTTTGCTAACACTCTTTTCATGAAATCTCCAAAGTGAGATTTGGGAGCCCAGAGGGGCTCATGGTGAAAAAGGAAATATCCTCAGACAATAAAGAGAGAGAAGCTTACTGAGTGCTTGCTTTCTGGTGTGTGACTTCATCACACAGATTTCCACCCTTCCCTTCTTGGAACAGTTTGCTAACTCTGTTATATTGTGTTCCGCAAAGTGATATTTGGGAGCTCATGGAGGGCTACGGTGAAAAAGGAAATACCTCAGATCAAAACTGGAAAGAAGCCTTCTGAGAAACTGCATTTCGATGTGTGAATGCAAATCACAGAGTTACACGTTTCTCTTCAGTGTTCAGTTTGCTAACACAGTTTTCTGGAAATCTGCAATGGGATACTTTTGAACGCAATGAAGCTTACGGTGACAAAGGAAATATCCTCAGATGAAAACTAGAAAGAAGCTTTGTTAGAAACTTCTTGGTGATGTGTGAATTCATCTTACAGAGTGACACTTATTTTTCATGCAGCAGTCCGTTATCACTGTTTCTGAGGAACCTGAGAAGGACTTCTTTGGATCGCATTGAGGCCCGTGCTGATAAAGGAAATATCATCAGTTCGAAACCTGACAGAAGCTTTCTGAGAAACAAATTTGTGATCTGTGAATTCGTCACACAGAGGTACAGCTGAGTTCTCAGGAAGCAGTTTCTTAACACTCTTTCCGTGGAATCTGCAAAGTGAGATTTGGGATCCCATAGGGGCCCATGGTGAAAAAGGAAATATCCTCAGATAATAGCTGGAGAGAAGCTTACTGAGAGATTGCTTTCTGTTGTGTGACTTCATCACACAGAGTTCCACACTTCCATTCTTGGAACAGCTTGATATCTCTGTTATCTTTTGTTCTGCAAAGTGATATTTGGGAGCTCATTGACGGCTATGGTGAAAAAGGAAATATCCTCAGATCAAAACTGGAAGGAAGCCTTCTGTGAAACTGCATTTCGATGTGTGAATGCAACTTCCAGAGTTACACGTTTCTCTTCAGTGTTCAGTTTGCTAACACAGTTTTCTGGAAATCTGCAATGGGATACCTCTGAACGCAATGAAGCTTACGGTAACAAAGGAAATATCCTCAGATGAAAACGAGAAAGAAGCTTTGTTAGAAACTTCTTGGTGATGTGTGAATTCATCTCACAGAGTTACACTTATGTTTCATGCAGCAGTCCATTATCACTGTTTTTGAGGAATATGAGAAGGAATTCTTTTGATCGAATTGAGGCCTACACTGATAAAGGAAATATCAGCAGTTCAAAAAGTGAAAGAATTTTTCTGAGAAACTTCTTTGTGATCTGGAAATTCCTCTCACAGAGTTACAGCTTAGTTCTCTGGAAGCAGTTTGCGAACACTCTTTTCGTGGAATCTGCAATGTGAGATTTGGGAGCCTTAGGGGCCCATGGTGAAAAATTAAATATCCTCAGATAATAACTAGAGAGAAGCATACTGAGAGATTGGTTTCTGATGTGTGACTTCTATACACAGAGTTCCAGCCTTCCCTTCTTGGAACAGTTTTCTAACTCTGTTATCTTGTGTTCTGCAAAGTGGTATTCGAGATCTCATTGAGGGCTATGGTGAAAAATTAAATATCCTCAAATCAAAACGGGAAAGAAGCCTTCTGTGAAATTGCATTTCGATGTGTGAATGCAACTCACAGAGTTCCACGTTTCTCTTCCGTGTTCAGTTTGCTAACACAGTTTCCTGGAAATCTGCAATGAGATAATTGTGACCGCAATGAAGCGTACGGTGACAAAGGAAATATCCTCAGAGGAAAAGTAGAAGGAAGCTTTGTTAGAAACTTCTTGATGATGTCTGAATTCATCTCACAGGGTTACACTTACGTTTCATGCAGCAGTCCATTATCACTGTTTTTGAGGAACCTGAGAAGGACTTCTTTGGATCGCATGGAGGACTACGCTGATAAAGGAAATATCATCAGTTCAAAATGTGAAAGAAGCTTTCTGAGAACCTTCTTTGTGATCTGTGAATTCCTCTCACAGAGTTACAAAATAGTTCTCAGGAAACAGTTTGCTAACACTCTTTTCGTGGAATTTGCAATTGAGATATGGGAGCCCACAGGGGCCCATGGTGAAAAAGGAAATATCCTCAGGTAATAACTGGAGAGACGCTTACTGAGAGATTGCTTTCTGGTGTGTGACTTCATCACACAGAGTTCCACCCTTCCCTTATTGGAACAGTTTGCTAACTCTGTTATCTTGTGTTCTGCAAACTGATATTTGGGAGCTCATTGAGGGCTAAGGGGTAAAAGGAAATGTCCTCAGATCAAAACTGGAACGAATCATTCTGTGAAACTGCATTTCCATGTGTGAATGCAACTCACAGAGGTACACGTTTCTCTTCAGAGTCCAGTTTGCTAACACAGTTTTCTAGAAATCTGCATTGGGATACTTCTGAACGCAATGAAGCTTGTGGTGACAAAGGAACTATCCTCAGATGAAAACAGGAATGAAGGTTTCCTCAAAACTTCTTGGTGATGTGTGAATTCATCTCACAGAGTTACTGTAATGTTTCATGCTGCAGTCGATTATCACTGTATTTGAGGCACCGGAGAGGACTTCTTTGGATCGCCTTGTGGCCTACGCTGATAAAGGAAATCTCATCAGTTCAAAACGTGAAAGAAGCTTTCTGAGAAAGTTCATTGTAATCTGTGAATTCCATTCACAGAGATACAGCTGAGTTCTCAGGAAGCAGTTTGCTAACACTCTTTTCATGAAATCTCCAAAGTGAGATTTGGGAGCCCAGAGGGGCTCATGGTGAAAAAGGAAATATCCTCAGACAATAAAGAGAGAGAAGCTTACTGAGTGCTTGCTTTCTGGTGTGTGACTTCATCACACAGATTTCCACCCTTCCCTTCTTGGAACAGTTTGCTAACTCTGTTATATTGTGTTCCGCAAAGTGATATTTGGGAGCTCATGGAGGGCTACGGTGAAAAAGGAAATACCTCAGATCAAAACTGGAAAGAAGCCTTCTGAGAAACTGCATTTCGATGTGTGAATGCAAATCACAGAGTTACACGTTTCTCTTCAGTGTTCAGTTTGCTAACACAGTTTTCTGGAAATCTGCAATGGGATACTTTTGAACGCAATGAAGCTTACGGTGACAAAGGAAATATCCTCAGATGAAAACTAGAAAGAAGCTTTGTTTCAAACCTCTTTGTGATGTGTGAATTTATCTCACACAGTTACACTTATGTTTCATGCAGCAGTTCATTATCACTGTTTTTGAGGCAGCTGAGAAGGACTTCTTTGGATCGCATTGAGGCCTACGCTGATAAAGGAAATATCATCAGTTCAAAACGTGAAAGAAGCTTTGTTAGAAACATTTTGGTGCTATGTGAATTCATCTCACAGAATTACACTTATGTTTCATGCAGTAGTCTAATAACACTGTTTTTGAGGAAGCTGAGAAGGACTTCTTTGGATCGCATTGAGGCCTTCGCTGATAAAGGATATATCATCAGTTCAAAACGTGAAAGAAGCTTTCTGAGAATCTCCTTTGTGATCTGTGAATTCCTCTCACTGAGGTACATCTCAGTTCTCAGGAAGCAGTTTGCTAACACTCTTTTTGTGGTATCTGCAAAGTGAGATTTGGAAGCCCATAGGGGCCCATTGTGAAAAAGAAAATATCCACAGGTAATAACTAGAGAGAAGGTTACTGAGAGACTGCTTTCTGATGTGTGACTTCATCACACAGAGTTCCAGTCTTCCCTTTCTGGAACAGTTTGCTAACTCTGTTATCTTGTGTTCTGCAAAGTGATATTTGGTAGCTCATTGAGGGCTATGGTGAAAAAGGAAATATCCTCAGATCAAAACTAGAAAGAAGCCTACTGAGAAACTGCATTGCGATGTGTGAATGCAACTCCTAGAGTTACATGTTTCTCTTCAGTGTTCAGTTTGCTAACACAGTTTTCTGGAAATCTGCAATGGGATATTTCTGAACGCAATGAACTTGCGGTAACAAAGGAAATATCCTCAGATGACAACTAGAAAAAAGCTTTGTTAGAAACCTCTTGGTGATGTGTGATTTCATCTCCCAGAGTTACACTTATGTTTCATACAGCAGTCAATTTTCACTGTTTTTGAGGAACCTGAGAGGACTTCTTTGAATCCCATTGTGGACTAGGCTGATAAAGGAAATATCATCAGTTCAAAACGTGAAAGAAGTTTTCTGAGAAACTTCTTTGTGATCTGTGAATTCCATTCACAGAGTTACAGCTGAGTTCTCAGGAAGCAGTTGGCTAACACTCTTTTCGTGGAATCTGCAAAATGATATTTGGGTACCCGTAGAGGCCCATGGTGAAAAAGGAAATATCCTCAGATAATAACTAAAGAGAAGCTTACAGAGAGATTGCTTTCTGATGTGTGACTTTATCACACAGCGTTCCACCCTTGTCTTCTTGGAACACTTTGCTAACTCTGTTATCTTGTGTTTTCCAAAGTGATATTTGGGAGCTCACTGAGGGCTATGGTGAAAAAGGAAATATCCTCAGATCAAAACTGGAAAGAAGCCTTCTGAGAAACTGCATTTCGATGTGTGAATGCAACTTCCAGAGTTACACGTTTCTCTTCAGTGTTCAGTGTGGTAACACAGTTTTCTGGAAATCTGCAAAAGGATACTTCTGAACGCAATGAGGCTTACGGTGACAAAGGAAATATCCTCAGATGGAAACCAGAAAGAAGCTTTGTTATAAACTTTTTGTTGATGTGTGAATTCATCTCACAGAGTTACACTTATGTTTCATGCAGCAGTCCATTATCACTCTTTTTGAGGAACCTGAGAAGGACTTATTTGGATCACATAGAGGCCTAGGCTGATAAAGGAAATATCATCAGTTCAAAACGTGAAAGAAGCTTTCTGAAAACTTCTTTGTGATCTGTGAATTACTCTCACAGAGTTACAGCTTAGTTCTCAGGAAGCAGTTTGCTAACACTCTTTTCGTGGAATCGGCAAAGTGAGATTTCAGACCCCTTAGGGGCCCAGGGTGAAAAACGATATATCCTCAGATAATAACTAGATAGAAGCTTAGTGAGAGATTTCTTTCTGATGTGTGACTTCATCATACAGAATTCCACCCTTCCCTTCTTGGAACAGTTTGCTAACTCTGTTATCTTGTGTTCTGCAAAGTGATATTTGGGAACTCATTGAGGGCTATGGTGAAAAAGGAAATATCCTCCGATCAAAACTAGAAGGAATCCTCATGAGAAACTGCATTTCGATGTGTGAATGCAACTCACAGAGTTTGATGTTTCTCTTCAGTGTTCAGTTTCCTAACACAGTTTTCTGAAAATCTGCAGTGGGATAGTTCTGAACGCAGTCAAGCTTACGGTGACAAAGGAAATATTCTCAGATGAAAACTAGAAAGTAGGTTTCTTAGAAACTTCTTTGTGATGTGTGAATTCATCTCAATGAGTTACACATATGTTTCATGCAGAGTCCATTACCACTGTTTCTGAGAAACCTGAAAGGACTAATTTGGATCACATTGAGGCCAATGCTGATAAAGGAAATATCATCAGTTCAAAACGTGAAAGAAGTTTTCTGAGAAACTTTTTGTGATCTCTGAATTCCTCTCACAGAGTTACAACATAGTTCTCAGGAAGCAGTTTGCTAACACTCTTTTCGTGGAATCTGCAAAGTGAGACTTGGGAGCGCATAGGGGCCCATGGTGAAAAAGGAAATATATTCTCAGATAATAACTAGAGAGAAGCTTACTGAGATGTTGCTTTCTGATGTGTGACTTCATCACACGGAGTTCCACCCTTCGCTTCTTGGTTCAGTTTGCTAACTCTGTTATCTTGTGTTCTGCAAAGTGATATTTGGGAGCTCATTGAAGGCTATGGTGAAAAATTAAATATAATCAGATCAAAATTGGAAAGAAGCCTTCTGCAAAACTGCATTTCGATGTGTGAATGCATCTCACAGAGTTACACGTTTCTCTTTACTGTTCAGTTTGCTACCACAGTTTTCTGGAAATCTGCAATGGGATAATTCTGAACGCAATGAAGCTTACCGTGACAAAGGAAATATCCTCAGATTAAAACTAGAAAGAAGCTTTGTTAAAAACGTCTTGGTGATGAGTGAATTCATCTCACAGAGTTACACTTATGTTTCATGCAGCAGTCCATTATCACAGTTTTTGAGGAACCTGGGAAGGATTTCTTTGGATCGCATTGAGGCCAAAGCTGATAAAGAAACTATCATCAGGTCAAAACGTGAAAGATGCTTTCTGAGAAACTTCTTTGTGATCTTTGAATTACTCTCACAGAGTTACAGCTTAGTTCTCAGGAAGCAGTTTGCTAACACTCTTTTCGTGGAATCGGCAAAGTGAGATTTCGGACCCCTTAGGGGCCCAGGGTGAAAAACGATATATCCTTAGATAATAACTAGATAGAAGCTTAGTGAGAGATTGCTTTCTGATGTGTGACTTCATCATACAGAGTTCCAGCCTTCCATTCTTGGAGCAGTTTGCTAACTCTGTTATCTTGTGTTCTGCAAAGTGATATTTGGGAACTCATTGAGGGCTATGGTGAAAAAGGAAATATCCTCCGACCAAAACTAGAAGGAATCCTCCTGAGAAACTGCATTTCGATGTGTGAATGCAACTCACAGAGTTAGACGTTTCTCTTCAGTGTTCAGTTTCCTAACACAGTTTTCTGGAAATCTGCAATGGGATAGTTTTGAACGCAGTCAAGCTTACGGTGACAAAGGAAATATCCTCAGATGAAAACTAGAAAGAAGGTTTGTTAGAAACTTCTGTGTGATGTGTGAATTCATCTCAATGAGTTACACATGTTTCATGCAGAGTCCATTACCACTGTTTCTGAGAAACCTGAAAGGACTAATTTGGATCGCATTGAGGCCAACGCTGATAAAGGAAATATCATCAGTTCAAAACGTGAAAGAAATTTTCTGAGAAACTTTTTGTAATCTGTGAATTCCTCTCACAGAGTTACAACATAGTTCTCAGGAAGCAGTTTGCTAACACTCTTTTCGTGGAATCTGCAAAGTGAGACTTGGGAGCGCATAGGGGCCCATGGTGAAAAAGGAAATATATTCTCAGATAATAACTAGAGAGAAGCGTACTGAGATGTTGCTTTCTGATGTGTGACTTCATCACACAGAGTTCCACCCTTCGCTTCTTGGTTCAGTTTGCTAACTCTGTTATCTTGTGTTCTGCAAAGTGATATTTGGGAGCTCATTGAAGGCTACGGTGAAAAATTAAATATAATCAGATCAAAATTGGAAAGAAGCCTTGTGCAAAACTGCATTTCGATGTGTGAATGCAACTCACGGAATTACACGTTTCTCTTTACGGTTCAGTTTGCTAATACAGTTTTCTGGAAATCTGCAATGGGACAATTCTGAACGCAATGAAGCTTACCGTGACAAAGGAAATATCCTCAGATTAAAACTAGAAAGAAGCTTTGTTAGAAACTTCCTGGTGATGTGTGAACTCATCTCACAGAGTTACACTTATGTTTCATGCAGCAGTCCATTATCACAGTTTTTGAGGAACCTTGGAAGGGTTTCTTTGGATCGCATTGAGGCCAACGCTGATAAAGAAAATATCATCAGGTCAAAACGTGAAAGATGCTTTGTGAGAAACTTCTCTGTGATCTGTGAATTACTCTCACAGAGTTACAGCTTAGTTCTCAGGAACCAGTTTGCTAACACTCTTTTCGTGGAATCTGCAACGTGAGATTTGGGAGCCCATAGGGTCCCATGGTGAAAAAGGACATATCCTCCGATAATAACTAGAGAGAAGCTAACTGAGAGATTGCTTTCTGATGTGTGAGTTCATCACACAGAGTTTCACCCGTCCCTTCTTTGAACAGTTTGCTAACTCTGTTATCTTGTGTTCTGCAAAGTTATATTTAGGAGCGCAGTGAAGGCTATGGTGAAAAAGTAAATATCCTCAGATCAAAACTCGAAAGAAACCTTCTGAGAAACTGCATTTCGATGTGTGAATGCAACTCACAGAGTTAAACATTTCTCTTCATTTTTCAGTTTGCTAACTCAGTTTTCTGGAAATCTGTATTGGGATACTTCTGAACGCAAAGAAGATTGCGGTGACAAAGGAAATATCCTCAGATGAAAACTAGATAGAATCCTTGTTAGAAACTTCTTGGTGATGTGAGAATGCATCTCACAGAGTTACACTAATGTTTCATGCAGCAGTCCATTATCACTTTTTTTGAGGATCCTGAGAAGGACTTCTTTGGATCGCATTGAGGCCTACGCTGATAAAGGAAATATCATCAGTTCAAAACCCTAAGGAAGCTTTCTGAGAAACATCTTTGTGATCTGTGAATTACATTCACAGATTTACAGCTTTGTTCTCAGGAAGCAGTTTCTGAACACTCTTTTCGTGGAATCTGCAAAGTGAGATTTGTGAGGCCATAGGGGCCCAATGTGAAAAATGAAATATCCTCAGAAAATAACTTTAGAGAAGCCTACTGAGAGATTGCTTTCTGATGTGTGACTTCATCACACAGAGTTCCACCCTTCTCCTTCTTGGAACAGTTTGCGAACTCTGTTATATTGTGTTCTGCAAAGTGACATTTGGGAGCTCATTGAGGGCTACGGTGAAAAAGGAAATGTCCTCAGATCAAAACTGGAAAGAAGCTTTCTGAGAAACTGCATTTCAATGTGTGAATGCAACTCACAGAGTTACACCTTTCTCTTCAGTGTTCAGTTTGCTAGCACAGTGTTCTGGAAATCTGCAATGGGATACTTGTGAACGCAATGAAGCTTGCGGTGACAAAGTAAATATCCTCAGATGAAAACTGGAAAGAAGCTTTGTTAGAAACTTTTTGGGAATGTGTGAATTCACCTCACAGGGTTACACTTATGTTTCATGCAGCAGTCCATTATCACTGCTTTTGAGGTACCTGAGAGGACTTCTTTGGATCACATTGAGGCCTACGCTGATAAAGAAAATATCATCAGTTCAAAAAGTGAAAGAAGCTTTCTCAGAAACTTCTTTGTGAACTGTGGATTCCTCTAACAGAGTTACAGCTGATTTCTCAGGAAGCAGTTTGCTAACACTCTTTTCGTGGAATCTGCAAAGTGAGATTTCGGAGCCCATAAGGGCCCATGGTGTAAAAGGAAATATCCTCAGATAATAACTAGAGAGAAGCTTACTGAGGGATTGCTTTCTGATGTGTGACTTCATCACACACAGTTCCACCCTTCCCTTCTTGGAACAGTTTGCTAACTCTGTTATCTTGTGTTCTGCAAAGTGATACTTGGGAGCTCATTGAGGGCTATGGTGAAAAAGCAACTATCCTCATCAAAACTGGAAAGAAGCCTTCTGTAAAACTGCATTTCGATATGTGAATGCATCTCACAGAGTTACACGTTTTTCTTCAGTGTTCAGTTTGCTAACACACTATTCTGGAAATCTACACTGGGATACTTGTGAACGCAATGAAGCTAGCGGTAACAAAGGAAATATCATCAGATGAAACCTAGACAGAAGCTTTGTTACTAAACTTTTGGTGATGTGTAAATTCATCTCACAGAGATACCCTTATGTTTCATCCAGCAGTCTATTATCACTGTTTTTGAGGAACCCGAGAAGGACTTCTTTGGATTGCATTGAGGCTGACGTGGTTAAAATAAATATCATCAGTTCAAAACGTGAAAGAAGCTTTCTGAGAAACGTCTTTGTGATCTGTGAATTCAATTCACATATTTACAGCTGAGTTCTCAAGAAGCAGTTTGCTAACACTCTTTTCGTGGAATCTGCAAAGTGAGATTTGGGAGACCATAGGGGCCCATGGTGAAAAAGGAAATATCCTCAGATAATAACTAGAGGGAAGCTTACTGAGAGATTGTTTTCTGGTGTGTGACTTCGTCACACAGAGTTCCAACCTTCCCTTCTTGTAACAGTTTGCTAACTCTGTTATCTTGTGTTCTGCAAAGTGATATTTGGGAGCTCATTGAGGGCTATGGTGAAAAAGGAAATATCCTCATATCAAAACTAGAAAGAAGCCTTCTGAGAAACTGCATTTCGATGTGTGAATGCAACTCACAGAGTTACACGTTTCTCTTCAGTGTTCAGTTTGCTAACACAGTTTTCTGGAAATCTGCATTGGGATACTTGTGAACACAATGAAGCTTGTGATGATGAAGGAATTATCCTCAGATGAAAACTAGAAAGAAGCTTTGTTAGAATCGTCTTTATGGTGTGTGAATTCATCTCACAGTGTTACAATTATGTTTCATGCACTAGTCTAATAACACTGTTTTTGGGGAACCTGAGAAGGACTTGTTTGGATCACATTGAGACCTGTGCTGATAAAGGATATATCATCAGTTCAAAACGTGAAAGAAGCTTTCTGAGAAACTTCTTTGTGATCTGTGAATTCCATTGACAGAGTTACAGCATAGTTCTCAGGAAGCAGGTTGCTAACACTCTTTTGGTGGAATCTGCAAAGAGAGATTTCGGTGCACATAGGAGACCACGGTGAAAAAGGAAATAGCCTCAGATAATAACTGGAGAGAAGCTTATTGAGAGATTGCTTTCTCTTGTGTGACTTCATCACACAGAGTTCCACACTTCCCTTCTTGGAAGAGTTTGCTAACTCTGTTATCTTGTGTTCTGCAAAGTGATATTTGGGAGCTCATTGAGAGCTATGGTGAAAAAGGAAATATCCTCAGATCAAAACTGGAAAGAAGCCTTCTGATAAACGGCATTTCGATGTGTGAATGCAACTCTCAAAGTTACACTTTTCTCTTCAGTGTTCAGTTTGCTAACACAGTTTTCTGGAAATCTGCATTGGGATACTTGTGAACGCAATGAAGTTTGTGGTGACGAAGAAATATCCTCAGATGAAAACTAGAAAGAAGCTTTCGTAGAAACTTCTTGGTGATGTGAGAATTCATCTCACAGAGTTACACTTATGTTTCATGCAGCAGTCCATTATCACTGTTTTTGAGGATACTGAGAAGGACTTCTTTGGATCTCATTGAGGCCTACGCTGATAAAGGAAGTGTCATCAGTTCAAAACGTGAAAGAAGCTTTCTGACTATCTTTTTTGTGATCTGCGAATTCCTCACACAGAGGTACAGATGAGTTCTCAGGAAGCAGTTTGCTAACACTTTTTTCGTGGAATCTGCAAAGTGAGATTTGGGAGCACATAGGGCCCCCTGGTGAAAAAGGAATTATCCTCAGATAATAACTAGAAAGAAGCTTGCTGAGAGTTTCCTTCCTGATGTGTGACTTCATCACACGGAGTTCCACACTTCCCTTCTTGGAACAGTTTCCTAACTCTGTTATCTTGTGTTCTGCAAAGTGATATTTGGGAGCTCATTGAGGGCTATAGTGAAATAGGAAATATCCTCAGATCAAAATTGGACAGAAGCCTTCTGTGAAATTGCATTTCGATGTGCGAATGCAACTCACAGATTACACGTTTCTCTTCAGTGTTCAGTTTAGTAACACAGTTTTCTGGAAATCTGCAATGGGATACTTGTGAACACAATGAAGCTTGTGGTGAGAAGGGAAATATCCTCAGATGGAAACTAGAAAAAAGCTTTGTTAGAAACTTCTTGTTGATGTGTGAATTCATCTCACAGAGTTACACTTATGTATCAAGCAGCAGTCCATTATCACTGTTTTTCAGGAACCTGAGAAGGATTTCTTTGGATCGCATTGAGACCTACCCTGATAAAGTAAATATCATCTGTTCAAAACGTGAAAGAAACTTTTTGAGAGACTTCTTTGTGATCTGTGAATTTCATTCACAGAGTTACAGCTTATTTCTCACGAAGCAGTTTGCTAACACTCTTTTCGTGGAATCTGCAAAGTGAGATTTGGGAGGCCATAGCGGCCCATGGTGAAAAAGGAAATATCCTAAGATAATAACTAGAGAGAAGCTTGCTGAGAAACTGCTTTCTGATGTGTGACATCATCACACACAGTTCCAACCTTCCCTTCTTGGAACAGTTTGCTAACACTGTTATCTTGTGTTCAGCAAAGTGACATTTGGGATCTCATTGACGGCTATGGCGAAAAAGGAAATATCCTCAGATCAAAAAAGGAAAGAAGCCTTCTGAGAAACTGCATTTCGATGGGTGAATGCAACTCCCGAGTTACACGTTTCTCTTGAGTGTTCAGTTTGCTAACACAGTTTTCTGGAAATCTGCAGTGGGATACTTGTGAACGCAATGAAGCTTTCGGAGACAAAGGAAATATCCTTAGATGAATACTAGAAAGAAGCATTGTTAGAAACCTCTTCTAGAAATGTGAATTCATCTCACAGAGTTACACTTATGTTTCATGCAGCAGTCCATTTTCACTGTTTTTGAGGAAGCTGAGAGGACTTCTTTGGATCGCATTGAGGCCTACACAGATAAAGGAAATATCATCAGTTCAAAACGTGAAAGAAGCTTTCTGAGAAACTTCTTTGTGAGCTGTGAATTCCATTCACAGAGTTACAGCTTAGTTTCCGGGAAGCAGTTTGCTAACACTCTTCTCATGGAATCTGCAAAGTGAGATTTGGAAGCCCATAGGGGCCCATGGTGAAAAAGCAAATATCCTCAGATAATAAATGGAGAGATGGTTAGTGAGAGATTGCTTTCTGGTATGTGACTTCATCACACAGTGTTCCACACTTCCCTTCTTGGAACAGTTTACTAACTCTTTCATCTTGTGTTCTGCAAAGTGATATTTGGGAGTTCATTGAGGGCCATGGTGAAAAAGGAAATATCCTCAGATCAAAACTGTAAGGAAGACTTCTGAGAAACTGAATTTCGATGTGAGAATGCAACTCACAGAGTTACACGTTTCTCTTCAGTGTTCAGTTTGCTAACACAGTTTTCTGGAAATCTGCAACGGGATACTTGTGAACGAAATGAAGCTTGCCATGACAAAGGAAATATCCTCAGATGAAATCTAGAAGGAAGCTTTGTGAGAAACTTCTTGGTGATGCGTGAATTCATCTCACAGAATTACACTTATGTTTCATGCAGCAGTCCATTATCACTGTTTTTGAGGAACCTGAGAAGGACTTCTTTGGATCGCATTGAGGCCTACACTGATAAAGGAAATATCTTCAGTTGAAAACGTGAAAGAAGCTTTCTGAGAAACTTCTTTGTGATCTGTGAATTCCTCTCACAGAGTTATAGCTGAGTTCTCAGGAAACAGTTATCTAACACTCTTTTCGTGGAATCTGCAAAGTGAGATTTGGGAGCCCGTAGGGGCCCAGGGTGAAAAAGGAAATATCCTCCGATAATAACTAGAGAGAAGCTTACTGAGAGATTGCTTTATCACGTGTGACTTCATAACACAGAGTTGCACACTTTCCTTCTTGGAACAGTTTGCTAACTCTATTTTCTTGTGTTCTGCAAAGTGATATTTGTTTCCTCATTGAGGGTTAAGGTGAAAAAGGAAATATCCTCAGATCAAAACTGGAAAGAAGCCTTCTGAAAAACTGCATTTCGATGTGTGAATGCAACTTCCAGAGTTACACGTTTCTCTTCAGTGTTCAGTTTGCTAACACAGTTTTCTGCAAATCTCCATTGGGATAGTTGTGAACGCAATGAAGCTTGCAGTAACAAAGGAAATAACCTCAGATGAACACTAGAAAGAAGTTTTGTTAGAAACTTGTTGGTGATGTGTGAATTCATCTCACAGAGTTACACTTATGTTTCATGAAGCAGTCCATTATCACTGTTTTTGAGGAACCTGAGAAGGAAGTTTTTGGATCGCATGAAGGCCTATGCTGATAAAGGAAATATCATCATTTCAAAACGTGAAAGAAGCTTTCTGAGAAACTTCTTTGTGATGTGTGAATTCCTCTCAGAGAGTTACAGCTTAGTTCTCAGGAAGCAGTTTGCGAACACTATTTTCGTGGAATCAGCAAAGTGTGATTTGGGAGCCCAGACGGGCCCATGGTGAAAAAGGAAATATCCTCATGTAATAACTGCAGAGAAGCTTACTGAGATATTGCTTTCTGTTGTGTGACTTCATAACACAGGGTTCCAACCTACCCTTCTTGGAGCAGTTTGCTTACTCTGTTATGTCGTGTTCTGCAAAGTGATATTTGGGAGCTCCATGAGGGCTATGGTTGAAAAGGAAATATCCTCAGATCAAAACTGGAAAGAAGTCTTCTGAGAAACGGCATTTCCATGTTAGAATGCAACTCACAGAGTTACACGTTTCTCTTCAGTGTTCAGTTTGCTAACACAGTTTTCAGGAAATCTGCAGTGGGATACTTGTGATCACAAGAATCTTGCGTTGATGAAGGAAATACCCTCAGATGAAAACTAGAAAGATGCTTTGTTAGAAACTTCTTTGTGATATATGAATTCATCTCACAGAGTTACACTTATGTTTCATGCAGCAGTCCATTATCATTGTTTTTGAGGAACCTGAGAGGACTTTTTGGATCACAATGACGCCTGCACTGATAAAGGAAATATCATCAGTTCAAAACGTGAAAGAAGCTTTCTGAGAAACTTCTATGTGATCTGTGAATTCCTCTCACAGAGTTACAGCTGAGTTCTCAGGAAGCAGTTTGCAAACACTCTTTTCGTGGAATCTGCAAAGTGAGATTTGGGAGCCCATAGGGGCCCATGGTGAAAAAGGAAATATATTCAGATAATAACTAGACAGAAGATTATTGAGAGACTGCTTTCTGATGTTTGACTTCAACACACAGAGTTCCACCCTTCCTTTCTGGGAACAGTTTGCTAACTCTGTTATCTTGTGTCCTGCAAGTGATATTGGGCATCTCATTGAGGGCTATGGTGAAAAAGGAAATATCCTCAGATCAAAACTGGAAAGAAACCTTCTGAGAAATTGCATGTCGATCTGTGAATGCAACTCACAGATTTACACGTTTCTCTTCCCTGTTCAGTTTGCTAACACAGTTTTCTGGAAATCTGAAATGGAATACTCCTGAACGCAATGAAGCTTGTGTTGAGAAAGGAAATATCCTCAGATGAAAACTAGAAAGAAGCTTTCTTAGAAACTTCTTGGTGATGTGTGAATCCATCTCACATAGTTACACTTATGTTTCATGCAGCAGTCCATTATCACTGTTTTTCAGGAACCTGAGAAGGACTTCTTTGGATCGCATTGTGGCCTACACTCATAAAGGAAATACCATCAGTTCAAAACGAGAAAGAAGCTTTCTGAGAAACTTCTTTGTGATCTCTGAATTCCATTCACAGAGTTACAGCTTAGTTCTTAGGAAGCAGTTTCCTAACTCTCTTTTCGTGGAATCTGCAAAGTGAGATTTGGGAGCCCATAGGGTCCCATGGTGAAAAAGGAAATATCCTCAGAAAATTACTAGAGAGAAGATTACTGAGAGATTCCTTTCTGATGTGTGACTTCATCACATAGAGATCCACCATTCCCTTCTTGCTACAGTTTTCTAACTCTGTTATCTTGTGTTCTGCAAAGTGATATTTGGGAACTCATTGAAGGCTTTTGAAAAGGGATATATTCTCAGATCAAAACTGGAAAGAAGCCTTCTGAGAAACTGCATTTCGATGTGTGAATGCAACTCACAGAGTTACACGTTTCTCTTCAGTGTTCAGTTTGCTAACACATTTTTCTGGAAATCTGCAATGAGATAAATCTGAACGCACTGAACCTTCCGGTAACAAATTAAATATCCTCAGATTAAAACTGGAAAGAAGCTTTCCTGGAAACTTCTTGGTGATGTGTGAATTCATCTCACAGCGTTACACTTATGTTTCAGGCAGCAGTCCATTATCACTGTTTTTAAGGAACCTGAGAAGGACTTCTTCGTATCGCAGTGAGGCCTACACTGTTAAAGGAAATACCATCAGTTCAAAACATGAAAGAACCTTTTTGAATAACTTCTTTGTGATCTGTGAATTCCATTCACAGAGTTACAGATAAGTTCTCAGGAAGCAGTTTGCTAACACTCTTTTCGTGGAATCTGCAAAGTGAGATTAAGGAGAATATAGGGGCCCATGGTGAAAAAGAAAATATCCTCAGTAATAACTAGGGAGAAGCTTACTGAGAGATTGTTTTCTGATGTGTGATTTCATCACACAGAGTTCCACTTTTCCCTTCTTTGAACATTTGCTAACTCTCTTATCTTGTGTTCTGCAAAGTGACATTTGACAGCTCTTTGAGGGCTATGTTGAAAAACGAAATGTCCTCAGATGATAACTGGAAAGAAGCCTTCTGAGAAACTGCATTTCGATGAGTGAATGCAACTCCCAGAATTACACGTTTCTCTTCAGTGTTCAGCTTGCTAACTCAATTTTCTTGAAATCTTCAATGGGATACTTGTGAACGCAATGAAGCATGCGGTGACAAAGGAAATATCCTCGGATGAAAACCAGAAAGAAGGTTTTTTAGAAACTTCTTTGTGATGTATGAATTCCATTCACAGAGTTACAGCTGTGTTCTCAGGAAGCAGTTTGCTAACACTCATTTCGTGTAATCTGCAAAGTGAGATTTGGAGGCCCAAAGGGGCCCATGATGAAAAAGGAAATATCCTAGGATAATACGTAGAGAGAAGCTTACTGAGAGATTGCTTCCTGATGTTTGACTATATCACACAGAGTTCCACCCGTCCCTTCCTTGAAGAGTTTGCTAACTCTGTTATCTTGAGTTATGCAAAGTGATATTTAGGAACGCATTGAAGGCTATGGTGAAAAAGGAAATATCCTCAGATCAAAACTGGAAAGAAGCCTTCTGAGAAACTGCGTTTCGATGTGTGAATGCAACTGACAGAGATACACGTTTCTCTTCAGTGTTCTGTTTGCTAACACAGTTTTCTTGAGATCTGCAATGGAATACTTGTGAACGCAATGAAGCTTTCGGTGACAACCGAAATATCCTCAGATGAAAACTAGAGAGAAGCTTTGTTAGAAACTTCGTGGTGATGTGGGAATTCATCTCAAAAGTTACACTTATGTTTCATGCAGCAGTCCATTATCACTGTTTTTGAGGAACCTGAGAAGGACTTCTTTGGATCGCATTGAGGCCTACGCTGATAAAGGAAATATCATCAGTTCAAAACGACAAAGAAGCTTACAGTGAAACTTCTTTGTGATCTGTGAATTCTATTGACACTGTTACAGCTTAGTTATCAGGAAGCAATTTTTCTAACACTCTTTTCGTGGAGTCTGCAAAGTGAGATTTGGGAGCCCTTAGGGGCCCACGGTGAAAAAGGAAATACCCTCAGATAGTAACTAGAGAGAAGCTTACTGAGAGATTGCTTTCTGATGTGTGATTTCATCCCACAGAGTTCCACCCTTCCCTTCTTGGAACAGTTTTCTAACTCTATTATCTTGTGTTCTGCAAAGTGATATTTAGAAGCGCATTTAAGGCTATGGTGAAAAAGGAGATATCCTCAGATCAAAACTGGAAAGAAGACTTCTGAGAAACTGCATTTCGATGTGTGAATGCACCTCACAGAGTTACATGTTTCTCTTCAGTGTTCAGTTTACTAACACAGTTTTCTGGAAATTTGCATTGGGATACTTGGGAACCCAATGAAGCTTGTGGTGACAAAGGAAACAACGACAAATGAAAACTAGAAGGAAGCTTTGTTAGAAACTTCTTGGTGATGTGTGAATTCATCTCACAGAGTTACACTTATATTTCATGCAGCAGTCCATTATCACTCTTTTTGAGGAAGCTGAGAAGGACTTCTTCAGATCGCATTGAGGCCTACCTTGATAAAGGAAATATCATCAGTTCAAAACGTGAACGAAGCTTTCTGAGAAACTTCTTTGTGATCTGTGAATTCTATTCACAGAGTTACAGCTGATTTCTCAGTACGCAGTTTGGTAACACTCCTTTCCTGGAATCTGCAAAGTGAGATTTGGGAGCCCGTAGGGGCCCATGGTGGAAAAGGAAATATTCTCATATAATAACTGGAGAGAAGCTTACTGAGAGATTGCTTTCTGATGTGTGACTTCATCACACCGAGTTCCACCCTACCCTTCTTGGAAGCATTTGCTATCTCTGTTATCTTGTGTTCTACAAAGTGATATTTGGGAGCTCATTGAGGACTATGGTGAAAAAGGAAATATCCTCAGATCAAAACTGGAAAGAAGCCTTCTGAGAAATTGCATTTCAATGTGTGAATGCAACTCACAGAGATACACGTTTCTCTTCAGTGTACAGTTTGGTCACACAGTTTTCCGGAAATCTGCAATGGGATACTTCTGAACCCAATGAAGCTTGCGGTGACAAATGAAATATCTCAGAAAAAATCTAGAAAGAAGCTTTCGTAGGAACTTCTTGGTGATGTGTGAAATCATCTCACAGAGTTTCACTTATGTTTCATGCAGGAGTCCATGATCACTGTTTTTGAGGAACCTGAGAGGACTTCTTTGGATCGCATATTGGCCTACGCTGATAAAGGAAATATCATCAGTTCAAAACGTGAAAAAAGCTTTCTGGGAAACCTCTTGTGATCTGTGAATTCCATTCACACACTTACAGCTTAGTTCTCCGGAAGCAGTTTGCTAACACTATTTTCCTGGAAACTGCAAAGTGAGATTAGGGAGAACATAGGGTCCCATGGTAAAAAAGGAAATAGCCTCAGATAATAACCGGAGAAAAGCTTGCTGAGAAATTGCTTTCTGATGTGTGACCTCATCACACAGAGTTCCACCCTTCCCTTCATGGTACAATTTGCTAATTCTGTTATCTTGAGTTCTGCAACGTGATATTTAGGAGCGCATTGAAGGCTATGGTGAAAAAGGAAGTATCCTCAGATCAAAACCGGAAAGAAGACTTCTGAGAAACTGCATTTTGATGTGTGAATGCAACTCACAGAGTTACACATTTCTCTTCAGTGTTCACTTTGCAAAAACAGTTTTCTGGAAATCTGTAATGGGATAGTTGTGAACGCAATGAAGCTTGAGTTGACAAAGGAAATATCCTCAGATGAAAACTAGATAGAAGCTTTGTTAGAAATATCTTGGTGATGTGTAAATTCATCTCACAGAGTTATACTTATGTTTCATGCAGCAGTCCATTATCACTGTTTTGAGGAACCTGAAAAGGACTTCTTTGGATCTCAATGAGGCCTACGCTGATAAAGGAAATATCATCAGTTCAAATCGTGAAAGAAGCTTTCTGAGAAACTTCATTGTAATCTGTGAATTCCATTCACAGAGTTACAGCTGAGTTCCCAGGAAGCAGTTTGCTAACACTCTTTTCGTGGAATCTCCAAAGTGAGATTTCGGAGCAAAGAGTGGCTCATGTTGAAAAAGTAAATATCCTCAGATAATAACTAGAGAGAATCTTACTGAGAGCTTGCTTTCTGGTGTGTGACTTCATCACACAGAGTTCCACCCTTCCCTTCCTGGAACAGTTTGCTAACTCTGTTATATTGTACTCTGCCAAGTGATATTTGGGAGCTCATTGAGGGCTATGGTGAAAAAGGAAATACCTCAGATCAAAACTGGAAAGAAGCCTTCTGAGAAACTTCATTTCGATGTGTGAATGCAAATCACAGAGTTACACGTTTCTCTTCAGTGTTCAGTTTGCTAACACAGTTTTCTGGAAATCTGCATTTGGATACTTGTGAACGCAATGAAGCTTGGGGTGACAAAGGAAATATCCTCAGATGAAAACTAGAAAAAAGCTTTTTTTCAAACCTCTTCGTGATGTGTGAATTAATCTCACAGAGTTAAACTTATGTTTCATGCAGCAGTTCATTATCACTGTTTTTGAGGAACCTGAGAAGGATTTCTTTGGATCGCATTGGGGCCTAGGCTGATAAAGGAAATATCTTTCGTTCCAAACGTGAAAAAAGCTTTCTGAGAAACGTCTTTGTGATCTGTGAATTCCATTCACAGAGTTACAGCTGAGTTCTCAGGAAACAGTTTGCTAACACTCTTTTTGTGGAATCTGCAAAGTGACATTTGGGAGCCCATAGGGTCCCAAGGTGAAAAAGGAAATAATCTCTGATAATAACTTTAGAGAAGCTTACTAGAGATTGCTTTCTGATGTGTGACTTCATCACACAGAGTTCAACCCTTCCCTTCTTGGAACAGTTTGCTAACTCCGTTATCTTGTGTTGTGCAAAGTGATACATGAGAGCTCATTGAGGGCTATGGTGAAAAAGGAAATACCCTCATATCAAAACTAGAAAGAAGCCTTCTGAGAAACTGCATTTCGATGTGTGAATGTAATTCACAGAGTTACCCGTTTCTCCTCAGTGTTCAGTTTGCTAACACAGTTTTCTGGAAATCTGCATTGGGATACTTGTGAACGCAATGAAGCTTGCGGTGACAAAGAAAATAACCTCAGATGAAAACCAGAAAGTAGTTGTCGTAGAAACTTTTTGGTGATGTGTGAATTCATCTCACACAGTTACACTTAAGTTCCATGCAGCGGTCCATTATCACTGTTTTTCAGGAACCTGAGAAGGACTTCTTTGGATCACAATGAGGCCTAGGCTGATAAAGGAAATATCATCAGTTCAAAACGTGAAAGAAGCTTTCTGAGAAACTTCTTTGCGGTCTGTGAATTCCTCTCACAGAGTTACAGCTGAGTTCTCAGGAAGCAGTTTGCTAACACTCTTTTCGTGGAATCTGCAAAGTGAGATTTGGGAGACCATCGGGGCCCATGGAGAAAAAGAAATTATCCTCAGATAATAACTGGAGAGAAGCTTACTGAGAGATTGCTTTCTGAAGTGCGACTTCATCACACAGAATTCCACGCTTCCCTTCTTGGAAGAGTTTGACAACTCTATTATCTTGTGTTTTGCAAAGTGATATTTGGGAGCTCATTGAGGGCTATGGTGAAAAAGGAAATATCCTCATATCAAAACTGGAAAGAAGCCTTCTGAGAAACTGCATTTCGATGTGTGAATGCAACTCCCAGAGTTACAAGTTTCTCTTCAGTGTTCAGTTTGCTAACACAGTTTTCTGGAAATCTGCATTGGGATACCTCGGAACGCAATGAAGCTTGCAGTGACAAAGGAAATATCCTCAGAAGAAAACTAGAAAGAAGCTTTCGTAGAAATTTCTTTGTGATGTGTGAATTCATCTCACAGAGTTACAGTTATGTTTCATGCAGCAGTGCAATATCACTGTTTTTGAGGAACCTGAGAAGGACGTCGTTGAATCGCATTGAGGCCTACGCTGATAAAGGAAATATCATCAGTTCAAAACGTGATAGAATCTTTCTGAGAAACTTCTTTGTGTTCTTTGAATTCAATTCACAGTGTTACAGCTATGTTCTCAGGAAGCAGTTTGAAAACACTCTTTTCGTGGAATCTGCCAAGTGAGATTTGGGAGCGCATAGGGGCTCATGGTGAAAAAGGAAATATCCTCAGATAATTACTGGAGAGAAGCTTACTGAGAGATTGCTTTCTGATGTGTGACTTCATCACACACAGTTCCACCCTTCCCTTCTTGGAACAGTTTGCTAACTCTGTTATCTTGTGTTCTGCAAAGTGATACTTAGAAGCGCGTTGAAGGCTATCATTAAAAAGGAAACATCCTCAGATGAAAACAGGAAAGAAGCCTTCTGAGAAACTGCATTTCGAAGTGTGAATGCAACTCACAGAGTTAAACGTGTCTCTTCAGTGTTCAGTTTGCTAACACAGTTTTCTGGAAATCTGCATTGGGATACTTGTGAACGCAGTGAAGCTTGGGGTGACAAAGGAAATATCCTCAAATGAAAACTAGAAAGCAGCTTTGTTTCAATCCTCTTCGTGATGTGTGAATTAATCTCACAGAGTTAAACTTATGTTTCATGCAGCAGTTCATTATCACTGTTTTTGAGGAACCTGAGAAGCACTTCTTTGGATCGCATTGAGGCCTACGCTGATAAAGGAAATATCATCGGTTGCAAAAGTGAAAGAAGCTTTCTGAGAAACGTCTTTGTGATCTCTGAATTCCATTCACAGAGTTACAGGTGAGTTCTCAGGAAACAGTTTGCTAACACTCTTTTTGTGGAATCTGCAAAGTGACATTTGGGAGCCCATAGGGTCCCAAGGTGAAAAAGGAAATAATCTCTGATAATAACTTTAGAGAAGCTTACTAGAGATTGCTTTCTGATGTGTGAATTCATCACACAGAGTTCAACCCTTCCCTTCTTGGAACAGTTTGCTAACTCCGTTATCTTGTGTTCTGCAAAGTGATACGTGAGAGCTCATCGAGGGCTATGGTGAAAAAGGAAATACCCTCATATCAAAACTAGAAAGAAGCCTTCTGAGAAACTGCATTTCGATGTGTGAATGTAATTCATAGAGTTACACGTTTCTCCTCAGTGTTCAGTTTGCTAACACAATTTTCTGAAAATCTGCATTGGGATACTTGTGAACGCAATGAAGCTTGCGGTGACAAAGAAAATAACCTCAGATGAAAACTAGAAAGAAGTTTTCGCAGAAACTTTTTGGTGATGTGTGAATTCATCTCACACAGTTACACTTACGTTCCATGCAGCAGTCCATTATCACTGTTTTTGAGGAATCTGAGAAGGACTTCTTTGGATCGCAATGAGGCCTAAGCTGATAAAGGAAATATCATTGGTTCCAAACGTGAAAGAAGCTTTCTGAGAAACTTCTTTATGATCTGTGAATTCCTCTCACAGCGTTAGAGCTGAGTTCTCAGGAAGCAGTTTGCTAACACTATTTTCGTGGAATCTGCAATGAGAGATTTGGGAGCATATAGGGGCCCATGGTGAAAAAGGAAATATCCTCAGATAATAACTAGAGAGAAGCTGACTGAGTGATTGCTTTCTGAAGTGTGACTTCATCACACAGAGTTCCACGCTTCCCTTCTTGGAACAGTTTGCTAGCTCTGTTATCTTGTGTTCTGCAACGTGATATTTGGGAGCTCAATGAGGGTTATGGTGAAAAAGGAAATATCCTCACATCAAAACTGGAAAGAAGCCTTCTGACAAACTACATTTCGATGTGTGAATGCAACTCACAGAGTTACACGTTCCTCTTCAGTGTTCAGTTTGCTAACACAGTTTTCTGGAAATCTGCATTGGGATACTTGTGAAGGCAATGAAGCTTGCTATGACAAAGGAAATATCCTTAGATGAAAACTAGAAGAAGCTTGGTTAGAAACTTCTTTGTAATGGGTGAATTCATCTCACAGGGTTACACTTATGTTTCATGCAGCAGTCCATTAACACTGTTTTTGAGGAACCTGAGAAGGACTGGTTTGGATCGCATTGTGTCCTATGCTGATAAAGGAAATATCATCAGTTCAAAAGGTGAAAGAAGCTTTCTGAGAAACTTCTTTGCGCTCTGAGAATTCCTTTCACAGAGTTACAGCTTAGTTCTCAGGAAGCAGGTTGAAAACACTATTTTCGTGGAATCTGCCAAGTGAGATTTGGGAGCGCATAGGGGCTCATGGTGAAAAAGGAAATATCCTCACATAATTACTGGAGAGAAGCTTACTGAGAGAGTGCTTTCTGATGTGTGACTTCATCACACACAGTTCCACCATTCCCTTCTTGGAACAGTTTGCTAACTCTGTTATCTTGTGTTCTGCAAAGTGATACTTAGAAGCGCAATGAAGGCTATCATTAAAAAGGAAATATCCTCAGATGAAAACTGGAAAGAAGCCTTCTGAGAAACTGCATTTCGATGTGTGAAGGCAACTCACAGAGTTAAACGTGTCTCTTCAGTGTTCAGTTTTCTAACACAGTTTTCTGGAAATCTGTAATGGGATACTTTTGAACGCAATGAAGCTTACGGTGGCAAAGGAAATCTCCTCAGATGAAATCAAGAAAGAAGCTTTGTTAGAAACTTCTTGGTGATGTGTGAATTAATCTCACAGAGTTACACTTATGTTTCATGCAGCAGTCCATTATCACTGTTTTTGAGGAATCTGAGAAGGACATCATTGGATCGCATTGAGGCCCATGCTGATAAAGAAAATATAATCAGTTCAAAACGTAAAAGAAGCTTTCTGAGAAACATCTTTGTGATCTGTGAATTCCATTCCCAGCCTTACAGCTGAGTTCTCAGTAAGCAGATAGCTAACACTCTTTTCGTGGAATCTGAAAAGTGAGATTTGGGCGCCCCTAGGGTCCCATGGTGAAAAAGAAAATGTCCTCACATAATAGCTGGAAAGAAGCCTACTGAGAGATTGCTTTCTGATGTGTGACGTCATCACACAGAGTTCCACCCTTCCCTTCTTGGAACAGTTTGCTAACTCTGTTATCTTGTGTTCTGCATAATGATATTTGGGCGCTCATTGAGGGCTATGGTGTAAAAGGAAATGTCCTCATATCAAAACTGGAAAGAAGCCTTCTGAGAAACTGCATTTCGATGTGTGAATGCCACTCACAGAGTTACACGTTTCTCTTCAGTGTTCCGTTTGCTAACACAGTTTTCTGGAAATCTGCAACGGGATACTTGTGAACGCAATGAAGATGGCGGTGACAAAGGAAATATCCTCAGATGAAAACTATATAGAAGCTTTGTTAGAAACTTCTTGGTGATGTGTGAATTCATCTCACAGAGTTACACTTATGTTTCATGCAGCAGTCCATTATCACTATTTTTGAGGAACCTGAGAAGGACTTCCTTGGATCGCATTGAGGTATACACTTATAAAGGAAATATCATCAGTCCAAAAATTAAAAGAAGCTTTCTGAGAAACTTCTTTGTGGTCTGTGAATTCCATTCACAGAGTTACAAATTAGTTCTCAGGAAGCAGTTTGCTAACAGTCTTTTCGTGGAATCTGCAAAGTGAGATTTGGGAGCCCATAAGGGCCCATGGTGAAAAAGGAAATATCCTCAGACAATAACGAGAGAGAAGGTTAATGTGAGTTTGCTTTCTGGTGTGTTAGTTCATCACACAGTGTTCCACACTTACCTTCTTTGAACTGCTTGCTAACTCTGTTATCTTGTGTTCTGCAAAGTGATATTTGGGAGCTAATTGAGGACTATGGTGAAAAAGGAAATATCCTCATATCAAAACTGGAAAGAAGCCATCTGTGAAACTGCATTTCGATGTGTGAATGCAACTCACAGAGTTACAAGTTTCTCTTCAGTGTTCAGTTTGCTAACACAGTTTTCTGGAAAGCTGCATTGGGACAGTTGTGAATGCAATGAAGTTTGCGGTGACAAAGGAAATATCCTCAGATGAAAACTGGAAAGAAGATTTGTTAGAAAGTTCTTGGTGATGTGTGAATTCATCTCACAGAGATACACTTGTATTTCCTGCAGCAGTCCATTATCACTGGTTTTGAGGAACCTGAGAAGACTTTTTGGGTCGCATTGAGGCCTACGCTGATAAAGGAAATATCATCGGGTCCAAACGTGAAAGAAGCTTTCTGAGCAACTTCTTTGTAATCTGTGAATTTCTCTCACAGAGTTACAGCTAGTTCTCAGGAAGCAGTTTGCTAACACTATGTTCGTGGAATCTGCAAAGTGAGATTTGGGAGACAGTGGGGGCCCATGTTGAAAAAGGAAATATCCTCACATAATAACTAGAGAGAAGCTTACTGAGAGATTGCTTTCCGATGTGTGACTTCATCACACATAGTTCCACCCTTCCCTTCTTGGCCCAGTGTGTTAACTCTGTTATCTTGTGTTCTGCAACGTGATATTTAGGAGCGCATTGAAGGCCATGGTGAAAAAGGAAATATCCTCAGATCAAAATTGGAAAGAAGCCTTCTGAGAAACTGCATTTCGATGTGTGAATACAACTTGCAGAGTTACACGTTTCTCTTCAGTGTTCAGTTTACTGACACAGTTTTCTGGAAATCTGCAAAGGGATATTTGAGAACGCAATGAAGCTTACGGTGACAATGTAAGTATCCTCAGATGATAACTAGAAAGAAGCTTTATTGGAAACTTCTTTTTGATATGTGAATTCATCTCACAGAGTTACACTTATATTTCATGCTGCAGTCCATTATCACTGTTTTTAAGGAACCTGAGAAGGAATTCTTTGGATCACATTGAGCCTACACTAATAAAGGAAATATCATCAGTTCAAAACGTGAAAGAACCTTCTGAGAAACTTTTTTGTGATCTGTGAATTCCATTCACAGAGTTACAGCTTAATTCTCAGGAAGAAGTTAGCTAACACTCTTTACGTGGAATCTGCAAAGTGAGATTTGGGAGCCAATAGGCGCCCATGGTTAAAAAAGGAAATATCCGCAGATAACAACTAGAGTGAAGCTTACTGAGAGATTGCTTTCTGATGTGTGACTTCATCACACAGAATTCCACCCTTCCCGTCTTGGACCAGTTTGCTACCTCTGTCATCTTGTGTTCTGCAAAGTGATACATAGGTGCACATTGCAGTCTATGGTGAAAAAGGATATATCCTCAGATCAAAACTGGAAAGAAGCCTTCTGAGAAACTGCATTTCGATGTGTGATATCAACTCCCAGAGTAACACGTTTCTCTGCAGTGTTCAGTTTCCTAACACAGTTTTCTGGAAATCTGCAATGGGATACCTGTGAACGCAATGAAGCTTGCGGTGACAAAGGAAATATCCTCAGATGAAAACTAGAAAGAAGCGTTGTTAGAAATTTCTTGACGATGTGTGAATTCATCTCACAGAGTTACACTTATGTTTCATTCAGCAGTCTATTATCTCAGTTTTTGAGTAACCTGAGAAGAACTTTTTCATCGCATTGTGGCCTACGCTAATAAAGGAAATATCATCGGTTCCAAACGAGAAAGAAGCTTTCTGAGAAACTTCTCTGTGATGTGTGAATTCCTCTCTCAGAGTTACAGCTTAGTTCTCAGTAGGCGGTTTCCTAACACTGTGTTCGTGGAATCTGCAAAGTGAGATTTGGAAGCCCGTAGGGGCCCACGGTGAAAAAGTGAATATTCTCACATAAGAACTAGAGAGAAGCTTGCTGAGAGATTGCTTTCTGATGTGTGACTTCATCACAAGGATTTCCAGCCTACCTTCTTCGAACAGTTTGCTAAGTCTGTTATCTTGTGTTCTGCAAAGTGATATTTAGGAGCGCATTGAAGGCTGTGGTGGAAAGAAAGTGTCCTCAGATCAAAACCGAAAGAAGCCTTCTGAGAAACTGCATTTCGATGTGTGAATTCAACTCCCGGAATTACAAGTTTCTCTTCAGTGTTCAGTTTGCTAACACATTTTTCTGGATATCTGCAAAATGGGATATTTCTGAACACAATGAAGCTTGCGGTGACAAAGGAAATATCTTCAGATGAAAAGTAGAAAGAAGCTTTGTTAGAAACTTCTTGGTGATGTGTGCATTCATCTCACAGAGTTACACTTATGTTGTTTGCAGCAGTCCATTATCCATGTTTTTGAGGAACCTGAGAGGACTTCTTTGGATCGCATTGTGGCCTATGCTGATAAAGGAAATATCATCAGTTCAAAACGTGAAAAAAGGTTTTCTGGAAACTTCTTTGTTATCTGTGAATTCCTCTCACAGAGTTACAGCTGAGTTCTCAGGAAGCAGTTTGCTAACACTCTTTTCATGGAATCTGCAAAGTGAGATTTGGGAGTCCATAGAGGGACATGGTGAAAAGGAAGTATCCTCAGATAATAATTAGAGAGAAGCTTACTGAGAGATTGCTTTCTGATGTGTGACTTCATTACACAGGGTTCCACCCTTCCCTTCTTGGAACAGTTTGCTAACTCTGTTATCTTGTGTTCTGCAAAGTGATATTTAGGAATGCATTAAAGGCTATGGTGAAAAAGGAAATATCGTCAGATCAAAACTGGAAAGAAGCCTTCTGAAAAACTGCGTTTCAAAGTGTGAATGCAACTCACAGAGATAAACGTTTCTCTTCAGATTTCAGTTTGCTAACACAGTTTTCTGGAAATCTGCAATGGGATACTTCTGAACGCAATGAAGCTTGCGGTGAGAAAGGAAATATCCTCAGATGAAAACTAGAAAGAAGCTTTCGTAGAAACTTTTTGGTGATTTGTGAATTCATCTCACAGACTTACACTTATGTTTCATGCAGCAGTCCATTATCAATGTTTTTGAAGAAGCTTAGAGGGACTTCTTTAGATTGCAATGTGGCCTACGCTGATAAAGGAAATATCATCGGTTCCAAACCTGAAAGAAGCTTTCTGAGAAACTTCTTTGCGATCTGTGAATTCCTCTCACATAGTTATAGCTGAGTTCCCTGGAAGCAGTTTGCTAACACTCTTTTCGTGTAATCTGCAAACTGAGATTTAGGAGCCCATAGGGGCCCATGGTGAAAAAGCAAATATCCTCAGATCATAACTGGAGAGAAGCTTACTGAGAGATTGTTTTCTGAAGTGCGACTTCATCACACAGACTTCCACCCTTCCCTTCTTGGAAGGGTTTGCTAACTCTGTTATCATGTGTTCTTCAAAGTAATATTTGGGAGCTCATTGAGGGCTATGCTGAAAAAGGAAATATCCTCAGATCAAAACTGAAAAGGAGCCTTGGGAAAAACTGCGTTTCGATGTGTGAATGCAACTCACAGTGTTACACGTTTCTCTTCCGTGTTCAGTTTGCTAACACAGTTTTCAGGAACTCTGAAATGGGATACTTGTGAACGCAATGAAGCTTGCGGAGACAAAGGAAATATCCTCAGATGAAAAGTTGAAAGAAGCTTTAATAGAAACTTCATGGTGATGTGTGATTTCATCTCACAGACTTACACTTATGTTTCATGCAGCAGTCCAGTATCACTGTTTTTGAGGAACCTGAGAAGGACTTCTTTGGATTGCATTGAGGCCTACGCTGATAAAGGAAATATCATCGATTCCGAACGTGAAAGAAGCTTTCTGAGAAACTTCTTTGTTATCTGTGAATTCCTCTCACAGAGTTACAGGTGAGTTCTCAGGAAGCAGTTTCCTAACACTCTTTTCGTGGAATCTGCATAGTGAGAATTGGGAGCCCACCGGCGGCCATGGTGAAAAAGGAAATATCCTCAGATAATAACTGCAGAGAAGCTTACTTAGAGATTGCTTTCTGAAGTGCGACTACATAACACAGAGTACCACCCTTCCCTTTTTGGAAGAGTTTGTTAACTGTGTTATCTTGTGTTCTGCAAAGTGGTATTAGGGAGCTCATTGAGGGCTATGGTGAAAAAGGAAATATCCTCAGTTGAAAACTAGAAAGAAGCCTTCTGAGAAAATGCATTTCGATGTGTGAATGCAACTCACAGTGTTAAACGTTTCTCTTCAGCGTTCAGTTTCCTAACACAGTTTTCTGGAAATCTGCTTTGGGATACCTGTGAACGCAATGAAGCTTGCGGTGACAAAGGAATTATCTTCAGATGAAAACTAGAAAGAAGCTTTGTTAGAAACTTCTTGGTGATGTGTGAATTCATCTCACAGAGTTACACTTCTCTTTCATGCAGCAGTCCATTATCACTGTTTTGAGGAACGTGAGAAGGACTTCTTTGGATCGCATTGAGGCCTTCGCTGATAAAGGAAATATCATCGGTTCCAAGCGTGAAAGCACCTTTCTGAGAAAATTCTTTGTGATCTATGAATTCCTCTCACAGAGTTACAGCTGAGTTCTCAGGAACCAGTTTGCTATCACTCTTTTCGTGTAATCTGCAAAGTGAGATTTGGGAGCCCCTAGGGACCCATGGTGAAAAAGGAAATATACACAGATAATAACTGGAGAGAATTTTACTGAGAGATTGCTTTCTGATGTGTGACTTCATCACACAGAGTTCCACACTTTCCTTCTTGGAAGAGTTTGCTAACTCTGTTATCTTGTGTTCTGCAAAGTGATATTTGGGAGCTCATTGAGGGCTATGGTGAAAAAGGAAATATCCTCAGATCAAAACTGGAAAGAAGCCTTCTGAAAAACTGCGTTTCGATGAGTGAATGCGACTGACAGAGTTACACGTTTCTCTTCAGTGTTCAGTTTGCTAACACAGATTCTGGAATTCTGCAATGGGATACTTCTGAATGCAACGAAGCTTGCGGTGACAAAGAAAATATCCTCAGATGTAAACTAGGAAGAAGCTTTCACAGAAACTTCTTGGTGATGTGTGAATTCATCTCACAGAGTTACACTAATGTTTCATGCTGCAGTCCATTTTCACTGTTTTTGAGGAACCTGAGAAGGACTTTTTTGGATCGCATTGAGGCCTACGCTGACAAAGGAAACATCATCGTTTCCAAACGTGATAGAAGCTTTCTGAGAAACTTCTTTGTGATCTGTGAATTCCTCTCACAGAGTTACAGCTGAGTTCTCAGGAAGCAGTTTGCTAACACGCTTTTCGTGTAATCTATAAAATAAGATTTGGGAGCCCATAGGGGCCCGTGATGAAAAACGAAATATCCTCAGATAATAACTTGAGAGAAGCTTACTGAGAGATTGCTTTCTGAAGTGTGACTTCATCACACAGAGTTCCACCCTTCCCTTCTTGGTACAGTTTGCTAATCCTGTTATCTTGTGTTCTGCAAAGTGCTATTTAGGAGCGCATTGAAGGCTATGGTGAAAAATGAAATATCCTCAGATCAAAACTCTAAAGAAGCCTTCAGAGAAACTGCATTTTGATGTTTGAATGCAACTCACATAGTTACGCATTTCTTTTCAGTGTTCAGTTTGCTAACAGTTTTCTGGAAATCTCCAACGGGATACTTCTGAACGCAATGAAGGTGGTGGGGACAAAGGAAATATCCTCAGATGAAAACCAGAAAGAAGCTTTGTTAGAAACTTCTTGGTGATGTGCGTATTCATGTCAGAGAGTTACACTTATGTTTCATGAGGCAGTCCATTATCACTGTTTCTGAGGAACCTGAGAAAGACTTCTGTGAATCACATAGATGCCTATGCTTTTAAAGGAAATATCATCAGTTCAAAACGTGAAAGAAGCTTTCTGAGAAACTTCTTTGTTATCTGTGAGTTCCTCTCACGGAGTTACAGCTGAGTTCTCAGGAAGCGGTTTGATAAGACTCTTTTCGTGGAATCTGCAAAGTTAGATTTGGGAGCCCTTAGGGGTCCATGGTGAAAAAGGAAATATCCTCAGAAAATAACTAAAGAGAAGCTTACTGAGAGTTTGCTTTGTGATGTGTGACTTCAACACAGATATTTCCACCCTTCCCTTCTTGGAACAGTTTGCTAACTCTGTTATCTTTTGTTCTGTAAAGTGATATTTAGATATTTAGGAGTGCATTGAAGGCTATGATGAAAAAGGACATATCCTCAGATCAAAACTGGAAAGAAGCTTTCTGAGAAACTGCATTTCGATGTGTGAATGCAAGTCACAGAGTAACACGTTTCTCTTCAGTGCTCAGTTTGCTAACACAGTTTTCTGGAAATCTGCAATGGGATACTTGTGTACGCAATGAAGCTTGCGGTGACAAAGGAAATATCCTCAGATGAAAACTAGAAAGAAGCTTTGTTAGAAATTTCTTCGTGATGTATGAATTCATCTCACAGAGTTACACTTATGTTTCATGCAGAAGTCCATTATCACTGTTTTTGAGGTACCTGAGAAGGACTTGTTTGGGTGGCATGGAGTCCTACGCTGATAAAGGAAATATCATCAGTTCAAAACGTGACAGAATCTTTCTGAGAAACTTCTTTGTGATCTGTGACTTGCTCTCTCAGATTTACAGCTGATTTCTCAGGAAGCAGTTTGCTAACACTCTTTTCGTGGAATCTGCAAAGTGAGATTTGGGAGCCCTTAGGGGCCCATGGTGAAAATGGAAATATCCTCACACGAAAACTGGAGAGAAGCTTACTGAGAAATTGCTTTCTGGTGTGTTATTTCATCACACAGAGTTCCACCCTTCCCTTCTTGGAAGAGTTTGCTAACTCTGTTATCTTGTGTTCTCCAAAGTGATATTTGGGAGCTCATTGAGAGCTATCGTGAAAAAGGAAATATCCCCAGATCAAACCTGGAAAGAAGGCTTCTGAGAAATTGCATTTCGATGTGTGAATGCAACTGACAGAATTACACGTTTCTCTTCAGTGTTCAGTGGGCTAACTCAGTTTTCTGGAAATCTGCACTGGGATACCTGTGAACGCAATGAAGCTTACTGTGACAAAGAAAATATCGTCACATGAGAACTAGAAAGAAGCTTTGTTAGAAACTTCTTGGTGATGTGTGAATTCATCTCACGGTGTTACACTTATGTTTCATGCAGCAGTCCATTATCACTGTTTATCAGGAACATGAGAGGACTTCTTTGGATCGCATTGAGGCCTACGCTGATAAAGGATATATCATCAGTTCAAAACGTGAAAGAAGCATTCTGAGAAACTTCCTTGTGATCTGTGAATTCCTCTCACAGAGTTACAGCTTAGTTCTCAGGAAGCAGACAGCTAACACTCTTTTCGTGGAATCTGCAAAGTGAGATTTGGGAGCCATAGGGGCCCGTGGTGAAAAAGGAAGTATCCTCAGATAATAACTAGAGAGAAGCTTACTGAGAGACTGCTTTCTGATGTGTGACTTCATCACAGAGAGTCCCACCCTTCCCTTCTTGGAACAGTTTGCTAACTCTGTTATCTTGTGTTCTGCAGAGTGATAATTGGGAGCTCTTTGAGGGCTATGGTGAAAAAGGAAATATCCTCAGATCAAAACTGGAAAGAAAGCTTCTGAGAAACTGCATTTCAATGTGTGAATGCAACTCACAGAGTTACACCTTTCTCTTCAGTGTTCAGTTTGCTAACCCAGTTTTCTGGACATCTGCAATGGGATAATTCTGAACGCAATGAAGCTTACGGTGACAAAGGAAATATCCTCAGATGAAAACTGGAAAGAGGCTTTGTTAGAAACTTCTTGGTGATGTGTGAATTCGTCTCACGGAGTTACAATTACGTTTCATGCAGCAGTACATTATCACTGTTTTTGAGGAACCTGAGAAGGACTTTGTTGATCGTATTGACGCCTACGCTGATGAAGGAAATATCATCAGTACAAAACATGAAAGAAGTTTCCTGAGAAACTTCTCTGTGATTTGTAAATTCCTCACACAGTGTTACAGCTTAGTTCTCAGGAAGCAGTTTGCTAACTCTCTTTTCGTGGAATCTGCAAAGTGAGATTTGGGGGCCCATAGGGACTCATGGTGAAAAAGGAAATATCCTCAGATAATAACTAGAGAGAAGCTTCCTGAGAGATTGCTTTCTGATGTGTGACCTCATCACACAGAGTTCCACCCTTCCATTCTTTGAAGAGTTTGCTAACTCTGTTATCTTGTGATCTGCAAAGTGATATTTGGGATCTCATTGAGGGCTATGGTGAAAAAGGAAATATCCTCAGATCAAAAGTGCAAAGAAGCCTTCTGAGAAACTGCATTTCGATGTGTGAATGCAACTCACAGAGTTATACGTTTCTCTTCAGTGTTCAGTTTGCTAACACAGTTTTCTGGAAATCTGCAATGGGATTCTTCTGAACGCAATGAAGCTTGCGGTGACAGTGGAAATATCCTCAAATGAAACTAGAAAGAAGCTTTGTTAGAAATTTCTTCGTGATGTATGAATTCATCTCACCGAGTTACACTTATGTTTCATGCAGCAGTCCATTATCACTGTTTTTGAGGAACCTGAGAAGCACTTGTTTGGATCACCTGGAGTCCTACGCTGATAAAGGAAATATCTGCAGTTCAAAAGGTGACAGAATCTTTCTGAGAAACTTCTTTGTGATCTGTGACTTCCTCTCACAGAGTTACAGCTGATTTCTCAGGAAGCAGTTTGCTAACACTCTTTTCGTGGAATCTGCAAAGTGAGATTTGGGAGCCCATACGGGCCCAGGTGAAAAAGGAAATATCCTCACACGATAACTGGAGAGAAGCTAAATGAGAGATTGCTTTCTGGTGTGTGACTTCATCACACAGAGTTCCACCCTTCCCTTCTTGGAAGAGTTTGCTAACTCTGTTATCTTGTGTTCCGCAAAGTGATATTTGGGAGCTCATTGAGAGCTATCGTGAAAAAGGAAATATACTCAGATCAAACCTGGAAAGAAGCCTTCTGAGAAACTCCACTTCGAAGTGTGAATGCAACTCACAGAGTTACACGTTTCTCTTCAGTGTTCAGTTTGCTAACACAGTTTTCTGGAAATCTGCAACGGGATACTTGTGAACGCAATGAAGCTTCGGTGACAAGGGAATATCCTCAGATGAATACTAGAAAGAAGCTTTGTTAGAAACTTCTTGGTGATGTGTGAATTCATCTCAGAGTTACCCTTAAGTTTCATGCAGCAGTCCGTCTTCACTGTTTTTGAGGAACCTGAGAGGACTTCTTGGGATCACATAAGGCCTACGCTGATAAAGGATGTATCATCAGTTCAAAACGTGAAAGAAGCTTTCTGAGAAACTTCTATGTGATCTGTAAATTCCTCTCACAGAGTTACAGCTTAGTTCTCAGGAAGCAGACTGCTAACACTCTTTTCCTGGAATCTGCAAAGTGAGATTTGGGAGCCATAGGGGCCCGTGGTGAAAAGGAAGTGTCCTCAGAGAATAACTAGAGAGAAGCTTACTGAGAGACTGCTTTCTGATGTGTGACTTCATCACAGAGAGTTCCACCCTTCCCTTCTTGGAACAGTTTGCTAACTCTGTTATCTTGTGTTCTGCAGAGTGATATTTGGGAGCTCTTTGAGGGCTCTGGTGAAAAAGGAAATATCCTCAGATCAAAACTGGAAAGAAAGCTTCTGAGAAACTGCATTTCAATGTGTGAATGCAACTCAAAGAGTTAAACGTTTCTCTTCAGTGTTCAGTTTGCTAACCCAGTTTTCTGGACATCTGCAATGGGATAATTCTGAAAGCAATGAAGCTTACGGTGACAAAGGAAATATCCTCAGATGAAAACTAGAAAGAAGCTTTGTTAGAAACTTCTTGGTGATGTGTGAATTCGTCTCACGGAGTTACAATTACGTTTCATGCAGCAGTACATTATCACTGTTTTTGAGGAACCTGAGAAGGACTTTGTTGATCGTATTGACGCCTACGCTGATGAAGGAAATATCATCAGTACAAAACATGAAAGAAGTTTCCTGAGAAACTTTTCTGTGATTTGTAAATTCCTCACACAGTGTTACAGCTTAGTTCTCAGGAAGCAGTTTGCTAACTCTCTTTTCGTGGAATCTGCAAAGTGAGATTTGGGGGCCCATAGAGACTCATGGTGAAAAAGGAAATATCCTCAGATAATAACTAGAGAGAAGCTTCCTGAGAGATTGCTTTCTGATGTGTGACCTCATCACACAGAGTTCCACCCTTCCATTCTTTGAAGAGTTTGCTAACTCTGTTATCTTGTGATCTGCAAAGTGATATTTGGGATCTCATTGAGGGCTATGGTGTAAAAGGAAATATCCTCAGATCAAAAGTGCAAAGAAGCCTTCTGAGAAACTGCATTTCGATGTGTGAATGCAACTCACAGAGTTATACGTTTCTCTTCAGTGTTCAGTTTGCTAACACAGTTTTCTGGAAATCTGCAATGGGATTCTTCTGAACGCAATGGAGCTTGCGGTGACAGTGGAAATATCCTCAAATGAAACTAGAAAGAAGCTTTGTTAGAAATTTCTTCGTGATGTATGAATTCATCTCACCGAGTTACACTTATGTTTCATGCAGCAGTCCATTATCACTGTTTTTGAGGAACCTGAGAAGCACTTGTTTGGATCACCTGGAGTTCTACGCTGATAAAGGAAATATCTGCAGTTCAAAAGGTGACAGAATCTTTCTGAGAAAGTACTTTGTGATCTGTGAATTCCATTCACAGAGTTACAGCTGAGTTGTCAGGACGCAGTTGGCTAACACTCTTTTCGTGGAATCTGCAAAGTGAGATTTGGCAGCCCCTAGGGGCCCATGGTGAAAAAGGAAGTATCCTCAGATAATAACTAGAGAGAAGCTTACTGAGAGACTGCTTTCTGATGTGTGACTTCATCACAGAGAGTCCCACCCTTCCCCTCTTGGAACAGTCTGCTAACTCTGTTATCTTGTGTTCTGCAGAGTGATATTTGGGAGCTCTTTTAGGGCTATGGTGAAAAAGGAAATATCCTCAGATCAAAACTGGAAAGAAAGCTTCTGAGAAACTGCATTTCAATGTGTGAATGCAACTCACAGAGTTACAAATTTCTCTTCAGTGTTCAGTTTGCTAACCCAGTTTTCTGGACATCTGCAATGGGATAATTCTGAACGCAATGAAGCTTACGGTGACAAAGGAAATATCCTCAGATGAAAACTAGAAAGAAGCTTTGTTAGAAAGTTCTTGGTGATGTGTGAATTCGTCTCACAGAGTTACAATTACGTTTCATGCAGCAGTACATTATCACATTATCACTGTTTTTGAGGAACCTGAGAAGGACTTTGTTGATCGTATTGACGCCTACGCTGATGAAGGAAATATCATCAGTACAAAACATGAAAGAAGTTTCCTGAGAAACTTCTCTGTGATTTGTAAATTCCTCACACAGTGTTACAGCTTAGTTCTCAGGAAGCAGTTTGCTAACTCTCTTTTCGTGGAATCTGCAAAGTGAGATTTGGGGGCCCATAGGGACTCATGGTGAAAAAGGAAATATCCTCAGATAATAACAAGAGAGAAGCTTCCTGAGAGATTGCTTTCTGATGTGTGACCTCATCACACAGAGTTCCACCCTTCCATTCTTTGAAGAGTTTGCTAACTCTGTTATCTTGTGATCTGCAAAGTGATATTTGGGATCTCATTGAGGTCTATGGTGAAAAAGGAAATATCCTCAGATCAAAAGTGCAAAGAAGCCTTCTGAGAAACTGCATTTCGATGTGTGAATGCAACTCACAGAGTTATACGTTTCTCTTCAGTGTTCAGTTTGCTAACACAGTTTTCTGGAAATCTGCAATGGGATTCTTCTGAACGCAATGAAGCTTGCGGTGACAGTGGAAATATCCTCAAATGAAACTAGAAAGAAGCTTTGTTAGAAATTTCTTCGTGATGTATGAATTCATCTCACCGAGTTACACTTATGTTTCATGCAGCAGTCCATTATCACTGTTTTTGAGGAACCTGAGAAGCACTTGTTTGGATCACCTGGAGTCCTACGCTGATAAAGGAAATATCTGCAGTTCAAAAGGTGACAGAATCTTTCTGAGAAACTTCTTTGTGATCTGTGACTTCCTCTCACAGAGTTACAGCTGATTTCTCAGGAAGCAGTTTGCTAACACTCTTTTCGTGGAATCTGCAAAGTGAGATTTGGGAGCCCATACGGGCCCATGGTGAAAAAGGAAATATCCTCACACGATAACTGGAGAGAAGCTTAAAGAGAGATTGCTTTCTGGTGTGTGACTTCATCACACAGAGTTCCACCCTTCCCTTCTTGGAAGAGTTTGCTAACTCTGTTATCTTGTGTTCTGCAAAGTGATATTTGGGAGCTCATTGAGAGCTATCGTGAAAAAGGAAATATACTCAGATCAAACCTGGAAAGAAGCCTTCTGAGAAACTCCACTTCGAAGTGTGAATGCAACTCACAGAGTTACACGTTTCTCTTCAGTGTTCCGTTTGCTAACACAGTTTTCTGGAAATCTGCAACGGGATACTTGTGAACGCAATGAAGCTTGCGGTGACAAGGGAATATCCTCAGATGAAAACTAGAAAGAAGCTTTGTTAGAAACTTCTTGGTGATGTGTGAATTCATCTCACAGAGTTACACTTATGTTTCATCCAGCAGTCCATTATCACTCTTTTTGAGCAACCTGATCAAAACTGGAATGAAGGCTTCTGAGAAATTGCATTTCGATGGGTGAATGCAACTGACAGATTACACGTTTCTCTTCAGTGTTCAGTGTGCTAATACAGTTTTCTGGAAGTCTGCAATGGGATACTTGTGAACGCAATGAAGCTTGCAGTGACAAAGAAAATATCGTCACATGAAAACTAGAAAGAAGCTTTGTTAGAAACTTCTTGGTGATGTGTGAATTCATCTGACAGAGTTACACTTATGTTTCATGCAGCAGTCCATTATCACTGTTTTTGAGGAACGTGAGAAGGACTTTTTGGATCGCATTGAAGCGTATGCTGATAAGGGAAATATCATCAGTTTGAAACGTGAAAGAAGTATTCTCAGAAACTTCTTTGTGATCTGTGAATTCCTCTCACAGAGTTACGGCTGAGTTCTCAGGAAGCAGTTTGCTAACACTCTTTTCGTGGAATCTGCAAAGTGAGACTTGGGAGTCCATAGGGCCCCATGGTGAAAAAGGAAATATCCTCAGATAATAACTAGAGAGAAGCTTAATGAGAGACTGCTTTCTGATGTGTGACTTCATCACAGAGAGCTGCACCCTTCCCTTCTTGGAACAGTTTGCTAACTCTGTTATCTTGTGTTCTGCAGAGTGATATTTGGGAGCTCTTTGAGGGCTATGTTGAAAAAGGAAATATCCTCAGATCAAAACTTGAAAGAAAGCTTCTGAGAAAGTGAATATCAATGTGTGAATGCAACTCACAGAGTTACACGTTTCTCTTCAGTGTTCAGTTTGCTAACACAATTTTCTGCAAATCTGCATTGTGATACTTCTGAATGCAATGAAGCTTAAGGTGACAAAGGAAATATACTCAGATGAAAATTAGAAAGAAGCTTTGTTAGAAACTTCTTGGTGATGTGTGAATTCATCTCAGAGTTACACTTAAGTTACATGCAGCAGTCCGTCTTCACTGTTTTTGAGGAACCTGAGAGGACTTCTTGGGATCACATTGAGGCCTACGCTGATAAAGGATATATCATCAGTTCAAAACGTGAAAGAAGCTTTCTGAGAAACTTCTATGTGATCTGTGAATTCCTCTCACAGAATTACAGCTTAGTTCTCAGGAAGCAGACAGCTAACACTCTTTTCGTGGAATCTGCAAAGTGAGATTTGGGAGCCATAGGGGCCCGTGGTGAAAAAGGAAGTATCCTCAGATAATAACTAGAGAGAAGCTTACTGAGAGACTGCTTTCTGATGTGTGACTTCATCACAGAGAGTTCCACCCTTCCCTTCTTGGAACAGTTTGCTAACTCTGTTATCTTGTGTTCTGCAGAGTGATATTTGGGAGCTCTTTTAGGGCTATGGTGAAAAAGGAAATATCCTCAGATCAAAACTGGAAAGAAAGCTTCTGAGAAACTGCATTTCAATGTGTGAATGCAACTCACAGAGTTACACCTTTCTCTTCAGTGTTCAGTTTGCTAACCCAGTTTTCTGGACATCTGCAATGGGATAATTCTGAATGCAATGAAGCTTACGGTGACAAAGGAAATATCCTCAGATGAAAACTAGAAAGAAGCTTTGTTAGAAACTTCTTGGTGATGTGTGAATTCGTCTCACGGAGTTACAATTACGTTTCATGCAGCAGTACATTATCACTGTTTTTGAGGAACCTGAGAAGGACTTTGTTGATCGTATTGATGCCTATGCTGATGAAGGAAATATCATCAGTACAAAACATGAAAGAAGTTTCCTGAGAAACTTCTCTGTGATTTGTAAATTCCTCACACAGTGTTACAGCTTAGTTCTCAGGAAGCAGTTTGCTAACTCTCTTTTCGTGGAATCTGCAAAGTGAGATTTGGGGGCCCATAGGGACTCATGGTGAAAAAGGAAATATCCTCAGATAATAACAAGAGAGAAGCTTCCTGAGAGATTGCTTTCTGATGTGTGACCTCATCACACAGAGTTCCACCCTTCCATTCTTTGAAGAGTTTGCTAACTCTGTTATCTTGTGATCTGCAAAGTGATATTTGGGATCTCATTGAGGGCTATGGTGTAAAAGGAAATATCCTCAGATCAAAAGTGCAAAGAAGCCTTCCGAGAAACTGCATTTCGATGTGTGAATGCAACTCACAGAGTTATACGTTTCTCTTCAGTGTTCAGTTTGCTAACACAGTTTTCTGGAAATCTCAATGGGATTCTTCTGAACGCAATGAAGCTTGCGGTGACAGTGGAAATATCCTCAAATGAAACTAGAAAGAAGCTTTGTTAGAAATTTCTTCGTGATGTATGAATTCATCTCACCGAGTTACACTTATGTTTCATGCAGCAGTCCATTATCACTGTTTTTGAGGAACCTGAGAAGCACTTGTTTGGATCACCTGGAGTCCTACGCTGATAAAGGAAATATCTGCAGTTCAAAAGGTGACAGAATCTTTCTGAGAAACTTCTTTGTGATCTGTGACTTCCTCTCACAGAGTTACAGCTGATTTCTCAGGAAGCAGTTTGCTAACACTCATTTCGTGGAATCTGCAAAGTGAGATTTGGGAGCCCATACGGGCCCATGGTGAAAAAGGAAATATCCTCACACGATAACTGGAGAGAAGCTTACTGAGAGACTGCTTTCTGATGTGTGACTTCATCACAGAGAGTTCCACCCTTCCCCTCTTGGAACAGTTTGCTAACTCTGTTATCTTGTGTTCTGCAGAGTGATATTTGGGAGCTCTTTGAGGGCTATGGTGAAAAAGGAAATATCCTCAGATCAAAACTGGAAAGAAAGCTTCTGGGAAACTGCATTTCAATGTGTGAATGCAACTCACAGAGTTACAAATTTCTCTTCAGTGTTCAGTTTGCTAACCCAGTTTTTTGGACATCTGCAATGGGATAATTCTGAATGCAATGAAGCTTACGGTGACAAAGGAAATATCCTCAGATGAAAACTAGAAAGAAGCTTTGTTAGAAAGTTCTTGGTGATGTGTGAATTCGTCTCACAGAGTTAAAATTACGTTTCATGCAGCAGTACATTATCACTGTTTTTGAGGAACCTGAGAAGGTCTTTGTTGATCGTATTGACGCCTACGCTGATGAAGGAAATATCATCAGTACAAAACATGAAAGAAGTTTCCTGAGAAACTTCTCTGTGATTTCTAAATTCCTCACACAGTGTTGCAGCTTAGTTCTCAGGAAGCAGTTTGCTAACTCTCTTTTCGTGGAATCTGCAAAGTGAGATTTGGGGGCCCATAGGGACTCATGGTGAAAAAGGAAATATCCTCAGATAATAACTAGAGAGAAGCTTCCTGAGAGATTGCTTTCTGATGTGTGACCTCATCACACAGAGTTCCACCCTTCCATTCTTTGAAGAGTTTGCTAACTCTGTTATCTTGTGATCTGCAAAGTGATATTTGGGATCTCATTGAGGGCTATGGTGAAAAAGGAAATATCCTCAGATCAAAAGTGCAAAGAAGCCTTCTGAGAAACTGCATTTCGATGTGTGAATGCAACTCACAGAGTTATACGTTTCTCTTCAGTGTTCAGTTTGCTAACACAGTTTTCTGGAAATCTGCAATGGGATTCTTCTGAACGCAATGAAGCTTGCGGTGACAGTGGAAATATCCTCAAATGAAACTAGAAAGAAGCTTTGTTAGAAATTTCTTCGTGATGTATGAATTCATCTCACCGAGTTACACTTATGTTTCATGCAGCAGTCCATTATCACTGTTTTTGAGGAACCTGAGAAGCACTTGTTTGGATCACCTGGAGTCCTACGCTGATAAAGGAAATATCTGCAGTTCAAAAGGTGACAGAATCTTTCTGAGAAACTTCTTTGTGATCTGTGACTTCCTCTCACAGAGTTACAGCTGATTTCTCAGGAAGCAGTTTGCTAACACTCTTTTCGTGGAATCTGCAAAGTGAGATTTGGGAGCCCATACGGGCCCAGGTGAAAAAGGAAATATCCTCACACGATAACTGGAGAGAAGCTAAATGAGAGATTGCTTTCTGGTGTGTGACTTCATCACACAGAGTTCCACCCTTCCCTTCTTGGAAGAGTTTGCTAACTCTGTTATCTTGTGTTCCGCAAAGTGATATTTGGGAGCTCATTGAGAGCTATCGTGAAAAAGGAAATATACTCAGATCAAACCTGGAAAGAAGCCTTCTGAGAAACTCCACTTCGAAGTGTGAATGCAACTCACAGAGTTACACGTTTCTCTTCAGTGTTCAGTTTGCTAACACAGTTTTCTGGAAATCTGCAACGGGATACTTGTGAACGCAATGAAGCTTCGGTGACAAGGGAATATCCTCAGATGAATACTAGAAAGAAGCTTTGTTAGAAACTTCTTGGTGATGTGTGAATTCATCTCAGAGTTACCCTTAAGTTTCATGCAGCAGTCCGTCTTCACTGTTTTTGAGGAACCTGAGAGGACTTCTTGGGATCACATAAGGCCTACGCTGATAAAGGATGTATCATCAGTTCAAAACGTGAAAGAAGCTTTCTGAGAAACTTCTATGTGATCTGTAAATTCCTCTCACAGAGTTACAGCTCAGTTCTCAGGAAGCAGACTGCTAACACTCTTTTCGTGGAATCTGCAAGGTGAGATTTTGGAGCCATAGGGGCCCGTGGTGAAAAGGAAGTATCCTCAGATAATAACTAGAGAGAAGCTTACTGAGAGACTGCTTTCTGATGTGTGACTTCATCACAGAGAGTTCCACCCTTCCCTTCTTGGAACAGTTTGCTAACTCTGTTATCTTGTGTTCTGCAGAGTGATATTTGGGAGCTCTTTGAGGGCTATTTTGAAAAAGGAAATATCCTCAGATCAAAATTGGAAAGAAAGCTTCTGAGAAACTGCATTTCAATGTGTGAATGCAACTCAAAGAGTTAAACGTTTCTCTTCAGTGTTCAGTTTGCTAACCCAGTTTTCTGGACATCTGCAATGGGATAATTCTGAAAGCAATGAAGCTTACGGTGACAAAGGAAATATCCTCAGATGAAAACTAGAAAGAAGCTTTGTTAGAAACTTCTTGGTGATGTGTGAATTCGTCTCACGGAGTTACAATTACGTTTCATGCAGCAGTACATTATCACTGTTTTTGAGGAACCTGAGAAGGACTTTGTTGATCGTATTGACGCCTACGCTGATGAAGGAAATATCATCAGTACAAAACATGAAAGAAGTTTCCTGAGAATCTTTTCTGTGATTTGTAAATTCCTCACACAGTGTTACAGCTTAGTTCTCAGGAAGCAGTTTGCTAACTCTCTTTTCGTGGAATCTGCAAAGTGAGATTTGGGGGCCCATAGAGACTCATGGTGAAAAAGGAAATATCCTCAGATAATAACTAGAGAGAAGCTTCCTGAGAGATTGCTTTCTGATGTGTGACCTCATCACACAGAGTTCCACCCTTCCATTCTTTGAAGAGTTTGCTAACTCTGTTATCTTGTGATCTGCAAAGTGATATTTGGGATCTCATTGAGGGCTATGGTGTAAAAGGAAATATCCTCAGATCAAAAGTGCAAAGAAGCCTTCTGAGAAACTGCATTTCGATGTGTGAATGCAACTCACAGAGTTATACGTTTCTCTTCAGTGTTCAGTTTGCTAACACAGTTTTCTGGAAATCTGCAATGGGATTCTTCTGAACGCAATGGAGCTTGCGGTGACAGTGGAAATATCCTCAAATGAAACTAGAAAGAAGCTTTGTTAGAAATTTCTTCGTGATGTATGAATTCATCTCACCGAGTTACACTTATGTTTCATGCAGCAGTCCATTATCACTGTTTTTGAGGAACCTGAGAAGCACTTGTTTGGATCACCTGGAGTGCTACGCTGATAAAGGAAATATCTGCAGTTCAAAAGGTGACAGAATCTTTCTGAGAAAGTACTTTGTGATCTGTGAATTCCATTCACAGAGTTACAGCTGAGTTGTCAGGACGCAGTTGGCTAACACTCTTTTCGTGGAATCTGCAAAGTGAGATTTGGCAGCCCCTAGGGGCCCATGGTGAAAAAGGAAGTATCCTCAGATAATAACTAGAGAGAAGCTTACTGAGAGACTTGCTTTCTGATGTGTGACTTCATCACAGAGAGTCCCACCCTTCCCTCTTGGAACAGTCTGCTAACTCTGTTATCTTGTGTTCTGCAGAGTGATATTTGGGAGCTCATTTAGGGCTATGGTGAAAAAGGAAATATCCTCAGATCAAAACTGGAAAGAAAGCCTTCTGAGAAACTGCATTTCAATGTGTGAATGCAACTCACAGAGTTACAATTTCTCTTCAGTGTTCAGTTTGCTAACACAGTTTTCTGGACATCTGCAATGGGATACTTCTGAACGCAATGAAGCTTACGGTGACAAAGGAAATATCCTCAGATGAAAACTAGAAAGAAGCTTTGTTAGAAAGTTCTTGGTGATGTGTGAATTCGTCTCACAGAGTTACAATTACGTTTCATGCAGCAGTACATATCACATTATCACTGTTTTTGAGGAACCTGAGAAGGACTTCTTTGATCGATATTGACGCCTACGCTGATGAAGGAAATATCATCAGTACAAAACATGAAAGAAGTTTCCTGAGAAACTTCTCTGTGATTTCTAAATTCCTCACACAGTGTTACAGCTTAGTTCTCAGGAAGCAGTTTGCTAACTCTCTTTTCGTGGAATCTGCAAAGTGAGATTTGGGGGCCCATAGGGACTCATGGTGAAAAAGGAAATATCCTCAGATAATAACTAGAGAGAAGCTTCCTGAGAGATTGCTTTCTGATGTGTGACCTCATCACACAGAGTTCCACCCTTCCATTCTTTGAAGAGTTTGCTAACTCTGTTATCTTGTGATCTGCAAAGTGATATTTGGGATCTCATTGAGGGCTATGGTGAAAAAGGAAATATCCTCAGATCAAAAGTGCAAAGAAGCCTTCTGAGAAACTGCATTTCGATGTGTGAATGCAACTCACAGAGTTATACGTTTCTCTTCAGTGTTCAGTTTGCTAACACAGTTTTCTGGAAATCTGCAATGGGATTCTTCTGAACGCAATGAAGCTTGCGGTGACAGTGGAAATATCCTCAAATGAAACTAGAAAGAAGCTTTGTTAGAAATTTCTTCGTGATGTATGAATTCATCTCACCGAGTTACACTTATGTTTCATGCAGCAGTCCATTATCACTGTTTTTGAGGAACCTGAGAAGCACTTGTTTGGATCACCTGGAGTCCTACGCTGATAAAGGAAATATCTGCAGTTCAAAAGGTGACAGAATCTTTCTGAGAAACTTCTTTGTGATCTGTGACTTCCTCTCACAGAGTTACAGCTGATTTCTCAGGAAGCAGTTTGCTAACACTCTTTTCGTGGAATCTGCAAAGTGAGATTTGGGAGCCCATACGGGCCCATGGTGAAAAAGGAAATATCCTCACACGATAACTGGAGAGAAGCTTAAAGAGAGATTGCTTTCTGGTGTGTGACTTCATCACACAGAGTTCCACCCTTCCCTTCTTGGAAGAGTTTGCTAACTCTGTTATCTTGTGTTCTGCAAAGTGATATTTGGGAGCTCATTGAGAGCTATCGTGAAAAAGGAAATATACTCAGATCAAACCTGGAAAGAAGCCTTCTGAAAAACTGCACTTCGAAGTGTGAATGCAACTCACAGAGTTACACGATTCTCTTCAGTGTTCAGTTTGCTAACACAGTTTTCGGGAAATCTGCAACGGGATACTTGTGAACGCAATGAAGCTTACGGTGACAAAGGAAATATCCTCAGATGAAAACTAGAAAGAAGCTTTGTTAAAAACTTCTTGGTGATGTTTGAATTCATCTCACAGAGTTACATTTATGTTTCATCCAGCAGTCCATTATTACTCTTTTTGAGAAACCTGATCAAAACTGGAAAGAAGGCTTCTGAGAAATTGCATTTCGATGGGTGAATGCAACTGACAGATTACACGTTTCTCTTCAGTTTTCAGTGTGCTAACACAGTTTTCTGGAAGTCTGCAATGGGATACTTGTGAACCAATGAAGCTTCCGGTGACAAAGAAAATATCGTCACATGAAAACTAGAAAGAAGCTTTGTTAGAAACTTCTTGGTGATGTGTGAATTCATCTGACAGAGTTACACTTACGTTTCATGCAGCAGTCCGTTATTACTGTTTTTGAGGAACCTGAGAGGACTTCTTGGGATCACATTGAGGCCTATGCTGATAAAGGATATATCATCAGTTCAAAACGTGAAAGAAGCTTTCTGAGAAACTTCTATGTGATCTGTGAATTCCTCTCACAGAGTTACAGCTTAGTTCTCAGGAAGCAGACTGCTAACACTCTTTGCGTGGAATCTGCAAAGTGAGATTTGGGCGCCATAGGGGCCCGTAGTGAAAAAGGAAATATCCTCAGATAATAACTAGGGAGAAGCTTACTGAGAGATTGCTTTCTGATGTGTGACTTCATCACACAGAGTTCCACCCTTCCCTTCTCGGAAGAGTTTGCTAAGTCTGTTAATCTTGTGTTCTGCAGAGTGATATTTGGGAGCTCTTTGAGGGCTATGGTGAAAAAGGAAATATCCTCAGATCAAAACTGGAAAGAAAGCTTCTGAGAAACTGCATTTCAATGTGTGAATGCAACTCACAGAGTTACACCTTTCTCTTCAGTGTTCAGTTTGCTAACCCAGTTTTCTGGACATCTGCAATGGGATAATTCTGAACGCAATGAAGCTTACGGTGACAAAGGAAATATCCTCAGATGAAAACTAGAAAGAAGCTTTGTTAGAAACTTCTTGGTGATGTGTGAATTCGTCTCACAGAGTTACAATTACGTTTCATGCAGCAGTACATTATCACTGTTTTTGAGGAACCTGAGAAGGACTTTGTTGATCGTATTGACGCCTACGCTGATGAAGGAAATATCATCAGTACAAAACATGAAAGAAGTTTCCTGAGAAACTTCTCTGTGATTTCTAAATTCCTCACACAGTGTTACAGCTTAGTTCTCAGGAAGCAGTTTGCTAACTCTCTTTTCGTGGAATCTGCAAAGTGAGATTTGGGGGCCCATAGGGACTCATGGTGAAAAAGGAAATATCCTCAGATAATAACTAGAGAGAAGCTTCCTGAGAGATTGCTTTCTGATGTGTGAGTTCATCACACAGAGTTCCACCATTCCTTTCTGGGAACAGATTGCTAACTCTGTTAGCTTGTGTTCTGCATAGTGATATTTGGGAGCTCATCGAGGGCTATGGTGAAAAGGGAAATATCCTCAGATCAACACTGGAAAGAAGCCTTTTGAGAAACTGCACATCAATGTGTGAATCCAGCTCACAGAGTTACACGTTTTTCTTCCGTGTTCAGGTTGCTAACACAGTTTTCTGGAAAGCTGCAATGGGATACTTCTGAAAGTAATGAAGCTGACGGAGACAAATGAAATATCCTCAGATGAAAACTCAAAAGAAGCTTTTTTAGAGACTTCTTGGTGATGTGTGAATTCATCTCACAGAGTTACACTTACGTTTTATGCAGCAGTCCATTATCACTGTTTTTGAGGCACCTGAGAAGGACTTGTTTGGATCACATTATGGCCTACACTGAGAAAGGAAATATCATCTGTGGAAAACGTGAAAGAAGCTTCTGAGAAACTACTTTATGATCTGTGAATTCCTCGCAGAGTGTTACAGCTCAGTTCTCAGGAATCAGTTTGATAACACTCTTTTCGTGGAATCTGCAAAGTGAGATTTGGGACCCCATAGGTGCCCATTGTGAAAAATGGTATCTCCTCAGGTAATAACTAGAGAGAAGCTTACTGAGAGATTGTTTTCTGATGTGAGATTTCAACTCACACATTTCCACCTTTCCCTTCTTGGAACAGTTTGCTAACTCTGTTATCTTGTGTTCTGCCTAGTGATATTTGGGAGCTCATTGAGGGCTCTGGTGAAAAAGGAAATATCCTCAGATCAAACTGGAAAGACGCCTTCTGAGAATCTTCATTTCGATGTGTGAATGCAACCCACAGAGTTACACGTTTCTCTTCAGTGTTCAGTTTGCTAACACAGTTTTCTAGAGATCTGCAATGGAATACTTGTGAACGCAATGAAACTTGCTGTGACAAAGGAAATATCCTCAGATGAAAACTAGAAAGAAGCTTTGTTAGAAACTTCTTGGTGGTGTGTGAATTCATCTCACAGAGTTACATTTACGTTTCATGCAGCAGTCCAGTATCACTGTTTTTGAGGATTCAGAGAGGACGTCTTTGGATCTCATTGAGGCCTACACTGATAAAGGAAATATCATCAGTTCAAAACGTGAAAAAAGCTTTCTGAGAAACTTTTTGTGATCTGTGAATTCCATTCACAGAGTTACAGATGAGTTCTCAGGAAGCAGTTTGCTAACACTCTCTTCGTGGAATCTGCAAAATGAGATTTGGCAGCCCATAGGGGCCCATGGTGAAAAAGGAAATATCTTCAGATAATAACTACAGAGAAGCTTACTGAGAGATTGCTTTCTGATGTGTGACATCATCACACAGAGTTCCACTATTCCCTTCTTCGACAGGTTTGCTAACTCTGTTATCTTGTGTTCTGCAAAGTGATATATGGGAACTCATCGAGGGCTATGGTGAAAAAGGAAATGTCCTCAGATCAAAACTGGAAAGGAGACTTCTGAGAAACTGCATTTCGATGAGTGAATGCAACTCACAGAGTTACACGTTTCTCTTCATGTTCAGTTTGATAACACAGTTTTCTGGAAATCTGCAATGGGATACTTCTGAACGCAATGAAGATTGAGTTGACAATGGAAGTATCCTCAGATGAAAACTAGAAAGAAACTTTCGTAGAAAAGTCTTGGTGATGTGTGAATTCATCTCACAGGGTTACACTTATGTTTCATGCAGCATTCCATTTTCACTGTTTTTCAGGAACCTGAGAAGGACTTGTTTGGATCGCTTTGAGGTCCCTGCTGATGAAGAAATATCATCGGATCCAAACGTGAAAGAAGCTTTCTGAGAAACTTCTTTGTGATCTGTGAATTCCTCTCACAGAGTTACAGCTGAGTCCTCAGGAAGCAGTTTGCTAATACTCTTTTCATGGAATCTGCAAAGTGAGATTTGGGAGCTCATAGGGGCCCATGGTTAAAATGGAAATATCCTCAGATAATAACTGGAGAGAAGCTTACTGAGAGATTGCTTTCGGAAGTGTGACTTCATCACACATAGTTCCACCCTTCCCTTCTAGGAACTGTTTGCTAACTCTGTTATCTTGTATTCTGCAAAGTGATATTTAGGAGTGCAACGAAGGCTATGGTGAAAAAGTAAATATCCTCAGATCAAAACTGGAAAGAAGCCTTCTGAGAAACTGCTTTTCGATGTGTGAATTCAACTCACAGAGTTACACGTTTCTCTTCAGTGTTCAGTTTGCTAACACAGTTTTCTGGAAATCTGCAAGGGGATACTTGTGAACGCAATGAAGCTTGCAGTGACAAAGGAAATATCCTCAGATGAAAACTAGAAAGAAGCTTTGTTAGAAACTTCTTGGTGGTGTGTCAATTCATCTCACAGAGTTACACTTACTTTTCATGCAGCAGTCCAGTATCACTGTTTTTGAGGATCCTGAGAGGACTTCTTTGGATCGCATTGAGGCCTACGCTGATAAAGGAAATATCGTCAGTTCAAAACGTGAAAGAAACTTTCTGAGAAACTTTTTTGTGATCTGTGAATTCCATTCACAGAGTTGCAGCTTAGTTCTCAGGAAGCAGTATGCTAACACTATTTCGTGGAATGTGCAAAGTGAGATTTGGGAGCCCATATTGGTCCATGGTGAAAAAGGAAACATCCTCAGATAATAACTAGAGAGAAGCTTACTGAGAGATTGCTTTCTGATGTGTGACTTCATCACATAGAGTTTTACCCTTCCCTTCTTGGAACTGTTTGCTGTGTTATCTTGTGTTCTGCAAAGTGATATTTAGAAGCGCATTGAAGGCTATGGTGAAAAAGGAAATATCCTTAGATCAAAACTGGAAAGAAGACTTCTCAGAAACTACATTTCGATGTGTGAATGCAATTAACAGAGTTACACGTTTCTCTTCAGTGTTCAGTTGGCTAACACAGTTTTCTGGAAATCTGCAATGGAGACTTCTGAACGCAATGAAGCTTGCAGTGACAAAGGAAATATCCTCAGAAGAAAACTAGAAAGAAGCTTTCGTAGAAACTTCTTGGTGATGTGTGAATTCATCTCACAGAGTTACACTTATGTTTCTTGCAGCAGTCCATTATCACTCTTTTTGAGGAACCTGAGAAGGAATTCTTTGGATCGTTTTGAGGCCTACGCTGATAAAGGAAATATCATCGGTTCAAAAAGTGAAAGAAGCTTTCTGAGAAACTTCTTTCTGATCTGTGAATTCCACTCACAGATTTACAGCTGAGTTCTCAGGAAGCAGTTTGCTAACACTCTTTTCGTGGAATCTGCAGAGTGAGATTTGGGAGCCCATAGGGGCCCATGTTGAAAAAGGAAATATCCTCAGATAATAACTAGAGAGAAGCTTACTGAGAGATTGCTTTCTGATGTGTGACTTCACCACACAGAGTTCCACCCTTCCCTTCATGGAACAGATTGCTAACTCTGTTATCTTGTGTTCTACAAAGGGATATTTGTTAGCTCATTGTGGGCTACGGTGAAAAATGACATATCCTCAGATAAAAACTGGAAGGAAGCCTTCTGTGAAACTGCATTTCACTGTGTGAATGCAAATCCCAGAGTTACACGTTTCTCTTCAGTGTTCAGTTTGCTAACACAGTTTTCTGGAAATCTGCAATGGGATACTTCTGAAAGCAATGAAGGTTGCGGTGACAAATGAAATATCCTCGGATGAAAACTAGAAGGAAGCTTTGTTAGAAACTTCTTGGTGATGTGTGAATTCATCTCACAGGGTTACACTTATGTTTCTTGCAGCAGTCCATTATCACTGTTTTTGAGGAATCTGAGAAAGACTTCTTTGGATCGAATTGAGGCCTACGCTGATAAAGGAAATATCATCAGTTCGAAACGTGAAGGAAGCTTTCTGAGAAACTTCTTTTTGATCTGGGAATTCCTCTCACAGAGTTACAGCTTAGTTCTCTGGAAGCAGTTTGCGAACAATCTTTTCGTGGAATCTGCAAAGTGAGATTTGGGAGCACATAGGGGTCCATGGTGAATAAGGAAATATCCTCAGATAATAACTAGAGAGAAGCTTACTGAGAGATTGCTTTCTGATGTGTGACTTCTACACACAGAGTTCCACCCTTCCCTTCTTGGAAAATTTTGCTATCTCTGTTATCTTGTGTTCTGCAAAGTGATATTTGAGAGCTCATTGAGCACTGTGGTGAAAAAGGAAATATCCTCAGATCGAAACTGGAATGAAACCTTCTGAGTAACTGCATTTCGATGTGTGAATGCATCTCACAGAGTTACACGTTTCTCTTCAGTGTTCATTTTGCTAACACAGTTTTCTGGAGATCTGCAATTTGATACTTCTGAATGCAATGAAGCCTGCGGTGACAAAAGAAATATTCTCAGATAAAAACTAGAAAGAGTCCCTTTTAGAAACTTCTTGTGATGTGTGAATTCATCTCACAGAGTTACACTTATGTTTCATGCAGCAGTCCATTCTCACTGTTTTTAAGGAACCGGAGAAGTACTTCTTTTAATCGCATTGAGGCCTACGAGGATAAAGGAAATATCATTAGCTTAAAACGAGAAAGAAGCTTTCTGAGAAATTTATTTGTGTTCTGTGAATTCCTCTCACAGAGTTACAGATGAGTTCTCAGGAAGTAGTTTGCTAACATTGTTTTCGTGGAATCTGCAAAGTGACATTTTGGAGCCCATAGGGGCCCATGGTGAAAAATGAAATATCCCAGAGAATAACTAGAGAGAAGCTTACTGAGAGATTGCTTTCTGATGTGTGACATCATCACACAGAGTTCCACTATTCCCTTCTTCGAAAGGTTTGCTAACTCTGTTATCTTGCGTTCTGCAAAGTGATATTTGGGAGCTCATTGAGGGCTATGGTGAAAAAGGAAAAGTCCTCAGATCAAAATTGGAAAGAAGACTTCTGAGAAACTGCATTTCGATGTGTGAATGCACCTCACAGAGTTACACGTTTCTCTTCAGTGTTAACTTTGCTAACACAGTTTTCTGGAAATGTGCAATGGGATACTTCTGAACGCAATGAAGATTGAAGTGACAAAGAAGAATCCTCAGATGAAAACTAGAAAGAAACTTTCGTTGAAACGTCTTGGTGATGTGTGAATTCATCTCACAGGGTTACACTTATGTTTCATGCAGCATTCCATTTTCACTGTTTTTCAGGAACCTGAGAAGGACTCGTTTGGATGGCTTTGAGGCCTATGCTGATAAAGGACATATCATCAGATCCGAACGTGAAAGAAGCTTTCTGAGAAACTTCTTTGTGATCTGTGAATTCCTCTCCCAGAGTTACAGCTGAGTTCTCAGGAAGCAGTTTGCCAACACTCTTTTCGTGGAATTTGCAAAGTGAGATTTGGGAGCCGATAGGGGTCCATGGTGAAAAAGGAAATATCCTCAGATAATAAATGGAGAGAAGCTTACTGAGAGATTCCTTTCTGAAGTGTGACTTCATCACACATAATTCCACCCTTCGCTTCTTGGAACAGTTTGCTAACTCTGTTATCTTGTGTTCTGCAATGTGATATTTAGGAGCACTTTGAAGGCTACGGTGAAAAAGGAAATATCCTCAGATCAAAACTGGAAAGAAGCCTTCTGAGAAACTGCGTTTCGATGTGTGAATGCAATTCACAGAGTTACACGTTTTTCTTCAGTGTTCAGTTTGCTAACACAGTTTTCTGGAAATCTGCATTGGGATACTTGTGAACGCAATGAACCTTGTGGTGACAAAGGAAATAACGTCAAAGGAAAACTAGAAGGAAGCTTTGCTAGAAACTTCTTGGTGTTGGGTCAATTCATCTCACAGAGTTACACTTATATTTCATGCAGTAGTCCATCATCACTGTTTTTGAGGAAGCTCAGAAGGTCTTCTATGGATCGCATTCAGGCCTACGCTGTTAAAGGAAATGTCATCAGTTTAAAATGTGAAAGAAACTTTCTGAGAAATTTCTTTGTGTTCTGTGAATTCCTCTCACAGAGTTACAGCTGAGTTATCAGGAAGCAGATTGCTAACACTGTTTTCGTAGAATCTGCAAAGTGAGATTTGGGATCCCATAGGGGCCCATGGTGAAAAATGAAATATCCTCAGAGAATAACTAGAGAGAAGCTTACTGAGAGATTGCTTTCTGATGTGTGACTTCATCACACAGAGTTCCACCCTTCCCTTCTTGGAACAGTTTGCAAACTCTTTTATCTTTTTTTGTAAAGTGATATTTAGGAGGGCATTGAAGTCTATAGTGAAAAAGGAAATATCCTCAGATCAACACTGGAAAGAAGCTTTTTGAGAAACTGGATTTCGATCTGTGAATGTAAATCACAGAGTTACACGTTTCTCTTCCGTGTTCAGTTTGCTAACACAGTTTTCTGGAAATCTGCAATGGGAGACTTGTGAACGCAATGAAGCTTGCGTTGACAAATTAAATATCCTCAGATGAAAACTAGAACGAGGCTTTGTTAGAAACTTCTTGGCGATGTGTGAATTAATCACACAGAGTTACACTTATGTTTCGTGCAGCAGTCCATTATCACTGTTTTTGAGGAACCTGAAAAGGACTTCTTTGGATCGCCTTGAGGTCTACGATGAAAAACGAAATACCATCAGTTCAAAACGTGAAAGAAGCTTTCTGAGAAACTTCTTTGTGATCTGTGAATTCCTCTCACAGATTTATCACTTAGTTCTCAGGAAGCTTTTTGCAAGCACTCTTTTCGTGTAATCTGCAAAGTGAGATTTGGGAGCCCATAGGGGCCCATTGTGTAAAACATAATATCCTCAGATAATAACTAGAGAGAAGTTTGCTGAGAGATTGCTTTCTGATGTGTGACTTCATCACACAGAGTTCCACCATTCCCTTTTTGGAACAGTTTGCAAACTCTTTTATCTTTGTTTTGTAAAGTGATACTTAGGAGGGCATTGAAGGCTATAGTGAAAAAGGAAATATCCTCAGATCAAATCTGGAAAGAAGGCTTTTGAGAAGCTGGATTTCGATGTGTGAATGCAACTCACAGAGTTACACGTTTCTCTTCATTGTTCAGTTTTCTAACACAGTTTTCTAGAAATCTGCAGTGGGATACTTCTGAACGCAATGAAGCTTGCGGTGACAAAAGAAATATCCTTAGATGAAAACTAGAAAGGAGCTTTCTTAGAAACTTCTTGGTGATGAGTGAATTAATCTCACAGAGTTACACTTATGTTTCCTGAGGCAGTCCATTATCACTGTTTTTGAGGAACCTTAGAAGGACTTCTGTGGATCGCCTTGAGGCCTACGCTTAAAAACGATTATCATCAGTACAAAACGTGAAGGAAGCTTTCTGAGACACTTCTTTGTGATCTGTGAATTCCTCTCACAGATTTACAGCTTAGTTCTCAGGAAGCATTTTGCTAACACTCTTTTCTTGGAATTTGCAAAGTGAGATTTGGGAGCCCATAGGGGTCCATTGTGAAAAACGAAATATCCTCAGATAATAACTAGAGAGAAGCTTACTGAGAGATTGCTTTCTGATGTGTGACTTCATCACACGGATTTCCACAATTCCCTTCTTTGAACAGTTTGCTAACTCTCTTATCTTGTGTTCTGCAAAGTGATATTTGGGAGCTCATTGAGGGCTATGGTGAAAAAGCAAATGTCCTCAGATCAAAACTGGAAAGAAGCCTTCTGAGAAACTGCATTTCAATGTGTGAATGCAACTCACAGAGTTCCAAGTTTCTCTTAAGTGTTCAGTTTGCTAACACAGTTTTCTGGAAATCTGCAATGGGATACTTCTGACCGCAATGAAGCTTGGGGTGACGAAGGAAAGATCCTCAGATGTAAACTGAAAAGAAGCTTTGTTAGAAACTAATTGTTGATGTGTGCATTCATCTCACAGAGTTACACATATGTTTCATGCAGCAGTCCATTATCACAGTTTTTGAGGAACCTGAGAGGACTTCTTTGGACCGCATTCAGGCCTACGCTGATAAAGGAAATATCATAATTTCAAAACGTGAAAGAAGCTTTCTGAGAAACTTCTTTGTGATCAGTGAATTCCTCCCATAGAGTTACAGCTTGGTTCTCAGGAAGCAGTTTGCTAACACTCTTTTCCTATAATCTGCAAAGTGAGATTTGGGAGCCCATAGGGGCCCATGGTGTAAAAGGAAATATCCTCAGATAATAACTGGAGAGAAACTTACTGAGAGATTGCTTTCTGGTGTGTGACTTCATCACATAGAGTTACACCCTTCCCTTCTTGGAACATGTTCTAACTCTGTTATATTGCGTTCTGCAAAGTGATATTTGGGAGCTCATTGTGGGCTATGGTAAAAAAGGAAGTATCCTCAGATCAAAACTGGAAAGAAGCCTTCTGAGAAACTACATTTCGATGTGTGAATGCAACTCACAGAGTTACACGTTTCTCTTCCATGTTCAGTTTCCTAACACAGTTTTCTGGAAATCTACAATGGGATACTTCTGAACGCAATGAAGCTTACGTTGACAAAGGAAATGTCCTCAGATGAAAACTAGAAAGAAGCTTTGTTGGAAACTTCTTGGTGATGTGTGAATTCATCTCACAGAGTTACACTTATGTTTCATCCAGCAGTCCATTATCACACTTTTTGAGGAACCTGAGAAGGACTTCTTTGGATCGCATTGAGGCCTACGCTGAGAAAGGAAATATCATCAGTTCAAAACGTGAACGAAGCTTTCAGAGAAATTTCTTTGTGATCTGTGAATTCCTCTCACAGAGTGACTGCTTAGTTCTCAGGAAGCAGTTTGCTAACACTCTTTTCGTGGAATCTGCAAAGTGACATTTGGGAGCCCATAGGGGCCCGTGGTGAAAAAGGATAAATCCTCAGATAACAACTAGAGAGAAGCTTACTGAGAGATTGCTTTCTGATGTGTGACTTCGTCACACAGAGTTCCACCCTTCCCTTCTTTTAACAGTTTGCTAACTCTGTTATCTTGTGTTCTGCAGAGTGATATTTGGGAGCTCATTGAGGGCTATGGTGAAAAAGGAAATATCCCCATATCAAAACTGGAAAGAAGCCTTCTGAGAAACTGCATTTCGATGTGTGAACACAACTCACAGAGTTACACGTTTCTCTTTAGTGTTCTGTTTCCTAACACAGTTTTCTGGAAATCTGCAATGGGATACTTCTGAACGCAAAGAAGCTTACGGTGACTAAGGAAATATCCTCAGATGAAAACTAGAAAGAAGCTTTGTTGAAAACTTCTTGGTGATGTTTGAATTCAACTTAAAGAGTTATACTTATGTTTCATGTAACAGTCCATTATCACTGTTTTTGAGGAACCTGAGAAGGATTTCTTTGGATCACATTGAGGCCTACGTTGATAAAGGAAATATCATCAGTTTAAAACGTGAAAGAAGCTTTCTGGGAAACTTCTTTGTGATCTGTGAATTCCTCTCACAGTGTTACAGTTTAGTTCTCAGGAAGCAGTTTGCTAACACTCTTTACGTGGAATCTGCAAAATGAGATTTGGGAGCCCTTAGGGTCCAATGGTGAAAAAGGATATATCCTCAGATAATGACTAGAGAGAAGCTTACTGAGAGATTGCTTTCTGATGTGTGACTTCATCACACAGAGTTCCACCCTTCGCTTCTTGAAACAGGTTGCTAACTCTGTTATCTTGTGTTCTGCAAAGTAATATTACGGAGCTCATTGAGGGCTATGGTGAAAAAAGAAATATCCTCAGATAATGACTAGAGAGAAGCTTACTGAGAGATTGCTTTCTAATGTGTGGCTTCATCACTCAGAGTTCAACCCTTCCCGTCTTGGAACAGTTTGTAAACTCTGTTATCTTGTGTTCTGCAAAGGGATATTTGGGAGCTCATTGAGGGCTATGGTGAAAAAGGAAATATCCTCAGATCAAAACTGGAATGAAAGCTTCTGAGAAACTGCATTTCGATGTGTGAATGCAACTCACAGAGTTACACGTTTCTCTTCATTGTTCAGTTTTCTAACACAGTTTTCTAGAAATCTGCAGTGGGATACTTCTGAACGCAATGAAGCTTGTGGTGATAAAAGAAATATTCTTAGATGAAAACTAGAAAGGAGCTTTCTTAGAAATTTCTTGGTGATGTGTGAATTCATCTCACAGGGTTACACTTATGTTTCATGCAGCAGTCCATTATCACTGTTTTTGAGCAACCTTAGAAGGACTTCTGTGGATCGCCTTGAGGCCTACGCTTAAAAACGAAATATCATTAGTACAAAACCTGAAGGAAGCTTTCTGAGAAACTTCTTTGTGATCTGTGAATTCCTCTCACAGATTTACAGCTTAGTTCTCAGGAAGCATTTTGCTAACACTCTTTTCTTGGAATCTGCAAAGTGAGATTTGGGAGCCCATAGGGGCCCATGGTGAAAAAGGAAATATCCTCACATAATAACTGGAGAGAAGCTTACTGAGAGATTGCTTTCTGATGTGTGACTTCATCACACAGATTTCCACAATTCCCTTCTTTGAACAGTTTGCAAACTCTCTTATCTTGTGTTCTGCAAAGTGATATTTGGGAGCTCATTGAGGGCTAAGGTGAAACACGAAATATCCTCTGTTCAAAACTGGAGAGAAGGCGTCTGAGAAACTGCATTTCGCTGTGTGAATGCATCTCACAGAGTTACACGTTTCTCTTCAGTGTTCAGTTTGCTAACACAGTTTTCTGGAAATCTGCAATGGGATAGTTCTGAATGCAATGAAGCTTACGGTGACAAAGGAAATATCCTCAGATGAAAACTAGAAAGAATCTTTGTTAGGAACGTCATGGTGATGTGTGAATTCATCTCACAGAGTTACACTTATGTTTCATGCAGCAGTCCATTATCACTGGTTTTGAGGAGCCTGAGAAGGACTTGTTTGGATCGCACTGAGGCCTAGCCTGATAAAGGAAATATCATCCGTTCAAAACGTGAAAGAACCTTTCTGAGAAACTTCTTTGTGATCTGTGAATTACTCTCACAGAGTTACAGCTTAGTTCTCAGGAAGCAGTTTGCTAACACTCTTTTCGTGGAATCTGCAAAGTGAGATTTGGGACCTCGTAGGGGCTGTTGGTGTAAAACGATATATCCTCAGATAATAACTAGAGAGAAGCTAAGTGAGAGATTGCTTTCTGATGTGTGACTTTATCACACAGAGTTCCACCCGTCACTCCTTGGAGTAGTTTGCTAACTCTGTTACATTTTGTTGTGCAAAGTGATGTTTGGGAAATCATTGGGGGCTATGGTGAAAAAGGAAATATCCACAGATCAAAACTGGGAAGAATCCTCCTGAGAAACTGCATTTCGATGTGGGAATGCAACTCACAGAGTTACATGTTTCTCTTCAGTATTCCGTTTCCTAACACAGTTTTCTAAATATCTGCAATGGGATACTTCTGAACGCAGTGAAGCTTACGGTGACAAAGGAAATATCCTCAGATGAAAAGTAGACAGAAGGTTTGTTAGAAACTTCTTGGTGACGTGTGAATTCATCTCACAGAGTTACACTTATGTTTGATGCAGCAGTCCATTATCCTTGTTTTTGAGGAACCTGAGAACGACTTCTTTCAATCACATTGAGGCCTACACTGATAAAGGAAGTATCATCAGTCCAAAACGTGAAAGAAGCTTTCTGAGAAACTTCTTTGTGTTCTGTGAATTCCTCTCACAGAGTTAGAGCTGAGTTCTCATGTAGCAGTGTGCTAACACTCTTTTCGTGGAATCTGCAAAGTGAGATTTTGGAGCCCATTAGGTATTATGGTGAAAAAGGAAATATCCTCGGATAATAACTGGAGAGAAGCTTACTGAGAGATTGATTTCTGGTGTGTGACTTCATCACACAGAGTTCCACCCTTCCCTTCTTGGAAGAGTTTGCTAACTCTGTTATCTTGTCTTCTGCAAAGTGATAATTAGGAGGGCATTGAAGGCTATTGGGAAAAAGGAAATATCCTCATCAATACTGGAAAGAAGCCATCTGAGAAACTGCATTTCAATGTGTGAATTCAACTCCCAGAGTTACACGTTTCTCTTCAGTGTTCAGTGTGCTAACACAGTTTTCTAGAAATCTGCAATGGGATACTTCTGAACGCAATGAAATTTGCGGTGACAAAGGAAATATCCTCAAATGAAAACTAGAAAGAAGATTTGGTAGAAACATTTTGGTGATGTGTGAATTCATCTCACAGAGTTACACTTATGTTTCATGCAGCAGTCCATTATCACTATTTTTGAGGAACTTGAGAAGGACTTCTTTGGATTGCATTGAGGCCTGCGCTGATAAAGGAAATATCATCACTTCAAAACGTGAAAGAAGCTTTCTGAGAAACTTCTTTGTGATCTCTGCATTCCATTCCCAGAGTTACAGCTTAGTTCTCAGGAGGCAGTTTGCTAACACTCTTTTCGTGGAATCTGCAAAGTGAGATTTTGGAGCCCCAATGGGCCCATGGTGAAAAAGGAAATATCCTCAGATAAAAACTAGAGAGAAGCTAACTGAGAGATTGCTTTGTGATGTTTGACTTCAACACAAAGAGTTCCACCCTTCCCTTCTTGGAAGAGTTTGCTAACTCTGTTATCTTGTGTTCTGTAAAGTGATATTTAGGAGCGCATTGAAGGCTATGGTGAAAAAGGAAATATACTCAGATCAAAACTGGAGAGAAGCCTTCCGAGAAACTGCATTTCGATGTGTGAATGCAACTCACAAAGTTACACGTTTTCTTCAGTGTTCAGTTTGCTAACGCAGTTTTCTGGAAATCTGCAATGGGATAGTGGAGAACGCAATCAAGCTTACAGTGACAAAGGAAATATCCTCAGATGAAAACTAGAAAGAAGCTTTGTTAGAAACGTCTTGGTGATGTGTGAATTCATCTCAGAGAGTTACACTTATGTTTCATGCAGCAGTCCATTATCACTGTTTTTAAGGAACCTGAGAAGGACTTCTTTGGACCACATTTGTGGCCTAGGAGGACAAAAGAAATATCATCAGTTCAAAACGTGAAAGAAGCTTTCTGAGAAACTTCTTTGTGATCTGTGAATTCCTCTCACAGAGTTACAGCTGAGTTCTCAGGAAGCAGTTTGGGAGCCCATAGGGGCCCATGGTGAAAAAGGAAATATCCTCAGATAAGAACTAGAGAGAATCTTGCTGAGCGATTGCTTTCTGACGTGTGACTTCATCACAAAGAGTTCCACCCTTCCCTTCTTGGAACAGTTTGCTTACTCTGTTATCTTGTGTTCTGCAAAGTGATATTTGGGAGCTCATTGAGGGCTATGGTGAAAAAGGAAATATCCTCAAATCAAAACCGGAAAGAAGACTTCTGTGAAACTGCATTTCCATGTGTGAATGCAACTCACAGAGTTACACGTTCCTCTTCAGTGTTCACTGTGCTAACACAGTTTTCTGGAAATCTGCAGTGGGATACTTCTGAACGCAATGAAGCTTGCGGTGACAAAGTAAATTCCCTGCGATGAAAATAGAAGGAAGTTTTCTTAGAAATTTCTTGGTGATGTGTGAGTTCATCTCACAGAGTTACACTTATGTTTCATGCAGCAGTCCATTATCACTGTTTTTGAGGAACCTGAGAAGGACTTGTTTGGTTCGCATTGAGGCCTATGCTGATAAAGGAAATATCATCAGTTCAAAACGAGAAAGAAGCGTTCTGAGAAACTTCATTGTCGTCTGTGAATTCCATTCAGAGAGTTTCAGCTTAGTTCTCTGGAAGCAGTTAGCTAACACTCTTTTCGTGGAATCCGAAAAGTGAGATTTGGGAGCCCATATTGGCCCATAGTGATAAAGGAAATATCCTCAGATAATAACTAGAGAGAAGCTTACTGAGAGATTGCTATCTGATGTGTGACTTCATGATACAGAATTCCACCCTTCCCTTCTTGCAACAGTTTGCTAACGCTATTATCTTGCTTTCTGCAAAGTGATATTTAGGAGCGCATTGAAGGCTATGGTGAAAAAGGAAATATCCTCAGATAATAACTAGAGAGAAGCTTACTGAGAGATTCCTCTCTGAAGTGTGACTTAATCACACAGAGTTCCACCCTTCCCTTCTTGGAACAGTTTGCTAACTCTGTTATCTTTTGTTCTGCAAGGTGATATTTTGGAGCTCATTGAGGGCTACGGTTAAAAAGGAAATATCCTCAGATGAAAACTGTAAAGAAGCCTTCTGAGTAACTGCATTTCGATGTGTGAATGCAACTCACAGAGTTATACGTTTCTCTTCAGTGTTCAGTGTGCTAACACAATTTTCTGGAAATCTGCAATGGGATTCTTCTGAATGCAATGAAGCTTGCGGTGACAAAGGAAATATCCTCAGATGAAAACTAGAAAGAAGCTTTGTTAGAAACTCCTTGTGATGTGTGAATTCATCTCACAGGGTTACACTTATGTTTCATTCATCAGTCCATTATCTCTGTGGTTGAGGAACCTGAGAAGGCTTTCTTTGGATCGCATTGAAGCCTACGCTGATAAAGGAAATATCAGTTCAAAACGTGAAAGAAGCTTTCGGAGAAACTTCTTCGTGATCAGTGAATTTCTCTCACAGAGTTACAGCTGATTTCTCAGGAAGCAGTTTGCTAACACTCTTTTCGTGGAATCTGCAAAGTGAGATTTCGGAGCCCATAGGGGCCCGTGGTGAAAAAGGAAATATCCTCAGGTAACAACTAGAGAGAAGATTACTGAGAGATTGCTTTCTTATGTGTGAATTCATCACACAGAGTTCCACCCTTCCCTTTTTGGAACAGTTTGCTAAATCTGTTATCATGTGTTCTGCAAAATGATATTTAGGAGCGCTTTGAAAGCTATGGTGAAAAAGGAAATATCCTCAGATCAAAACTGGAAAGAAGACTTCTGAAAAACTACATTTTGATGTGTGAATGCAACTCACAGAGTTACACGTTTCTCTTCAGTGTTCAGTTAGCTAACACATTTTTCTGGAAATCTGCAGTGGGATACTTCTGAACGCAATGAAGCTTCCGGTGACAAAAGAATTATCCTCAGATGAAAATTAGAAAGAAACTTTGTTAGAAACTTCTTGGTGATGTGTGAATTCATCTCACAGATGTACACTTATGTTTCGTGCAGCAGTCCATTATCACTGTTTTTGAGGAACCTGAGAAGGACTTCTTTGGTGGGCATTGAGGCCTACGCTGATAAAGGAAATGTCATCAGTTCAAACCGTGAGAAAAGCTTTCTGGGAAAATTCTTTGTGATCTGTGAATTTCTCTCACAGAGTTACAGCTTAGTTCTCCGGAAGCAGTTTGGTAACACTCTTTTCGTGGAATCTGCAACGTGAGTTTTGGGAGCCCCCAGGGGACCCTGGTGAAAAAGGAAATATCCTCAGATAATAACTGGAGAGAAGCTTACTGAGAGATTGATTTCTGGTGTGTGACTTCATCACATTGAGTTCCACCCTTCCCTTCTTGGTACAGTTTGCTAAATCTGTTATCTTGTGTTCTGCAAAGTGATATTTAGGAGGGCATTGAAGGCTATTGGGAAAAAGGAAATATCCTCAGATCAAAACTGGAAAGAAGCCTTCTGAGAAACTGCATTTCGATGTGTGAATGCAACTCACAGAGTTACACTTTTCTCTTCAGTGTTCAGTTTACTAACACAGTTTTCTGGAAATCTGCATTGGGATACTTGTGAACGCAATGAAGCTTGCAGTGACAAAGGAAATATCCTCAGATGAAAACTAGAAAGAAGCTGTTTTAGAAACTCCTTGGTGACATGTGAATTCATCTCACAGAGTTACACTTGTGCTTCACGCAGGAATCCATTATCACTGTTTTTGAGGAAATTGAGAAGGACTTCCTTGGATCGCACTGAGGACTATGCTGATAAAGGAAATATCATCAGTTCAAAACGTGAAAGAAGCTTTCTGAGAAACTTCTTTGTGATCTGTGATTTCCATTCACAGATTTACAGCTTAGTTCCTAGGAAGCAGTTTGCTAAACTCTTTTCGTGGAATCTGCAAAGTGAGATTTGGGAGCCCAAATGGGCCCATGGTGAAAAAGGAATTATCCTCAGATAATAACTAGAGAGAAGCTTGCTGAGAGTTTCCTTTCTCATGTGACTTCATCACACAGGGTTCCACCATTCCCTTCTTGGAACATTTTGGTAACTCTCTTATTTTGTGTTCTGCAAAGTGATATTTGGGAGCTCATTGAGGTTTATAGTGAAAAAGGAAATATCCTCAGATCAAAATTGGAAAGAAGCCTTCTGTGAAATTGCATTTCGATGTGTGAATGCAACTCACAGAGTTACACGTTTCTCTTCAGTGTTCACTTTAGTATCACCGTTTTCTGGAAATCTGCAATGGCATACTTGTGACACAATGAAACTTGTGGTGACAAAGGAAATATCCTCAGATGGAAACTAGAAAGAAGCTTTGTTAGAAACTTCTTGGTGATGTGTGAATTCATCTAACAGAGTTGCACTTATGTTTTTTGCAGCAGTTCATTATCACTGATTTGAGGAACCTGAGACGGACTTCTTTGGATTGCATTGAGGCCTACGCTGATAAAGGAAATATCATGAGTTCAAAAGGTGAAAGAAGCTTTCTGAGAAACTTCTTTGTGATCTTTGAATTCCTCTCGCCGAGGTACAACTTAATGTTCAAGAAGCAGTTCCCTAACACTCTATTTTGGAATCTGCAAAGTGAGATTTCGGAGCCCATAGGGGCCCATGTTGAAAAAGGAAATATCCTCAGATAATACGGGGAGAGAAGCTTACTCAGAGATTGCTTTATGGTGTGTGACTTCATCATACAGTGTTCCAACCTTCCCTTCTGGGAAAAGATTGCTAACTCTCTTATCTTGTGTTCTGCAAAGTGATATTTGGGAGCTCGTTGAGAGCTATGGTGAAAAAGGAAATATCCTCAGATCAAAACTGGAAAGAAGCCTTCTGAAAAGCTGCATTTCGATGTGTGAATGCAACTCACAGAGTTACACGTTTCTCTTCAGTGTTCAGTTTGCTAACACAGTTTTCTGGAAATCTGCATTGGTACACTTGTGAACGCAATGAAGCTTGCGGTGACAAAGGAAATATCCTTGGATGAAAACTAGAAAGAAGCTTTATTAGAAACTTCTTGTTGATGTGTGAATTCATCTCACAGAGTTACACTTATGTTTCAAGCAGCAGTCCATTATCACTGTTTTTGAGGAACCTGGGAAGGATTTCTTTGGATTGCATTGAGGCCTACCCTGATAAAGTAAATATCATCTGTTCAAAAGGTGAAAGAAGCTTTCTGAGAGACTTCTTTGTGATCTGTGAATTCCATTCACAGAGTTACAGCTTAGTTCTAAGGAAGCAGTTTGCTAACACTCTTTCCGTGGAGTACGCAAACTGAGATTTGGGAGCCCATAGGGGCCCATGCTGAAAAAGGAAATATCCTCAGATAATAACTATAGAGAAGCTTATTGCGAGATTGCTCTCTGATGTGTGATTTTTATCGCACAGATTTCCACCCTTCCCTTCTTGGAAAAGTTTGCTAACTCTGGTATCTTTTGTTCTGCAAAGTGATATTTGGGATCTCATTGAGGACTATGGTGAAAAAGGAAATGTCCTCAGATCAAAACTGGAAAGAAGCCTTCTGAGAAACTGATTTCGACGTGTGAATGCAACTCACAGAGTAACACGTTCCTCTTCAGTGTCCAGTTTGCTAACATAGTTTTCTGGAAATCTGTATTGGGATACTTGAGAACACAAGGAAGCTTGAGATGACAAAGGAAATATCCTCAGATGAAAACTAGAAAGAAACTTTCTTTGAAATTTCTTGGTGATGTGTGAATTCGTCTCACAGAGTTACACTGATGTTTCGTGCTGCAGTCCATTATCACTGTTTTTGAGGAATCTGAGAGGACTTCTTTGGATTGCATTGAGGCCTACGCTGATAAAGGAAATATCATCAGTTCAAAACGTGAAAGAAGCTTTCTGAGAAACTTCTTTGTGATCTTTGAAATCCTCTCGCCGAGGTACAACTTAATGTTCAGGAAGCAGTTCCCTAACACTCTTCTTTGGAATCTGCAAAGTGAGATTTGGGAGCCCATAGGGGTCCATGTTGAAAAAGGAAATATCCTCAGATAATAACGGGAGAGAAGCTTACTCAGAGATTGCTTTCTGCTGTCTGACTTCATCATACAGTGTTCCAACATTCCCTTCTGGGAAAAGTTTGCTAACTCTCTTTTCTTGTGTTCTGCAAAGTGATATTTGGGAGCTCGTTGAGAACTATGGTGAAAAAGGAAATATCCTCAGATCAAAACTGGAAAGAAGCCTTCTGAGAAACTGCATTTCGATGTGTGAATTCAACTCACACAGTTACACTTTTTTCTTCGGAGTTCAGTTTGCTAACACAGTTTTCTGGAAATCTGCAATGGGATACTTGTGAACGCAATGAAGCTTGCGTTGACAAAGGAAATATCCTCAGATGAAAACTAGAAGGAAGCTCCGTTAGAAACTTATTGGTGATGTGTGAATTCATCACACAGAGTTATACTTATATTTCATGCAGTAGTCCATTATCACTGTTTTTGAGGAACCAGAGTAGGACTTCTTTGGAGTGCATACTGGCCTACGCTGATACAGGAAATATCATCAGTTCAAAACATAAAAGAAGCATTCTGAGAAACTTCTTTGTGATCTGTGAAATCCTCCCACAGTGTTACTGCTGAGTCCTCAGGAAGCAGTTTGCTAACACTCTTTTCGTGGAATCTGCAACGTGAGATTTGGGAGCCCCCAGGGGACCCTGGTGAAAAAGGAAATATCCTCAGATCAAAACTGGAAAGAAGCCTTCTGAAAAACTGCATTTCGATGTGTGAATGCAACTCACAGATTTACACGTTTCTCTTCAGTGTTCAGTTTGCTAACACAGTTTTCTGGAAATCTGCAATGGGATACTTCTGAACGCAATGAAGCTTGCGGTGACAAAGGAAATATCTCAGAAAAAACTAGAAAGAAGCTTTCGTAGAAACTTTTTGGTGATGTGTGAATTCATCTCACAGAGTTACACTTATGTTTCATGCAGCAGTCCATTATCACTGTTTTTGAGGTACCTGAGAAGGACTTTTTGGATCGCGTTGAATCCTACGCTGATAAAGGAATTATCATCAGTTGAAAACATAAAAAACCCTTCTGAGAAACTTCTTTGTGATCTGTGAATTAATCTCACAGTGTTACAGCTGAGTTCTCAGGAAGCAGTTTGCTAACACTCTTTTCGTGGAATCTGCAAAGAGAGATTTGGGAGCCCACAGGGGCCCATGGTGAAAAAGGAAATATCCTCATATAATAACTAGAGAGAAGCTTGCTGAGAAATTGCTTTCTGATGTGTGACTTCATCACAAGGGGTTCCACCCCTCCCTTCTTGTAACAGTTTGCTAACTCTGTTATCTTGTGTTCTGCAAAGTGATATTTGGGAGCTCATTGAGGGCTATGGTGAAAAAGGACATATCCTCACATCAAAACTGGAAAGAAGCCTTGTGTGAAACTGCATTTCGATACGTGATTGCAACTCACAGAGTTTCACGTTTCTCTTCAGTGTTCAGTTTGCTAACACAGTTTTCTGGAAATCTGCATTGGGATACTTGTGAATGCAATGAAGCTTGCGATGACAAAGGAAATATCCTCATATGAAAACTAGAAAGAAACTTTGTTAGAAACTTCTTGGTGATGTGTGAATTCATCTCACAGAGTTACACTTATGTTTCAGGCAGCAGTCCAATGTCACCGTTTTTGAGGAACCTGAGAAGGACTTCTTTGGATTGCATTGAGGATTAAGCTGATAAAGGAAATATCATCAGTTCAAAACGTGAAAGAAGCTTTCTGAGAAACTTCTTTGTCATCTGTGAATTCCATTCACAGTGTTACAGCTTATTTCTCAGGAAGCAGTTTCCTAACACTCTTTTTTGGAATCTGCAAAGTGAGATTTGGGAGGCCATAGGGGCCCATGGTGGAAAGGAAATATCTTCAGATAATAAATGGAGAGAAACTTACTCAGAGATTGCTTTCTGGTGTGTGACTTCATCACACAAAATTCCAACCTTCCCTTCTGGGAACAGTTTACTAACTCTGTTATCTTGTGTTCTGCAAAGTGATATTTGGGAGCTCATTGAGGGCTTCGGTGAAAAAGGAAATATCCTCAGATCAAAAGTGGAAAGAAGCCTTCTGAAAAACTGCATTTCGATGTGTGAATGCAACTCACAGAGTTACACGTTTCTCTTCATTGTTCAGTTTGCTAACACAGTTTTCTGGAATTCTGCAATGGGATTCTTGTGAACGCCATGAAGCTTGCGGTGACAAAGGAAACATCCTCAGATGAAACCTAGAAAGAAGCTTTGTAAGAAACTTCTTGGTGATGTGTGAATTCATCTCACAGAGTTACACTTATGTTTCATGCTGCAGTCCATTATCACTGTTTTTGAGGAACCTGAGGGGACTTCTTTGGATCGCATTTTGGCCTATGATGATAAAGGAAATATCATCAGTTACAAAACGTGAAAAAAGCTTTCTCAGAAACTTCTTTGTGAGCTGTGAATTCCATTCACAGAGTTATAGCTTAGTTATCGGAAAGCAGTTTGCTAACCTTCTTTTCGTGGAATCTGCAAAGTGAGATGTTTGAGCCCATAGGGGCCCATGGTGAAAAAGGAAATATCCTCACATAATAACTATAGAGATGCTTACTAAGAGATTGCTTTCGGATGGGTGACTTCATCACACAGAGTTCCACCCTTCCCTTCTTGGTGCAGATTTTTAACTCTGTTATCTTGTGTTCTGCAAAGTGATATTTAGGACCGCATTGAAGGCTATGGTGAAAAAGGAAATATCCTCAGATCAAAACTGGAAAGAAGCCATCTGAGAAACTGCATTTCGATGTGTGAATACAACTCACAGAGTTACACGTTTCTCTTCAGTGTTCAGTTTGCTAACACAGTTTTCTGGAAATCTGCAATGGGATACCTGTGAACGCATTGAAGCTTGCGGTGACAAAGGAAATATCCTCAGATGAAAACAAAAAAGAAACTTTGTTAGAAACTTCTTGGTGATGTGTGAATTCATCTCACAGAGTTACACTTATGTTTCATGCAGCAGTCCATTATCACTGTTTTTGAGGAACCTGAGAAGGAATTCTTTGGATCGCATTGAGGCCTTCGTTGATAAAGGAAATATCATCAGTTCAAAACTTCAAAGAAGCTTTCTGGAAACTTTTTAGTGATCTGTGAATTCCATTCACAGAATAACAGCTTAGTTTTCAGGAAGCAGTTTGCTGACACTCTTTTCGTGGAATCTGCAAAGAGAGATTTGGGAGCCCATAGGGGACCATGGTGAAAAAGGAAATATCCTCAGATAATAACTGGAGAGAAGCCTACTGAGAGATTGCTTTCTAAAGTGTGACTTCATCACACAGAGTTCCACCCTTCCCTTCTTGGAAGAGTTTGCTAACTCTGTTATCTTGTCTTCTGCAAAGTGATAATTAGGAGGGCATTGAAGGCTATTGGGAAAAAGGAAATATCCTCATCAATACTGGAAAGAAGCCATCTGAGAAACTGCAATTCAATGTGTGAATTCAACTCCCAGAGTTACACGTTTCTCTTCAGTGTTCAGTGTGCTAACACAGTTTTCTAGAAATCTGCAATGGGATAGTTCTGAACGCAATGAAATTTGCGGTGACAAAGGAAATATCCTCAAATGAAACCTAGAAAGAAGATTTGGTAGAAACATTTTGGTGATGTGTGAATTCATCTCACAGAGTTACACTTATGTTTCATGCAGCAGTCCATTATCACTATTTTTGAGGAACTTGAGAAGGACTTCTTTGGATTGCATTGAGGCCTGCGCTGATAAAGGAAATATCATCACTTCAAAACGTGAAAGAAGCTTTCTGAGAAACTTCTTTGTGATCTCTGCATTCCATTCCCAGAGTTACAGCTTAGTTCTCAGGAGGCAGTTTGCTAACACTCTTTTCGTGGAATCTGCAAAGTGAGATTTTGGAGCCCCAATGGGCCCATGGTGAAAAAGGAAATATCCTCAGATAAAAACTAGAGAGAAGCTAACTGAGAGATTGCTTTGTGATGTTTGACTTCAACACAAAGAGTTCCACCCTTCCCTTCTTGGAAGAGTTTGCTAACTCTGTTATCTTGTGTTCTGTAAAGTGATATTTAGGAGCGCATTGAAGGCTATGGTGAAAAAGGAAATATACTCAGATCAAAACTGGAGAGAAGCCTTCCGAGAAACTGCATTTCGATGTGTGAATGCAACTCACAAAGTTACACGTTTTCTTCAGTGTTCAGTTTGCTAACGCAGTTTTCTGGAAATCTGCAATGGGATAGTGGAGAACGCAATCAAGCTTACAGTGACAAAGGAAATATCCTCAGAAGAAAACTAGAAAGAAGCTTTGTTAGAAACGTCTTGGTGATGTGTGAATTCATCTCAGAGAGTTACACTTATGTTTCATGCAGCAGTCCATTATCACTGTTTTTAAGGAACCTGAGAAGGACTTCTTTGGACCGCATTTGAGGCCTAGGAGGACAAAAGAAATATCATCAGTTCAAAACGTGAAAGAAGCTTTCTGAGAAACTTCTTTGTGATCTGTGAATTCCTCTCACAGAGTTACAGCTGAGTTCTCAGGAAGAAGTTTGGGAGCCCATAGGGGCCCATGGTGAAAAAAGAAATATCCTCAGATAAGAACTAGAGAGAATCTTGCTGAGAGATTGCTTTCTGACGTGTGACTTCATCACAAAGAGTTCCACCCTTCCCTTCTTGGAACAGTTTGCTTACTCTGTTATCTTGTGTTCTGCAAAGTGATATTTGGGAGCTCATTGAGGGCTATGGTGAAAAAGGAAATATCCTCAAATCAAAATCGGAAAGAAGACTTCTGTGAAACTGCATTTCCATGTGTGAATGCAACTCACAGAGTTACACGTTCCTCTTCAGTGTTCACTGTGCTAACACAGTTTTCTGGAAATCTGCAGTGGGATACTTCTGAACGCAATGAAGCTTGCGGTGACAAAGTAAATTCCCTGCGATGAAAATAGAAGGAAGTTTTCTTAGAAATTGCTTGGTGATGTGTGAGTTCATCTCACAGAGTTACACTTATGTTTCATGCAGCAGTCCATTATCACTGTTTTTGAGGAACCTGAGAAGGACTTGTTTGGATCACTTTGAGGCCTACGATGATAAAGGAAATATCATCAGTTCAAAACATGAAAGAAGCTTTCTGGGAAACTTCTTTATCATCTGTGAATTCCATTCACATGGTTACAGCTTAGTTCTCAGGAAGCAGTTTGCTAACATTATTTTAGTGGAATCTGCAAAGGGAGATTTGGGAGCACAAAGTGACCCATGGTGAAAAAGGAAATATCCTCAGATAATAACTAGAGAGAAGCTTACTGAGAGATTGCTTTCTGATGTGGGACTTCATCACAGAGTTCCACCCTTCCCTTCTTGGAACAGTTTGCTAACTCTGTTATCTTGTGTTTTGCAAAGTGACATTTGTGAGCACTTTGAGGGCTATGATGAAAAAGGAAATGTCCTCAGATCAAAACCGGAAAGAATCCTTTTGAGAAACTGCATTTCGACGTGTGAATGCAACTCACAGAGTCACACGTTTCTCTTCAGTGTTCAGTTTGGTAACACAGTTTTTTGGAAATCTGCAATGGGATAGTTTTGAACGCAGTGAAGCTTGCGTTGACAAATTAAATATCCTCAGATGAAAACTAGAAAGAAGCTTTCTTAGAAACTTCTTGGTGATGTGTGAATTCATCTCACAGAGTAACACTTATGTTTCATGCTGCAGTCCATTTTCACTGTTTATGATGAACCTGAGAGGACTTCTTTGTATCGCATTGTGGTCTACGCTGACAAAGGAAATATCATCAGTTCAAAACGTGAAAAAAGATTTCTGGGAAAATTCTTTGTGATGTGTGAATCCCTCTCACTGAGTTACAGCTAAGTTCTCAGGAAGCAGTTTGCTAACACTCTTTTCGTGGAATCTGCAAAGTGAGATTTGGGAACCCATAGGGGCCCATGGTGAAAAAGGAAGTATCCTCAGATAATAACTAGAGAGAAGCTTACTGAGAGATTGCTTTCTAATGGGTGACTTCATCACACAGAGTTCCACCCTTCCCTTCTTGGAACAGTTTGCTAAGTCTTTTATCTTGTGTTCTGCAAAGTGATATTCAGTAACGCTTTGAAGGCTATGGTGAAAAAGGATATATCCTCAGGTCAAAACTGGAAGGAAGCCTTCTGAGAAACTGCATTTCGATGTGTGAATGCAACTCACAGAGTTACACGTTTCTCTTCAGTGTTCAGTTTCCTAACACAGTTTTCTGGAAATCTGCAATGTTATTCTTTGAACGCAATGAACCTTGCGGAGACAAAAAAAATATACTCAGATGAAAACTAGAAAGAAGCTTGGTTAGAAACTTCTTGGTGATCTGTGAATTCATCGCACAGAGTTACACTTACATTTCATGCAGCAGTCCATTATCACTGTTTTTGAGGAACCTGAGAATGACTTCTTTGGTTCGCATTGAGGCCTACGCTGATAAAGGAAATATCATAACTACAAAACGTCAAAGAATCTTTCTCAGAAACTACTTTGTTATTTTTGAATTCCATTCACAGTGTTACCGCTTATTTCTCAGGAAGCAATTTGCTAACACTCTTTTCGTGGGATATGCAAAGTGAAATTTGGGAGCCCATAGGGGCCAATCGTGAAAAAGGAAATATCCTCAGATAATAACTGGAGAGAGACTTACTGAGAGATTGCTTTCTGATGTGTGACTTCATCACACAGAGTTTCACCCTTCCATTCGTGGAACAGTTTGCTATCTCTGTTATCTTGTGTTCTGCAAAGTGACATTTGGGAGCGCATTGAGTTCCATGGTGAAAAAGAAAATATCCTGAGATCAAAACTGAACAGAAGCCTTCTCAGAAACTGCATTTTGATGTTTGAATGCAACTCACAGAGTTACACGTTTCTCCTCGGTGTTCAGTTTGCTAACACAGTTTTCTGGAAATCTGCTATGGTATACTTTTGAACTCAATGAAGCTTCCGGTGAAAAAGGAAATATCCTCACTTGAAAACTGGAAAGAAGCTTTGTTAGAAACCTCGTGGTGATGTGTGAATTCATCTCATAGAGTTACACTTATGTTTCCTGCAGCAGTCCATTATCACTGTTTTTGAGGAAACTGAGAGGACTTCATTGGATGGCATTGAGGCCTACGCTGATAAAGGAAATATCATCAGTTGAAAACGTAAAAGAAGCTTCCTGAGAAACTTCTTTGTGATCTGTGAATTCTTCTCACAGGGTTGCAACTTAGCTCTCAGGAAGCAGTTTGCTAACACTCCTTTCGTGGAATCTCCAAAGTGAGGTTTGGGAGCCCATAGGGGCCCAGGGTTACAAAGGATATATCCTCAGAATATAACTACAGAGAAGGTTACTGAGAGATTGCTTTCTGATGTGGAACTTCATCACACAGAGTTCCACCATTCCCTTCTTGGAACAGTTTGCTAACTCTGTTATCTTTTGTTCTGCAAAGTGATATTTGGGGGCTCATAGAGGGCTACGGTGAAAAAGGAAATATCCTCAGAATGAAACTGGAAAGTAGTGTTCTGAGAAATTGAATTTCGATGTGTGAATGCAACTCACAGAGAAACAGGTTTCTCTTCAGTGTCCAGTTTCCTAACACACTTTTAAGGAAATCTGCGATGGGATACAACTGAAAGCAATGAAGCTTACGGTGACATAGTAAATATAATCAGATGAAAACTACAAAGAAGCTTTGTTAGAAAGTTCTTGGTGATGTGTGAATTCATCTCACAGAGTTACACTTATGTTTCATGCAGCAGTCCATTATCACTGTTTTTAAGGAACCTGAGAAGGAATTCTTTGGATCCCATTGAGACCTACGCTGATAAAGGAAATATCATCAGTTCAAAACCTGATAGAAACTTTCTGAGAAACTTCTTTGTGATCTGTGAATTCCTCTCACAGAGTTACAGCTTAGTTCTCAGGAAGCAGTTTGCTAGCACTCTTTTCGTGTAATCTGCAAGGTGATATGAGGGAGCCCATCGGGCCAGTGGTGAAAAAGGATATATCCTCAGATAATAACTAGAGAGAAGCTTACTGAGAGATTGCTTTCTGATGTGTAACTTCATCACACAGAGTTCCACCCTTCTCGTATTGGAACAGTTTGCGAACTCTGTTATCTTGTGTTCTGCAAAGTGATATTAGCGAGCTCATTGAGGGCATTGGTGAAAAAGGAAATATCCTCAGATCAAAACTGGAAAGAAGCCTTCCGAGAAACTGCATTTCGATGTGTGAATGCATCTCACAGAGTTACAATTTTCTCTTCAGTGTTCAGTTTGCTAACACAGTTTTCTGGAAATCTGCAATGGGATACTTCTGAACGCAATGAAGTTTCTGGTGACAAAGGAGATATCCTCTGAAGAAAACTAGAAAGAAACGTTGTTAGAAACTTCTTGGTGATGTGTGAATTCATCTCACAGAGTAACACTTATGTTTCCTGCAGCAGTCCATTGTCACTGTTTTTGAGGAACCTGAAAAGGACTTCTTCTGATCGCATGGAGGCCTACGCTGAGAAAGGAAATATCATCAGTTCAAAACGTGAAAGCAGCATTCTGAGAAACTTCTTTGTGCTCTGTGAATTCCTTTCACAGAGTTACAGTTTAGTTCTCAGGAAGCAGTGTGCTAACACTCTTTTCGTGGAATCTGCAAGGTGAGATTTCGGAGCCCATAAGTGCCCATGGTGAAAAAGGATATATCCTCAGATAATAACCAGAGAGAAGCTTAATGAGAGATGGCGTTCTGATGTGTGACTTCATCACACAGAGTTCCACCCTTCCCTTCTTGGAACAGTCTGATAACTCTGTTATCTTGTGTTCTGCAAAGTGATATTTGGGAGCTCTTTGAGGGCTATGGTGAGAAAGGAAATATCCTCAGATCAAAACTGGAAAGAAGCCTTCTGAGAAACTGCATTTCGATGTGTGAATGCAAATCACAGAGTTACACGTTTCTCTTCAGTGTTCAGTTTGCTAATACAGTTTTCTGGAAATCTGCAAAGGGATACTTCTGAAAGCAATGAAGCTTACGGTGACAAAGGAAATATCCTCAGATGAAAACCAGAAAGAAGCTTTCGTAGAAACTTCTTTGTGATGTGTGAATTCATCTCACAGAGTTACACTTATATTTCATGCAGCAGTCCATTATCACTGTTTTTGAGGAACCTGAGAACAACTTCTTTGGATTCCATTGAGGCCTACGCTGATAAACAAATATCATCCATTCAAAAAGTGAAAGAATCTTTCTGATAAACTTCTTTGTGATCTGTGAATTCCTCTCACAGAGGTACAGCTGAGTTCTTAGGAAGCAGTTTGCTAACACTTTTTCGTGGAATCTGCAAAGTAAGATTTGGGAGCCCATCGGGTCCCAGGGTGGAAAAGGAAATATCCTCAGATAATAACTAGAGAGTAGCTTACTTAGAGTCTGCTTTCTGATGTGTGACTTCATCACACAGAGTTTCAGCCTTCCCTTCTTGGAACAGTTTCCTAACTATGTTATCTTGTTTTCTGCAAAGTGATATTTGATTAGCTCATTGAGGGCTGAGTTGAAAAAGGAAATATCCTCAGATCAAAACTGGAAAGAAGCCTTCTGAGAAACTTCAATTCGATTTGTGAATGCAAGTCACAGAGTTACACGTTTCTCTTCAGTGTTCAGTTTGCTAACACTGTTTTCTGGAAATCTGCAATGGGATACTTCTGAATGCAATGAAGCTTGCGGTGACAAAGGAAATATCCTCAGATAAAAACTAGAAAGAATCCTTGTTAGAAAATTCCTGGTGTTGTGTGAATTCATCTCACAGAGTTACACTTATGTTTCATGCAGCAGTCCATTCTCACTGTTTTTAAGGAACCTGAGAAGGACTTCTTTGGATCGCATTGAGGCCTACGAGGATAAAGGAAATATCATCAGTTGAAAACGTGAAAAAGCTTTCTGAGAAAATTCTTTTTGATTTGTGAATTCCTCTCACAGAGTTACAGCTGAGTTCTCAGGAAGCAGTTTGCTAACACTCTTTTCGTGGAATCTGCAAAGTGATATTTGGGGGCCCATAGGGGCCCATGGTGAAAAAGGAAATATCCTCCGATAATAAATAGAGAGAAGCTTACTGAGAGATTGCTTTCTGATGTTGACTTCACCACCCATAGTTCCACCGTTCCGTTCTTGGAACAGTTTGCTAACTATGTTATCTTGTGTTCTGCAAAGTGATAATTGGGAGCTCATTGAGGGCTATGGTGAAAAAGGAAATATCCTCATATCAAAACTGGAAAGAAACCTTCTAGGAAACTCCATTTAGATGTGTGAATGCAACTCACAGAGTTACACGTTTCTCTTCAGTGTTCAGTTTGATAACACATATTTCTGAAAATCTGCATTGGGATACTGCTGAAAGCAATGAAGCTTGCGGTGACAAAGGAAATATCCTCAGATGAAAATAAGAAAGAAGCTTTCTTAGAAACTTCCTGGTGATGTGTGAATTCATCTCACAGAGTTACACTTATGTTTCATGCAGCAGTCCATTATCACTGTTTTTGAGGAACCTCAGAAGCACCACTTTAGATCGCATTGAGGCCTACACAAATAAAGTAAATATCATCTGTTCAAAACGTGAAAGAAATTTTCTGAGAAACTTCTTTGCAATCTGAGGATTCCTCTCAAAGAGTTACAGCTGATTTCTAAGAAAGCAGTTTGCTAACACTCTTTTCGTGGAATCTGCAAAGTGAGATTTGGGAGAACATAGGGGCCCATGGTGAAAAAGGAAATATCCTCAGATAATAACTAGAGAGAAGCTTACTGAGAGATTGCTTTCTGATGTGTGACTTCATCACACAGAGTTCCACCCTTCCCTTCTTGGAACAGTTTGCTAACTCTGTTATCTTGTGTTCTGCAAAGTGATATTTGGGAACTCATTGAGGGCTATGGTGAAAAAGGAAATATCCTCAGATCAAAAAGGCAAAGAAGCCTTCTGAGAAACTGCATTTCGATGTGTGAATTCAACTCCCAGAGTTACACGTTTCTCTTCAGTGTTGAGGTTGCTAACACAGTTTTCTGGAAATCTGCAATGGGATACTTCTGGATGCAATGAAGCTTACGGTGACAAGGGAAATATCCTCAGATGAAAACTAGAAAGAAGCGCTGTTAGGAATTCTGGTGATGTGTGAATTCCTCGCACAGAGTTACACTTATGTTTCATGCAGCAGTCCATTATCACTGTTTTTGAGGAACCTGAGAAGGACTTCTGTGGATCACATTGAGGCCTACGGTGATGAAGGAAATACCATCAGTTCAAAACGTGAAAGAAATTTTCTGGGAAACTATTTGTGATCTGTGAATTCCTCGCACGGAGATACAGCTTAGTTCTCAGGAAGCAGTTTGCTAACTCTCTTTTCGTGGAATCTGCAAAGTGAGATTTGGGAGCCCATAGGGCCCATGGTGAAAAAGGATATATCCTCAGATAATAACTAGAGAGAAGCTTACTGAGAGATTGCTTTCTGATGTGCGACTTCAACACACAGAGTTCCCCACTTCCCTTCTTGGAACAATTTGCTAACTCTGTTATCTTGTGTTCTGCAAAGTGACATTTGGGAGTTCATTGAGGGCTATGGTGAAAAAGGAAGTATCCTCAGATCAAAATTGGAAAGAAGCCTTCTGAGAAACTGCATTTCGATGTGTGAATGCAACTCACAGAGTTACACGTTTCTTTTCAGTGTTCAGCTTGCTAACACAGTTTTCTGGAAATCTGCAATGGAATACTTTCGAATGCAATGAAGCTTAAGGTGACACAGGAAATAACCTCAGATGAAAACTAGAAAGAAACCTTGTTAGAAACTTCTTGGTGGTGTGTGAATTCATCTCACAGAATTACACTTATGTTTCATGCAGCAGTCCATTATCACTGTTTTTGAGGAACCTGAGAAGGACTTCTTTGGATTGCATTTAGGCCTACGCTGATAAAGGAAATATCATCAGTTCAAAAGGTGAAAGAAGCTTTCTGGAAAACTTTCTTGTTATCTGTGAATTCCCCTTACAGTGTTACACCTTAGTTCTCAGGAAGCAGTTTGCTGACTCTCTTTTCGTGGAATCTATAAAGTGAGATTAGGGAGCCCATAGGGGCCCATGGTGAAAAAGGATATATCCTCAGATAATAACTAGAGAGAAGCTTACTGAGAGGTTGCTTTCTAATGTGTCACTTCATCACACAGAGTTCCACCCTTCCCTTCTTTGAACAGTGTGCTAACTCTGTTATCTTGTTTTCTGCAAAGTGATAATTGGGAGCTCATTGAGGTTTACGGTGAAAAAGGAAATATCCTCAGATCAAAACTGGAAAGAAGCCTTCTGAGAAACTGCATTTCGATGTGTGAATGCAAGTCACAGAGTTACACGTTTCTCTTCAGTATTCATTTTGCTAACACAGTTTTCTGGAAATCTCCAATGGGATACTTCTGAACGCAATGAAGCTTACGGTGACAAAGGAAATATCCTCAGATGAAAACTAGAAAGAAACATTGTTAGAAACTTCTTGGTGATGTGTGAATTCATCTCACAGTGTTACACTTATGTTTCATGCAGCAGTCCATAATCACTGTTTTTGAGGAACCTGAGAAGGACTTCTTTGGATTGCATTTAGGCCTACGCTGATAAAGGAAATATCATCAGTTCAAAAGGTGAAAGAAGCTTTCTGGAAAACTTTCTTGTTATCTGTGAATTCCCCTTACAGTGTTACACCTTAGTTCTCAGGAAGCAGTTTGCTGACTCTCTTTTCGTGGAATCTATAAAGTGAGATTAGGGAGCCCATAGGGGCCCATGGTGAAAAAGGATATATCCTCAGATAATAACTAGAGAAAAGCTTACTGAGAGGTTGCTTTCTAATGTGTCACTTCATCACACAGAGTTCCACCCTTCCCTTCTTTGAACAGTGTGCTAACTCTGTTATCTTGTTTTCTGCAAAGTGATAATTGGGAGCTCATTGAGGTTTACGGTGAAAAAGGAAATATCCTCAGATCAAAACTGGAAAGAAGCCTTCTGAGAAACTGCATTTCGATGTGTGAATGCAAGTCACAGAGCTACACGTTTCTCTTCAGTATTCATTTTGCTATCACAGTTTTCTGGAAATCTCCAATGGGATACTTCTGAACGCAATGAAGCTTACGGTGACAAAGGAAATATCCTCAGATGAAAACTAGAAAGAAACATTGTTAGAAACTTCTTGGTGATGTGTGAATTCATCTCACAGTGTTACACTTATGTTTCATGCAGCAGTCCATAATCACTGTTTTTGAGGAACCTGAGAAGGACTTCTTTGGGTCGCATTGAGGCCAACGCTGATAAAGGAAATATCATCAGTTCAAAACGTGAAAGGAGCTTTCTGGGAAACTTCTTTGTGATCTGTGACTCCCTCTCACAGAGTTACAGCTTTGTTCTCAGGAAGCAGTTTGCTAACACTCTTTTCGTGGTATCTGCAAAGTGAGATTTGGGAGCCCATAGGGGCCGATGGTGAAAAAGGATATATCCTCAGATAATAACTAGAGAGAAGCTTACTGAGAGATTGCTTTCTGATGTGTGACTTCCTCACACGGAGTTCCACCCTTGCCTTCTTGGAACAGTTTGCTAACTCTGTTATCTTGTGTTCTGCAAAGTGATATTTGGAGCTCACTGAGGGCTATGGTGAAAAAGGAAATATCCTCAGTTCAAAACTGGAAAGAAACTTTCTGAGAAACTGCATTTCTATGTGTGAAAGCAAATCACAGAGTTACACGTTTCTCTTCCGTGTTCAGGTTGCTAACACACTTTTCTGGAAATCTGCAAAGGGATACCTATGAACGCAATGAAGTTTACGGTGACCAAGGAAGTATCCTCAGATGAAAACTAGAAAGAAGCTTTGTTAGAAAGTTCTTGGTGATGTGTGAATTCATCTCACAGAGTTACACTTATGTTTCATGCAGCAGTCCATTATCACTGTTTTTGAGGAACCTTAGAAGGAATTCTTTGGACGGCATTGAGGACTACGCTGATAAAGGAAATATCATCAGTTCAAAACAAGAAAGATGCTTTCTGAGAAACTTCTTTGTGATCTGTGAATTCCTCTAACAGAGGTATAGCTTAGTTATCAGGAAACAGTTTGCTAACACTCTTTTCGTGGAATCTGCAAAGTGAGATTTGGGAACCCATACGGGCCCGTGGTGAAAAAGGATATATCCTCAGATAATAACTAGAGAGAAGCTTACTGAGAGATTGCTTTCTCATGTGTGACTTCATCACACAGAGTTCCACCCTTCCCTTCTTGGAAGAGTTTGCTAACTCTGTTATCTTGTGTTCTGCAAAGTGATATTACGGAGCTCATTCATGGCTACGGTGAAAAAGGAAATATCCTAAGATCAAAACTGAAAAGAAGCCTTCTGAGAAACTGCATTTCGATGTATGAATGCAACTCACAGAGTTACAAGTTTCTCTTCAGTGTTCAGTTTTCTAACACAGTTTCCTGGAAATCTGCAATGGGATACTTCTGAATGCAATGAAGCTTACAGTGACAAGGGAAATATCCTCAGAAGAAAACTAGAAAGAAGCGCTGTTAGGAACTTCTGGTGATGTGTGAATTCATCTCACAGAGTTACACTTATGTTTCATGCAGCAGTCCATTTTCACTGTTTTTGAGGAACCTGAGAAGGACTTCTTTGGATCACATTGAGGCCTACGGTGATGAAGGAAATATCATCAGTTCAAAACGTGAAAGAAATTTTCTGGGAAACTATTTGTGATCTGTGAATTCCTCGCACGGAGTTACAGCTTAGTTCTCAGGAAGCAGTTTGCTAACACTCTTTTCGTGGAATCTGCAAAGTGAGATTTGGGAGCCCATAGGGCCCATGGTGAAAAAGGATATATCCTCAGATAATAACTAGAGAGAAGCTTACTGAGAGATTGCTTTCTGATGTGCGACTTCATCACACAGAGTTCCACACTTCCCTTCTTGGAACAGTTTGCTAACTCTGTTTTCTTGTGTTCTGCAAAGTGACATATGGGAGTTCATTGAGGGCTATGGTGAAAAAGGAAGTATCCTCAGATCAAAATTGGAAAGAAGCCTTCTGAGAAACTGCATTTCGATGTGTGAATGCAACTCACAGAGTTACACGTTTCTTTTCAGTGTTCAGCTTGCAAACACAGTTTTCTGGAAATCTGCAATGGGATACTTCTGAACGCAATGAAGCTAAAGGTGACAAAGGAAATAACCTCAGATGAAAACTAGAAAGAAACCTTGTTAGAAACTTCTTGGTGGTGTGTGAATTCATCTCACAGAATTACACTTATGTTTCATGCAGCAGTCCATTATCACTGTTTTTGAGGAACCTGAGAAGGACTTCCTTGGATCGCATTTAGGCCTACGCTGATAAAGGAAATATCATCAGTTCAAAACGTGAAAGAAGCTTTCTGGAAAACTTCCTTGTTATCTGTGAATTCCTCTGACAGTGTTACACCTTAGTTCTCAGGAAGCAGTTTGCTGACACTCTTTTTGTGGAATCTATAAAGTGAGATTAGGGAGCCCATAGGGGCCCATGGTGAAAAAGGATATATCCTCAGATAATAACTAGAGAAAAGCTTACTGAGAGGTTGCTTTCTAATGTGTCACTTCATCACACAGAGTTCCACCCTTCCCTTCTTTGAACAGTGTGCTAACTCTGTTATCTTGTTTTCTGCAAAGTGATAATTGGGAGCTCATTGAGGTTTACGGTGAAAAAGGAAATATCCTCAGATCAAAACTGGAAAGAAGCCTTCTGAGAAACTGCATTTCGATGTGTGAATGCAAGTCACAGAGCTACACGTTTCTCTTCAGTATTCATTTTGCTATCACAGTTTTCTGGAAATCTCCAATGGGATACTTCTGAACGCAATGAAGCTTACGGTGACAAAGGAAATATCCTCAGATGAAAACTAGAAAGAAACATTGTTAGAAACTTCTTGGTGATGTGTGAATTCATCTCACAGTGTTACACTTATGTTTCATGCAGCAGTCCATAATCACTGTTTTTGAGGAACCTGAGAAGGACTTCTTTGGGTCGCATTGAGGCCAACGCTGATAAAGGAAATATCATCAGTTCAAAACGTGAAAGGAGCTTTCTGGGAAACTTCTTTGTGATCTGTGACTCCCTCTCACAGAGTTACAGCTTTGTTCTCAGGAAGCAGTTTGCTAACACTCTTTTCGTGGTATCTGCAAAGTGAGATTTGGGAGCCCATAGGGGCCGATGGTGAAAAAGGATATATCCTCAGATAATAACTAGAGAGAAGCTTACTGAGAGATTGCTTTCTGATGTGTGACTTCCTCACACGGAGTTCCACCCTTGCCTTCTTGGAACAGTTTGCTAACTCTGTTATCTTGTGTTCTGCAAAGTGATATTTGGAGCTCACTGAGGGCTATGGTGAAAAAGGAAATATTCTCAGTTCAAAACTGGAAAGAAACTTTCTGAGAAACTGCATTTCTATGTGTGAAAGCAAATCACAGAGTTACACGTTTCTCTTCCGTGTTCAGGTTGCTAACACACTTTTCTGGAAATCTGCAAAGGGATACCTATGAACGCAATGAAGTTTACGGTGACCAAGGAAGTATCCTCAGATGAAAACTAGAAAGAAGCTTTGTTAGAAAGTTCTTGGTGATGTGTGAATTCATCTCACAGAGTTACACTTATGTTTCATGCAGCAGTCCATTATCACTGTTTTTGAGGAACCTTAGAAGGAATTCTTTGGACGGCATTGAGGACTACGCTGATAAAGGAAATATCATCAGTTCAAAACAAGAAAGATGCTTTCTGAGAAACTTCTTTGTGATCTGTGAATTCCTCTAACAGAGGTATAGCTTAGTTATCAGGAAACAGTTTGCTAACACTCTTTTCGTGGAATCTGCAAAGTGAGATTTGGGAACCCATACGGGCCCGTGGTGAAAAAGGATATATCCTCAGATAATAACTAGAGAGAAGCTTACTGAGAGATTGCTTTCTCATGTGTGACTTCATCACACAGAGTTCCACCCTTCCCTTCTTGGAAGAGTTTGCTAACTCTGTTATCTTGTGTTCTGCAAAGTGATATTACGGAGCTCATTCATGGCTACGGTGAAAAAGGAAATATCCTAAGATCAAAACTGAAAAGAAGCCTTCTGAGAAACTGCATTTCGATGTATGAATGCAACTCACAGAGTTACAAGTTTCTCTTCAGTGTTCAGTTTTCTAACACAGTTTCCTGGAAATCTGCAATGGGATACTTCTGAATGCAATGAAGCTTACAGTGACAAGGGAAATATCCTCAGAAGAAAACTAGAAAGAAGCGCTGTTAGGAATTCTGGTGATGTGTGAATTCATCTCACAGAGTTACACTTATGTTTCATGCAGCAGTCCATTTTCACTGTTTTTGAGGAACCTGAGAAGGACTTCTTTGGATCACATTGAGGCCTACGGTGATGAAGGAAATATCATCAGTTCAAAACGTGAAAGAAATTTTCTGGGAAACTATTTGTGATCTGTGAATTCCTCGCACGGAGTTACAGCTTAGTTCTCAGGAAGCAGTTTGCTAACACTCTTTTCGTGGAATCTGCAAAGTGAGATTTGGGAGCCCATAGGGCCCATGGTGAAAAAGGATATATCCTCAGATAATAACTAGAGAGAAGCTTACTGAGAGATTGCTTTCTGATGTGCGACTTCATCACACAGAGTTCCACACTTCCCTTCTTGGAACAGTTTGCTAACTCTGTTTTCTTGTGTTCTGCAAAGTGACATATGGGAGTTCATTGAGGGCTATGGTGAAAAAGGAAGTATCCTCAGATCAAAATTGGAAAGAAGCCTTCTGAGAAACTGCATTTCGATGTGTGAATGCAACTCACAGAGTTACACGTTTCTTTTCAGTGTTCAGCTTGCAAACACAGTTTTCTGGAAATCTGCAATGGGATACTTCTGAACGCAATGAAGCTAAAGGTGACAAAGGAAATAACCTCAGATGAAAACTAGAAAGAAACCTTGTTAGAAACTTCTTGGTGGTGTGTGAATTCATCTCACAGAATTACACTTATGTTTCATGCAGCAGTCCATTATCACTGTTTTTGAGGAACCTGAGAAGGACTTCCTTGGATCGCATTTAGGCCTACGCTGATAAAGGAAATATCATCAGTTCAAAACGTGAAAGAAGCTTTCTGGAAAACTTCCTTGTTATCTGTGAATTCCTCTGACAGTGTTACACCTTAGTTCTCAGGAAGCAGTTTGCTGACACTCTTTTTGTGGAATCTATAAAGTGAGATTAGGGAGCCCATAGGGGCCCATGGTGAAAAAGGATATATCCTCAGATAATAACTAGAGAAAAGCTTACTGAGAGGTTGCTTTCTAATGTGTCACTTCATCACACAGAGTTCCACCCTTCCCTTCTTGAACAGTGTGCTAACTCTGTTATCTTGTTTTCTGCAAAGTGATAATTGGGAGCTCATTGAGGTTTACGGTGAAAAAGGAAATATCCTCAGATCAAAACTGGAAAGAAGCCTTCTGAGAAACTGCATTTCGATGTGTGAATGCAAGTCACAGAGCTACACGTTTCTCTTCAGTATTCATTTTGCTATCACAGTTTTCTGGAAATCTCCAATGGGATACTTCTGAACGCAATGAAGCTTACGGTGACAAAGGAAATATCCTCAGATGAAAACTAGAAAGAAACATTGTTAGAAACTTCTTGGTGATGTGTGAATTCATCTCACAGTGTTACACTTATGTTTCATGCAGCAGTCCATAATCACTGTTTTTGAGGAACCTGAGAAGGACTTCTTTGGGTCGCATTGAGGCCAACGCTGATAAAGGAAATATCATCAGTTCAAAACGTGAAAGGAGCTTTCTGGGAAACTTCTTTGTGATCTGTGACTCCCTCTCACAGAGTTACAGCTTTGTTCTCAGGAAGCAGTTTGCTAACACTCTTTTCGTGGTATCTGCAAAGTGAGATTTGGGAGCCCATAGGGGCCGATGGTGAAAAAGGATATATCCTCAGATAATAACTAGAGAGAAGCTTACTGAGAGATTGCTTTCTGATGTGTGACTTCCTCACACGGAGTTCCACCCTTGCCTTCTTGGAACAGTTTGCTAACTCTGTTATCTTGTGTTCTGCAAAGTGATATTTGGAGCTCACTGAGGGCTATGGTGAAAAAGGAAATATTCTCAGTTCAAAACTGGAAAGAAACTTTCTGAGAAACTGCATTTCTATGTGTGAAAGCAAATCACAGAGTTACACGTTTCTCTTCCGTGTTCAGGTTGCTAACACACTTTTCTGGAAATCTGCAAAGGGATACCTATGAACGCAATGAAGTTTACGGTGACCAAGGAAGTATCCTCAGATGAAAACTAGAAAGAAGCTTTGTTAGAAAGTTCTTGGTGATGTGTGAATTCATCTCACAGAGTTACACTTATGTTTCATGCAGCAGTCCATTATCACTGTTTTTGAGGAACCTTAGAAGGAATTCTTTGGACGGCATTGAGGACTACGCTGATAAAGGAAATATCATCAGTTCAAAACAAGAAAGATGCTTTCTGAGAAACTTCTTTGTGATCTGTGAATTCCTCTAACAGAGGTATAGCTTAGTTATCAGGAAACAGTTTGCTAACACTCTTTTCGTGGAATCTGCAAAGTGAGATTTGGGAACCCATACGGGCCCGTGGTGAAAAAGGATATATCCTCAGATAATAACTAGAGAGAAGCTTACTGAGAGATTGCTTTCTCATGTGTGACTTCATCACACAGAGTTCCACCCTTCCCTTCTTGGAAGAGTTTGCTAACTCTGTTATCTTGTGTTCTGCAAAGTGATATTACGGAGCTCATTCATGGCTACGGTGAAAAAGGAAATATCCTAAGATCAAAACTGAAAAGAAGCCTTCTGAGAAACTGCATTTCGATGTATGAATGCAACTCACAGAGTTACAAGTTTCTCTTCAGTGTTCAGTTTTCTAACACAGTTTCCTGGAAATCTGCAATGGGATACTTCTGAATGCCATGAAGCTTACAGTGACAAGGGAAATATCCTCAGAAGAAAACTAGAAAGAAGCGCTGTTAGGAATTCTGGTGATGTGTGAATTCATCTCACAGAGTTACACTTATGTTTCATGCAGCAGTCCATTTTCACTGTTTTTGAGGAACCTGAGAAGGACTTCTTTGGATCACATTGAGGCCTACGGTGATGAAGGAAATATCATCAGTTCAAAACGTGAAAGAAATTTTCTGGGAAACTATTTGTGATCTGTGAATTCCTCGCACGGAGTTACAGCTTAGTTCTCAGGAAGCAGTTTGCTAACACTCTTTTCGTGGAATCTGCAAAGTGAGATTTGGGAGCCCATAGGGCCCATGGTGAAAAAGGATATATCCTCAGATAATAACAAGAGAGAAGCTTACTGAGAGATTGCTTTCTGATGTGCGACTTCATCACACAGAGTTCCACACTTCCCTTCTTGGAACAGTTTGCTAACTCTGTTTTCTTGTGTTCTGCAAAGTGACATATGGGAGTTCATTGAGGGCTATGGTGAAAAAGGAAGTATCCTCAGATCAAAATTGGAAAGAAGCCTTCTGAGAAACTGCATTTCGATGTGTGAATGCAACTCACAGAGTTACACGTTTCTTTTCAGTGTTCAGCTTGCAAACACAGTTTTCTGGAAATCTGCAATGGGATACTTCTGAACGCAATGAAGCTAAAGGTGACAAAGGAAATAACCTCAGATGAAAACTAGAAAGAAACCTTGTTAGAAACTTCTTGGTGGTGTGTGAATTCATCTCACAGAATTACACTTATGTTTCATGCAGCAGTCCATTATCACTGTTTTTGAGGAACCTGAGAAGGACTTCCTTGGATCGCATTTAGGCCTACGCTGATAAAGGAAATATCATCAGTTCAAAACGTGAAAGAAGCTTTCTGGAAAACTTCCTTGTTATCTGTGAATCCCTCTCACAGTGTTACACCTTAGTTCTCAGGAAGCAATTTGCTGACACTCTTTGCGTGGAATCTATAAAGTGAGATTTGGGAGCCCATAGGGGCCCATGGTGAAAAAGGATATATCCTCAGATAATAACTAGAGAGAAGCTTACTGAGAGGTTGCTTTCTAATGTGTCACTTCATCACACAGAGTTCCACCCTTCCCTTCTTTGAACAGTGTGCTAACTCTGTTATCTTGTGTTCTGCAAAGTGATAATTGGGAGCTCATTGAGGTTTACGGTGAAAAAGGAAATATCCTCAGATCAAAACTGGAAAGAAGCCTTCTGAGAAACTGCATTTCGATGTGTGAATGCAAGTCACAGAGTTACACGTTTCTCTTCAGTATTCATTTTACTAACACAGTTTTCTGGAAATCTCCAATGGGATACTTCTGAACGCAATGAAGCTTACGGTGACAAAGGAAATATCCTCAGATGAAAACTAGAAAGAAACATTGTTAGAAACTTCTTGGTGATGTGTGAATTCATCCCACAGAGTTACACTTATGTTTTATGCAGCAGTACATTATCACTGTTTTTGAGGAACCTGAGAATGACTTCTTTGGATTGCATTGAGGCCTACGCTGATAAAGGAAATATCATCAGTTCAAAACGTGAAAGAAGCCTTCTGGGAAACTTCTTTGTGATATGTGAATTCCTCTCACACAGTTACAACTTAGTTCTCAGGAAGCAGTTTGCTAACACTCTTTTCGTGGAATCTGCAAAGTGAGATATGGGAGCCCATAGAGGCACATGGTGAAAAAGGAAATATCCTCAGATAATAGTTGGGAGAAGCTTACTGAGAGATTGCTTTCTGATGTGTGACTTCGTCACAAGGAGTTCCACCCTTCCCTGCTTTTAACAGGTTTCTAACTCTGTTATCTTGTGTTCCTCAAAGTGATATTAGGGACCTCATTGAGGGCTATAGAAAGAAAGGAAATATCCTAAGATGAAAACTGGAAAGAAGCCTTTTGAGAAACTGCATTTCGATGTGTGAATGCAACTCACAGAGTTACACGTTTCTCTTCAGTGTTCTGTTTGCTAACACAGTTTTCTGGAAATCTGCAATGGGATACCTCTGAACTCAAAGAAGCTTACGGTGACTAAGGAAATATCCTCAGATGAAAACTTGAAAGAAGCTTTGTTAAAAACTTCTTGGTGATGTGTGAATTCAACTTACAGAGTTATACTTATGTTTCATGCAGCAGTCCGTTATCACTGTTTTTGAGGAACCTGAGAAGGACTTCTTTGGATCGCATTGAGGCCTACGCTGATAAAGGAAATATCATCAGTTCAAAACGTGAAAGAAGCTTTCTGGGAAACTTCTTTGTGATTTGTGAATGCCTTTCACAGTGCTACAGCTTATTTCTCAGGAAGCAGTTTGCTAACACTCTTTTCGTGGAATCTGCAAACTGAAATTTGGGAGCTCTTAGGGTCCAATGGTGAAAAAGGATATATCATCAGATAGTAACTAGAGAGAGGCTTACTGAGTGATTGCTTTCTGATGTGTGACTTCATCACACAGATTTACACCCTTCCCTTCTTGGAACAGTTTGTTAACTCTCTTATTTTGTGTTCTGCAAAGTGATATTTGGGAGCTCATTGAGGGCTATGGTGAAAAAGGAAATATCCTCAGAGCAAAACTGGAAAGAAGCCTTCTGAGACACTGCATTTCGATGTGTGTATGCAACTCACAGAGTTACACGTTTTTCTTCAGTGTTCAGATTGCTAACACAGTTTTCTGGAAATCTGCAATGGGACTCTTCTGAATGCACTGAAGCTTACGGTGACAAAGGTAATATTTTCAGTTGAAAACAAGAAAGAATCTTTGTTAGAAACTTCTTGGTGATGTGTGAATTCATCTCACAGAGTTACACTTATGTTTCATGCAGCAGTCCATTATCACTGTTTTTGAGGAACCTGAGAAGGACTTCTTTGGATTGCATTGAGGCCTACGTTGATAACGGAAATATCATCAGTTCAAAACATGAAAGAAGCTTTCTGAGAAACTTCTTTGTGACCTGTGAATTCCTCTCACAGAGGTACAACTTAGTGCTCAGGAAGCAGTTTCCTAACACTCTTTTTTGGAATCTGCAAAGTGAGATTTGTGAGCCCATAGGGGCCCATGTTGAAAAAGGAATTATCCTCAGATAATAAGTGGAGAGAAGCTTACTCAGAGATTGCTTTCTGGTGTGTGACTTCATCACACCGAGTTCCAACCTTCCCTTCTGAGAACAGTTTGCTAACTCTGTTATCCTGTGTTCTGCAAAGTGATATTTGGGAGCTCATTGAGTGCTATGGTGAAAGAAGAAATATCCTCAGATCAAAAGTGGAAAGAAGCCCTCTGAGAAACTGCATTTCGATGTGTGAATGCAACTCACAGAGTTACACGTTTCTCTTCAGCGTTCCTTTAGCTAACACAGTTTTCTGGAAATCTGCAATGGGATTCTTCTGAACGCAGTGAAGCTTACGGTGACAAAGGAAATATCTTCAGATGAAAACTAGAAAGAATCTTTGTTAGAAACTTCTTGGTGATGTGTAAATTCATCTCACAGAGTTACACTTATCTTTCATGCAGCAGTCCATTTTGACTGTTTTTGAGGAACCTGAGAAGGACTTCTTTGGATCGCATTGAGGCCTACACTGGTAAAGGAAATATCATCAGTTGAAAACGTGAAAGAAACATTCTGAGAAACTTCTTTGTGATCTGTGAATTCCTCTCACAGTGGTACAGCTGATTTCTCAGGAAGCAGTTTGCTAACACTCTTTTTCTGGAATCTGCAAAGTGAGATTTGGGAGGCCGTAGGGGCCCATGGTGAAAAAAGAAGTATCCTCAGATAATAACTAGAGAGAAGCTTACTGAGAGATTGCTTTCTGATGTGTGATTTAATCGCACAGAGTTCGATCCTTCCCTTCTTGGAAGAGTTTGCTAACTCTTTTATCTTGTGTTCTGCAAAGTGATATTTGGGCTCTCATTGAGGGCTATGGTGAAAAAGGAAATATCCTCAGATCAAATCTGTTAAGAAGCCTTCTGAGAAACTGCATGTCGATGTGTGAATGCAGCTCCCAGGGTTACACGTTTCTCTTCAGTGTTCGGATTGTTAACACAATTTTCTGGAGACTGCAATGGGATACTTGTGAATGCAATGAAGCTTGCGGTGACAAAGGAAATATCCTTAGATGAAAACTAGAAAGAAGCTTTGTTAGAAACTTCTTGTTGATGTGTGAATTCATCTCAGAGAGTTACACTTATGTTTCAAGCAGCAGTCCACTATCACTGTTTTTGAGGAACCTGAGAAGGATTTCTTTGGATCGCATTGAGGCCTACCCTGATAAAGTAAATATCATCTCTTCAAAACGTGAAAGAAGCATCTGAGAGACTTTGTGTGATCTGTGAATTCCATTCACAGAGTTACAGTTTAGTTCTCAGGAAGCAGGTTGCTAACACTCTTTTCGTCGAATCTGCAAAGTGAGATTTGGGAGCCCAGAGGGCCCCAAGGTGAAAAAGGAAATTTCCTCAGATAATAACTAGAGAGAAGCTTACTGATAGATTGCTTTCTAATGTGTGACTTCATCATACAGAGTTCCACCCTTCCCTTCTTGGAACAGTTTCCTAACGCTATTATCTTGCTTTCTGCAAAGTGATATTTAGGAGCGCATTGAAGGCTATGGTGAAAAAGGAAATATCCTCAGATCAAAACTGGAAAGAAGCCTTCTGAGAAACTGCATTTCGATATGTGATTGCAACTCCCAGAGTTACACGTTTCTCTTCAGTGTTCAGTTTGCTAACACAGTTTTCTGGAAATCTGCAATGGGGTACTTCTGAACGCAATGATGCTTGCTGTGACAAAGGAAATATCCTCAGATGAAAACTATAAAGAAGCATTGTTAGAAACTTCTTGGTGATGTGGGAATTCATCTCTCAGAGTTATACTTATTCTTCATGCAGCGGTAGATTATCACTGTTTTTGAGGAACCTGCGAATGACTTCTTTGGATCGCATTGAGGCCAACGTTGATAAAGGAAATATCATCAGTTCAAAACGTGAAAGAAGTTTTCCGAGAAACTTCTTTGTAATCTGTGAAATCCTCTCACAGAGTTACAACATAGTTCTCAGGAAGCAGTTTGCTAACACTCTTATCGTGGAATCTGCAAACGTAGATTTTTGAAACCATAGGGGCTAATGGTGAATAAGGATATATCCTCAGATAATAAGAAGAGAGAAGCTTACTGAGAGATTGCTGTCTGATGTGTGACTTCATCACACAGAGTTCCACCCTTCCCTTCTTGGAACAGTTTGCTAACTCTGTTATTTTGTGTTCTGAAAAGTGATATTTAGGAACGCATTGAAGGCTATGGTGAAAAAGGAAATGTCCTCAGATCAAAACTGGAATGAAGCCTTTTGAGAAACTACATTTCGATGTGTGAATGCAACTCACAGAGTTACAGGTTTCTCTTCAGTGTTCAGTTTGCTAGCACAGTTTTCTGGAAATCTGCAATGGGATACTTCTGAACGCAATGAAGCTTACAGTGACAAAGGAAATATCCTCCGATGAAAAATAGAAAGAAGCTCTGTTAGAAACTTCTTGGTTATGTGTGAATTCATCTCACAGAGTAACACTTATGTTTCATGCAGCAGTCCATTATCACTGTTTTTGAGGAAACTTAGAAGGACTTCCTTGGATCTCATTGAGGCCTACGCTGATATAGGAAATATCTTCACTTCGAAACGTGAAAAAAGCTTTCTGGGAAACTTCTTTGTGATCTGTGAATTCCATTCACAGAGTTACAGCTAAGTTCTCAAGAAGCAGTTTGCTCACACTCTTTTCGTGGAATCTGCAAAGTGAGATTTGGGAGCCCATAGGGGCCCATGGTGAAAAAGGAAATATCCTCAGACAATAACGAGAGAGAAGATTACTGATAGATTGCTTTCTGATGTGTGACTTCATCACACAGAATTCCACCCTTCCCTTCTTGGAACCGTTTGCTAACTCTGTTATCTTGTGTTCTGCAAAGTGATATTTGGGAGCTCATTGAGGGCTATGATGAGAAAGGAAATATCCTCAGATCAAAACCGGAAAGAACCCTTCTGTGAAATTGCATATCCATGTTTGAGTACAACTCACTGTGTTACACGTTTCTATTCCGTGTTCAGTTTACTAACACAGTTTTCTGGTAATCTGCAATGGGATACTTGAGAATGCAATGAAGCTTGCATTGAAAAAGGAAATATCCTCAGATGACAACTAGAAGGAATCTTTGTTAGAAACTTCTTGGTGATGTGTGAATTGATCTCACAGAGTTGCATTTATGTTTCATTCAGCAGTTCACTATCACTGTTTTTGAGGAACCAGAGAAGGACTTCTTTGGATCGCATTGAGGCCTACGCTGATAAAGGAAATATCATCAGTTCAAAACATGAAAAAACCTTTGACAGAAACTTCTTGGTGATGTGTGAATTCATCTCACAGAGTTACACTTATGTTTCATGCAGTAGTCTAATAACACTGTTTTTGAGGAACCTGAGAAGGACTTCTTTGGATCGCATGGAGGCCGTCGCTGATAAAGGATATATCATCAGTTCAAAACGTGAAAGAAGCTTTCTGAGAAACTTCATTGTGATCTGTGAATTCCTCTCACTGAGGTACATCTTAGTTCTCAGGAAGGAGTTTGCTAACACTCTTTTTGTGGTATCTGCAAAGTGAGATTTGGAAGCCCATAGGGGCCCATGGTGAAAAAGGAAATATCCTCAGATAAAAACTAGAAAGAAGCTTACTGAGAGATTGCTTTAACATGGGTGACTTCATAACACAGAGTTGCACACTTCCCTTCTTGGAACAGTTTGCTAACTCTGTTATCTTGAGTTCTGCAAAGTGATATTTGGGAGCTCATTGAGGGCTAGGGTGAAAAAGGAATTATCCTCAGATCAAAACTGGAAAGAAGCCTTCTGTGAAACTGCATTTCGATGTGTGAATGCAACTCACAGAGTTACACGTTTCTCTTCACTGTTCAGTTTGCTAACACAGTTTTCTGGAAATCTGCATTGGGATACTTGTGAACGCAATGAAGCTTGCAGTGACAAAGGAAATATCCTCAGATGAAAAGTAGAAATAAGCTTTCTTAGAAACTTCTTGGTGATGTGTGAATTCATCTCACAGAGTTACACTTATGTTTCATGCAGCAGTCCATTATCACTGTTTTTGAGGAACCTGAGATGGACGTCTTTGGATCGCTTTGAGGCCTACGCTGATAAAGGAAATATCATCAGTTAAAAACGTGAACGAAGATTTCTGAGAAACTTCTTTTTCATCTGTGAATTCCTCTCACAGAGTTACAGCTGAGTTCTCAGGAAGCAGTTTGCTAACACTCTTTTCATGGAACCTGCAAAGTGAGGTTTGGGAGCCCGTAGGGGCCCAAGGTGAAAAAGGAAATATCCTCCGATCAAAACTAGAAGGAATCCTCCTGAGAAACTGCATTTCGATGTGTGAATGCAACTCACAGAGTTAGACGTTTCTCTTCAGTGTTCAGTTTAGTAACACAGTTTTCTGGAAATCTGCAATGGGATAGTTCTCAACGCAGTGAAGCTTAGGGTGACAAAGGAAATATCCTCAGATGAAAACTAGAAAGAAGGTTTCTTAGAAACTTCTTTGTGATGTGTGAATTCATCTCAAAGAGTTACACATATGTTTCATGCAGAGTCCATTACCACTGTTTCTGAGGAACCTGAAAGGACTAATTTGGATCGCATTGAGACCAACGCTGATAAAGGAAATATCATCAGTTCAAAACGTGAAAGAAGTTTTCTGAGAAACTTCTTTGTGATCTGTGAATTCCTCTCACAGAGTTACAACATAGTTCTCAGGAAGCAGTTTGCTAACACTCTTTTCGTGGAATCTGCAAACTGAGACTTGGGAGCGCATAGGGGCCCATGGTGAAAAAGGAAATATATTCTCAGATAATAACTAGAGAGAAGCTTACTGAGATGTTGCTTTCTGATGTGTGACTTCATCACACAGAGTTCCACCATTCGCTTCTTGCTTCAGTTTGCTGAATCTGTTATCTTGTGTTCTGCAAAGTGATATTTGGGAGCTCATTGAATGCTACGGTGAAAAATTAAATATAATCAGATCAAAATTGGAAAGAAACCTTCTGCAAAACTGCATTTCGATGTGTGAATGCAACTCACAGAATTACACGTTTCTCTTTACTGTTCAGTTTGCTAACACAGTTTTCTGGAAATCTGCAATGGGATAATTCTGAACGCAATGAAGCTTACCGTGACAAAGGAAATATCCTCAGATTAAAACTAGAAAGAAGCTTTGTTAGAAACTTCTTGGTGATGTGTGAATTCATCCCACAGAGTTACACTTATGTTTCATGCAGCACTCCATTATCACAGTTTTTAGGAACCTGGGAAGGATTTCCTTGGATTGCATTGAGGCCAATGCTGATAAAGAAACTATCATCAGGTCAAAACGTGAAAGATGCTTTGTGAGAAACTTCTTTGTGATCTGTGAATTCCTCTCACAGAGTTACAGCTTAGTTCTCAGGAACCAGTTTGCTAAAACTCTTTTCGTGGATTCTGCAAAGTGTGATTTGGGAGCCCATAGGGGCCCATGGTGAAAAAGGACATATCCTCCGATAATAACTAGAGAGAAGCTAACTGAGAGATTGCTTTCTGATGTGTGACCTCATCACACAGAGTTTCACCCGCCCTTCTTGGAACAGTTTGCTAACTCTGTTATCTTGTGGTATGCAATGTGATATTTGGGATCTCATTGAGGGCTACGGTGAAAAAGGAAATATCCTCAGATCAAAACTGGAAAGAAGCCTTCTGAGAAACTGCATTTGGATGTGTGAATGCAACTGACAGAGTTACACGTTTCTCTTCAGTGTCCAGTTTGCTAACACAGTTTTCAGGAAATCTGCAATGGGAAACTTGTGATCGCAATGAAGCTTGCGGTTGCAAAGAAAATATCCTCGATGAAAACTAGAAAGAAGCTTTCTGAGAAACTTCATTGTGACCTGCGAATGCCTCTCACAGAGTTACAGCTTAGTTCTCAGGAAGCAGTTTGCTAACACTCTTTTCGTGGAATCTGCAAAATGAGATTTGGGATCCCATAGGTTCCCGTGGTGAAAAAGGAAATATCCTCAGATAATAACTAGAGAGTAGCTTGCTGAGAAACTGCTTTCTGATGTGTGACTTCATCACAGAGAGTTCCATCCTTCCCTTCTTGGAACAGTTTGCTAACTCTGTTATCTTGTGTTCTGCAAAGTGTTATTTAGCAGCGCAATGAAGGCTATGGTGAAAAATAAACATCCTCAGATCAAAACAGGAAAGAAGCCTTCGGAGAAACTGCATTTCGATGTGTGAATAGAACCCCCAGAGTTACACGTTTCTGTTCATTTTTCAGTTTGCTAACACCGTGTTCTGGAAATCTGCAATGGGATACTTTTGAACGCAATGATGCTTGCGGTGACAAATAAATATCCTCAGAAGAAAACTAGAAAGAAGCCTTGTTAGAAACTTCTTCTTTATGTGTATATTCATCTCACAGATTTACACTAATGTTTCATACAGCAGTCCATTATCAGTTTTTGAGGAACCTGTGAAGGACTTCTTTGGATCGAATTGAGGCCTACACTGATAAAGGAAATTTCATCAGTACAAAACGTGAAAAAAGCTTTCTGAGAAACTTCTTTGTGATCTGTGAATTCCTCTCATAGAGTTACAGCTGAGTTCTCAGGAAGCAGTTAGCTAACACTCTTTTCGTGGAATCTGCAAAGTGAGATTTGGGAGCCCATAGGGGCCCATGGTGAAAAAGGAAATATCCTCAGATAAAAACTAGAAAGAAGCTTACTGAGAGATTGCTTTAACATGGGTGACTTCATAACACAGAGTTGCACACTTCCCTTCTTGGAACAGTTTGCTAACTCTGTTATCTTGAGTTCTGCAAAGTGATATTTGGGAGCTCATTGAGGGCTAGGGTGAAAAAGGAATTATCCTCAGATCAAAACTGGAAAGAAGCCTTCTGTGAAACTGCATTTCGATGTGTGAATGCAACTCACAGAGTTACACGTTTCTCTTCACTGTTCAGTTTGCTAACACAGTTTTCTGGAAATCTGCATTGGGATACTTGTGAACGCAATGAAGCTTGCAGTGACAAAGGAAATATCCTCAGATGAAAAGTAGAAATAAGCTTTCTTAGAAACTTCTTGGTGATGTGTGAATTTATCTCACAGAGTTACACTTATGTTTCATGCAGCAGTCCATTATCACTGTTTTTGAGGAACCTGAGATGGACGTCTTTGGATCGCTTTGAGGCCTACGCTGATAAAGGAAATATCATCAGTTAAAAACGTGAACGAAGCTTTCTGAGAAACTTCTTTTTCATCTGTGAATTCCTCTCACAGAGTTACAGCTGAGTTCTCAGGAAGCAGTTTGCTAACACTCTTTTCATGGAATCTGCAAACTGAGATTTTGGAGCCCGTAGGGGCCCATGGTGAAAAAGGAAATATCCTCAGAAAATAACTGCAGAGAAGCTTACTGAGAGATTGCTTTCTGGTGTGTGTCTTCATCACACAAAGTTACACCCATTCCTTCTTGGAACCGTTTGCTAACTCTATTATCTTGTGTTCTGCAAAGTGATATTTGGGTGCTCATTGAGGGTTAAGATGAAAAAGGAAATATCCTCAGATCAAAACTGAAAAGAAGCCTTCTGAGAAACTGCATTTCGATGTGTGAATGCAACTCACAGAGTTACACGTTTCTCTTCAGTGTTCAGTTTGCTAACACATTTTTCTGCAAATCTGCATTGGGATAGTTGTGAACGCAATGAAGCTTGCAGTGACAAAGGAAATAACCTCAGATGAACACTAGAAAGAAGTTTTGTTAGAAACTTGTTGGTGATGTGTGAATTCATCTCACAGAGTTACACTTATGTTTCATGAAGCAGTCCATTATCACTGTTTTTGAGGAACCTGAGAGGGACTTCTTTGGATCGCATGAAGGCCTACGCTGATAAAGGAAATATCATCAATTCCAAACGTGAAAGAAGCTTTCTGAGAAACTTCTTTGTGATCTGTGAATTCCTCTCAGAGAGTTACAGCTTAGTTCTCCTGAAGTAGTTTGCTAACACTCTTTTCGTGGAATCCGCAAAGTCAGATTTGGGAGCCCACAGGGGCCCATGTTGAAAAAGGAATTATCCTCAGATAGCAACTAGAGAGAAGGTTGCTGAGAGATTGCTTTCCGATGTGTGACTTCATCACACAGAGTTCCACCCTTCCCTTCTTGGTACAGTTTGCAAACGCTGTTATCTTGTGTTCTGAAAAGTGATATTTGGGAGCTCATTTAGGGGTAGGGTGAAAAAGGAAATGTCCTGAGATCAAAACTGAAAAGATGCCTTCTGAGAACCTGCATTGCGATGTGTGAATGCAACTCAGAGAGTTTCACGTTTCTCTTCAGGGTTCAGTTTGCTAACAGAGTTTTCTGGAAATCTGCAATGAAATACTTGTGAACTCAATGAAGCTTGCGGTGACCAAGGAAATATCTCAGATGATAACTAGAAAGAAGCTTTGTTAGAAACTTCTTGGTGATGTGTGAATTCATCTCACAGAGTTACACTTATGTTTCATGCAGGAGTCCATTATCACTGTTTTTGAGGAACCTGAGAGGACTTCTTTAGATCGCATTGAGGCCTACGCTGATAAAGGAAATATCATCCGTTCAAAACGTGAAAGAAGCTTTCTGAGAAACTACTTTGTGATCTGTGAATTCCTCTCACAGCATTACAGCTGAGTTCTCAGGAAGCTGTTTGCTCACACTCTTTTCGTGGAATCTGCAAATTGAGATTTGGGAACCCTTAGGGGCCCATGGTGAAACAGGAAATATCCTCAGGTAATAACTACAGAGAAGCTTACTGAGATATTGCTTTCTATTGTGTGACTTCATCACACAGATTTCCACCCTTCCCGTCCTGGAACAGTTTGCTAACTCTGTTATCTTGTGTTCTACAAAGTGATATTTGGGAGCTCATTCATTGCTATGGTGAAAAAGGAAATATCCTCAGATCAAAACTGGAAAGAAGGCTTCTGAGAAACGGCATTTCGATGTGTGAATGCAACTCACAGAGTTACACGTTTCTCTTCAGTGTTCAGTTTGCTAACACAGTTTTCTGGAAATCTGCAATGGGATACTTCTGAACGCAATGAAGATTGAGGTGACAAAGGAAATGTCCTCAGATGAAAACTAGAAAGAAGCTTTGTTGCAAACTTCTTGGTTATGTGTGAATTCAAGTCACAGAGTTACACTTATGTTTCATCCAGCAGTCCATTATCACACTTTTTGCGGAAACTGAGAAGGACTTCTTTGAATCGCATTGAGGCCTACGCTGGGGAAAGGAAATATCATCAGTTCAAAACGTGAAAGAAGCTTTCTGGGAAACCTCTTTGTGATCTGTGAATTCCTCTCACAGAGTTACAGCTTAGTTCTCAGGAAGCAGTTTGCGAACACTCTTTTCGTGGAATCTGCAAAGAGAGATTTGGGAGCGCACAGGGGCCCATGGTGAAAAAGGAAATATCCTCAGAAGATAACTATAGAGAAGCTTATTGAGAGATTGCTTTCTGATGTGTGACTTCATCACACAGAGTTCCACCCTTCCCTTCTTGGGACAGTTTGCTAACTCTGTTATCTTGTGTTCTGCAAAGCGGTATTTGGGAGCTCATTGAGGGCTATGGTGAAAAAGGAAATATCCTCAGATCAAAACCGGAAAGAGCCTTTTGGTGAAACTGCATTTCGATGTGTGAATGCAACTCACAGAGGTACACGTTTCTCTTCAGTGTTCAGTTTGCTAACAAAGTTTTCTTTAAATCTGCAATGGGATACATGTGAACAAAATGAAGCTTGCGGTGACAAAGGAAATATCCTCAGAGCAATAATAGATAGAAGTTTTGTTACAAACTCCTTGGTGATCTGTGAATTCATCCCACAGAGTTACACTTATGTTTCATGCAGCAGTCCATTATCACTGTTTTTGAGGAACCTGAGAAGGATTTCTTTGGTTCGCATTGAGGCATACGCTGATACAGGAAAATTCATCAGTTCAGAACGAGAAAGAAGCTTTCTGAGAAACTTCTTTGTGATCTGTGAATTCCATTCAGAGAGTTACAACTTAGTTCTCAAGAAGCAGTTTGCTTACACTCTTTTCGTGGAATATGCAAAGTGAGAATGGGAGCCCATAGGGGCCCATGGTGAGAAAGGAAATATCCTCAGATAATAACTAGACAGAAGCTTACTGAGAGATTGCTTTCTGATGTGTGACTTCATCACACAGAGTTCCACCCTTCTCTTCTTGGAACAGTTTGCTAACTGTGTTATCTTGTGTTCTGCAAAGTGATATTTAGAAGCGCATTGAGGCTACGGTGAAAAAGGAAATATCAGATCAAAAATGGAAGGAAGACTTCTCAGAAACTGCCTTTCGATGTGTGAATGCAACTCACAGAGGTACACGTTTCTCTTCAGTGTTCAGTTTGCTAACACAGTTTTCTGGAAATCTGCAATGGGATACTTCTGAACGCAATGAAGCTTGCGGTGACAAAGGAAATATCCTCAGATGAAAACTAGAAAGAAGCTTTCGTAGAAACTTCTTGGTGATGTGTGAATTCATCTCACAGAGTTACACTTATGTTTCATGCAGCAGTCCATTATCACTGTTTTTGAGGAATCTGAGAAGGACTTCTTTGGATCGCATTGAGGCCTACGCTGATAAAGGAAATATCATCAGTTCAAAACGTGAAGAAGCTTTCTGAGAAACTTCTTTGTGATCTGTGAATTGCATTCACAGAGTTACAACTTAGTTCTCAGGTATCAGTTTGCTAACACTCTTTTCGTGGAATCTGAAGAGTGTGATTTGGAGCCCATAGGGGCCCAAGGTGAAAAAGGAAATATCCTCAGATAATAACTGGAAAGAAGCTTACTGAGAGATTGCTTTCTGGTGTGTGACTTCATCCCACAGAATTCCACACTTCCCTTCTTGGAACTGTTTGCTAACTCTGTATCTTGTGTTCTGCAAAGTGATATTTGGGATCTCATTGAGGGCTATGGTGAAAAAGGAAATATCCTCAGATCAAAACTAGAAAGAAGCCTTCTGAGCAACTGCATTTCGATGTGTAAATGCAACTCACAAAGTTACACGTTTCTCTTCAGTGTTCAGTTTGCTAACACAGTTTTCTGGATATCTGCAATGGGATACTTGTGAACACAATGAAACTTGCGGTGAAATGTAAATATCCTCGAAGAAAACTAGAAAGATTTGTTAGAAACTTCTTGTTCATGTGTGAATTCACCTCACAGAGTTACACTTATATTTCCTGCAGCAGTCCATTATCACTGTTTTTGAGGAACCTGAGAAGGACTTCTTTGGATCGCATTGAGGCCTACGCTGATAAAGGAAATATCATCAGTTCAAACGTGAAAGAAGTTTTCTGAGATACTTCTTTTTGATCTATGAATCCCTCTCACAGAGCTACAGCTGAGTTCTCCGGAAGCAGTTTGCTAACACTCTTTTCGTGGAATCCGCAACGTGAGATTCGGGAACCCATAGGGGCCCATGGTGAAAAAGGAAAAATCCTCAGATAATAACTACAGAGAAGCTTACTGAGAGATTGCTTTCTGATGTGGGACTTCATTACACAGAGTTCCAACCTTCCCTTCTTGGAACAGTTTGCTAACTCTGTTATCTTGTGTTCTGCAAAGTGATATTTAGGAGCGTATTGAAGGCCATGGTGAAAAAGGAAATATCCCCAGATCAAAAGTGGAATGAAGCCTTCTGAGAAACTGCATTTCGATGTGTGAATGCAACTCACAGAGTTACACGTTTCTCTTCAGTGTTCAGTTTGCTAACACAGTTTTCTGGAAATGTGCAATGGGATACTTCTGAAAGCAATGAAGCTTATGGTGACAAAGCAGATATCTTCAGATGAAAACTAGAAAAAAGCGTTGTTAGAAACTTCTTGGTGATGTGTGAATTCATCTCACAGAGTTACCCTTATGTTTCATGCAGCAGTCCATTATCACTGTTTTTGAGGAACCTGAGAAGGACTTCTTTGGATCGCATTGAGGCCTACGCTGATAAAGGAAATATCATCAGTTCAAAACGTGAAAGAAGCTTTCTGAGAAACTTCTTTGTGATCTGTGAATTCCTCTCACAGAGTTACAGCTTAGTTCTCAGGAAGCAGTTTGCTAACACTCTTTTCGTGGAATCTGCAAAGTGAGATTTGGGAGCCCATAGGGGCCCATGGTGAAAAAGGAAATATCCTCAGATAATAACTAGAGAGAAGCTTACTGAGAGATTGCTTTCTGATGTGTGACTTCATCACACAGAGTTCCACCCTTCCCTTCTTGGAACAGTTTGCTAACTCTGTTATCTTGTGTTCTGCAAAGTGATATTTAGGAGCTCATTGAAGGCTATGGTGAAAAAGGAAATATCCTCAGATCAAAACTGGAAAGAAGCCTTCTGAGAAACTGCATTTCGATGTGTGAATGCAACTCACAGAGTTACACGTTTCTCTTCAGTGTTCAGTTTGCTAACACAGTTTTCTGGAAATCTGCAATGGGATACTTCTGAACGCAATGAAGCTTGCGGTGACAAAGGAAATATCCTCAGATGAAAACTAGAAAGAAGCTTTGTTAGAAACTTCTTGGTGATGTGTGAATTCATCTCACAGAGTTACACTTATGTTTCATGCAGCAGTCCATTATCACTGTTTTGAGGAACCTGAGAAGGACTTCTTTGGATCGCATTGAGGCCTACGCTGATAAAGGAAATATCATCAGTTCAAAACGTGAAAGAAGCTTTCTGAGAAACTTCTTTGTGATCTGTGAATTCCTCTCACAGAGTTACAGCTGAGTTCTCAGGAAGCAGTTTGCTAACACTCTTTTCGTGGAATCTGCAAAGTGAGATTTGGGAGCCCATAGGGGCCCATGGTGAAAAAGGAAATATCCTCAGATAATAACTAGAGAGAAGCTTACTGAGAGATTGCTTTCTGATGTGGGACTTCATTACACAGAGTTCCAACCTTCCCTTCTTGGAACAGTTTGCTAACTCTGTTATCTTGTGTTCTGCAAAGTGATATTTAGGAGCGTATTGAAGGCCATGGTGAAAAAGGAAATATCCCCAGATCAAAAGTGGAATGAAGCCTTCTGAGAAACTGCATTTCGATGTGTGAATGCAACTCACAGAGTTACACGTTTCTCTTCAGTGTTCAGTTTGCTAACACAGTTTTCTGGAAATGTGCAATGGGATACTTCTGAAAGCAATGAAGCTTATGGTGACAAAGCAGATATCTTCAGATGAAAACTAGAAAAAAGCGTTGTTAGAAACTTCTTGGTGATATGTGAATTCATCTCACAGAGTTACCCTTATGTTTCATGCAGCAGTCCATTATCACAGTTTTTGAGGAACCTCAGAGGACTTCTTTGGATCGCATTGAGGCCTACGATGATAAAGGAAATATCATCATTTAAAAACGAGAAAGAATCTTTCTGAGAAACTTCTTTGTGATCAGTGATTTCCTCTCACAGAGTTACAGCTTGGTTCTCAGGAAGAAGTTTGCTAACACTATTTTCTTGTAATCTGCAAGGAGAGATTTGGGAGCCCATAGTGGCGCATGGTGAAAAAGGAAATATCCTCAGATTATAACTAGAGAGAAGCTTACTGAGAGATTGCTTTCTGATGTGTGACTTAATCACACAGAGTTCCACCCTTCCCTTCTTGGAACAGTTTGCTAACTCTGTTATTTTGTCTTCTGCAACGTGATATGTAGGAGCGCATTGAAGGCTATGGTGAAAAAGGAAATATCCTCAGATCAAAACTGGAAAGAAGACTTCCGAGAAACTGCATTTCGTTGTGTGAATTCAACTCCCAGAGTTCCAGAGTTACAGAGTTACACGTTTCTTTTCAGTGTTCAGTTTGAAAACACAGTTTTCTGGAAATCTGCAAAGGGTTACTTCTGAACACATTGAAGCTTGCGGTGACAAAGGAAGTAACTTCAGAAGAAAACTAGAAAGAAGAATTGTTAGGAACTTCTTGGCGATGTGTGAATTCATCTCACAGAGTTACACCTGTTTCATGCAGCAGTCCATTATCACTGCTTTTGAGGAACCTGAGAAGGACTTCTTTGAATCGCATTGAGGCCTACGCTGATAAAGGAAATATGATCAGTACAAAACGTGAAAGAAGTTTTCTGAGATACTTCTTTTTGATCTATGAATCCCTCTCACAGAGTTACAGCTTAGTTCTCAGGAAGCAGTTTGCTAACACTCTTTTCGTGGAATCCGCAACGTGAGATTCGGGAACCCATAGGGGCCCATGGTGAAAAAGGAAAAATCCTCAGATAATAACTAGAGAGAAGCTTACTGAGAGATTGCTTTCTGATGTGGGACTTCATTACACAGAGTTCCAACCTTCCCTTCTTGGAACAGTTTGCTAACTCTGTTATCTTGTGTTCTGCAAAGTGATATTTAGGAGCGTATTGAAGGCCATGGTGAAAAAGGAAATATCCCCAGATCAAAAGTGGAATGAAGCCTTCTGAGAAACTGCATTTCGATGTGTGAATGCAACTCACAGAGTTACACGTTTCTCTTCAGTGTTCAGTTTGCTAACACAGTTTTCTGGAAATGTGCAATGGGATACTTCTGAAAGCAATGAAGCTTATGGTGACAAAGCAGATATCTTCAGATGAAAACTAGAAAAAAGCGTTGTTAGAAACTTCTTGGTGATATGTGAATTCATCTCACAGAGTTACCCTTATGTTTCATGCAGCAGTCCATTATCACAGTTTTTGAGGAACCTCAGAGGACTTCTTTGGATCGCATTGAGGCCTACGATGATAAAGGAAATATCATCATTTAAAAACGAGAAAGAATCTTTCTGAGAAACTTCTTTGTGATCAGTGATTTCCTCTCACAGAGTTACAGCTTGGTTCTCAGGAAGAAGTTTGCTAACACTATTTTCTTGTAATCTGCAAGGAGAGATTTGGGAGCCCATAGTGGCGCATGGTGAAAAAGGAAATATCCTCAGATTATAACTAGAGAGAAGCTTACTGAGAGATTGCTTTCTGATGTGTGACTTAATCACACAGAGTTCCACCCTTCCCTTCTTGGAACAGTTTGCTAACTCTGTTATTTTGTCTTCTGCAACGTGATATGTAGGAGCGCATTGAAGGCTATGGTGAAAAAGGAAATATCCTCAGATCAAAACTGGAAAGAAGCCTTCTGAGAAACAGCATTTCGATGTGTGAATGCAACTCCCAGAGTTATACGTTTCTCTTAAGTGTTCAGTTTGCTAACACAGTTTTCTGGAAATCTGCAATGGGATACTTCTCAACGCAATGAAGCTTGCGGTGACAAAGGAAATATCCTCAGATGAAAAATAGAAAGAAGTTTTCGTAGAAACTTCTTTGTGATGTGTGAATTCATCTCACAGAGTTACACTTATGTTTCATGCAGCAGTCTATTATCACTGTTTCTGAGGAACCTGAAAAGGACTTCTTTGGATCGCACTGCAGTCTACAGCTGATAAAGGAAATATCATCAGTTAAAAAAGTGAAAGAAACTTTCTGAGAAACTTCTTTCTGATCTGTGAATTCTTCTCAAAGAGCTACAGCTGAGTTCTCCGGAAGCAGATTGCTAACACTCTTTTCCTGGAATCCGCGAACGTGAGATTTGGGAGCCCATAGGGGCCCGTGGTGAAAAAGGAAATATCCTCAGATAATAACTACAGAGAAGCTTACTGAGATTGCTTTCTGATGTGTGACTTCATCACACAGAGTTCCATCCTTCCCTTCTTGGACAGTTTGCTAACTCTGTTATCTTGTGTTTTACAAAGTGATATTTGGGAGCTCATTGTGGGCTACGGTGAAAAATGAAATATCCTCAGGACAAAACTGGAAAGAAGCCTTCTGGGAAACTGCATTTCGATGTGTGAATGCCACTCACACAGTTACACGTTTCTCTTTAGTGTTCAGTTTGCTAACACAGTTATCTGGACATCTGCAATGGGATTCTTCTGAACGCAATGAAGCTTGCAGTGACAAAGGAAATATCCTCCGATGAAAACTAGAAAGATACTTTTTGAGAAACTTCTTGGTGATGTGTGAATTCGTCTCATAGAGCTACGTTTGCATTTCATGCGGCAGTCCATTATCACTGTTTTTAAGGAATGTGAGAAGGACTTCTTCGGATTGCATTGAGGCCTACGCTGATAAAGGAAATATCATCGGTTCAAAACGCAAAGGAAGCTTTCTGAGAAACTTCTTTGTGATCTGTGAATTCCTGTCACAGAGTTACAGCTTAGTTTTCAGGAAGCAGTCTGCTGACACTCTTTTCATGGAATCTGTGAAGTGAGATTTGGGAGCCCATAGAGCCCATGGTGAAAAAGGATATATCCTCAGATAATAACTAGAGAGAAGTTTACTGAGAGATTGCTTTCTGATGTGTGACTTCATCACAAGAGATCGACCCTTCCCTTCTTGCTGAACAGTTTGCTAACTCTGTTATCTTGTGTTCTGCAAAGTGATATTTGGGAGATCATTGAAGGCTACTGGTGAAAAAGGAAATATCCTAAGATCACAACTGGAAAGAAGCCTTCTGAGAAACTGCACTTCGATGTGTGAATGCAACTCACAGAGTTACACGTTTCTCTTCAGTGTTCAGTTTGCTAACACAGTTTTCTGGAAATCTGCAATGGGATACTTCTGAACGCAATGAAGCTTGTGGTGACAAAGGAAATATCCTCAGATGAAAACTAGAACGAAGCTTTGGTTAGAAACTTCTTGTGATGTGTGAATTCATCTCACAGAGTTACACTTATGTTTCATGCAGCAGTCCATTATCACTGTTTTTGAGGAACCTGAGAAGGACTTCTTTGGATCGCATTGAGGCCTACGCTGATAAAGGAAATATCATCAGTTCAAAACGTGAAAGAAGCTTTCTGAGAAACTTCTTTGTGATCTGCGATTTCCATTCACAGACTTACAGCTTAGTTCTCTTGAAGCAGTATGCTAACACTCTTTTCGTGTAATCTGCAAAGTGAGATTTGGGAGCCCACAGGGACCCATGGTGAAAAAGGAAATATCCTCAGATGATAACTAGAGAGAAGCTTACTGAGAGACTGCTTGCTGCTGTGTGACTTCATCACACTGGTTCCACCCTTCCCTTCTTTGAACAGTTTGCTAACTTCTGCTATCTTGTGTTCTGCAAAGTGATATTCAGAAGCACGTTGAGAGCTGTGGTGAAAAAGGAAATATCCTCAGATCAAAACTGGAAAGAAGTCTTCTGAGAAACTCCTTTTTGATGTGTAAATGCAACTCACAGAGTTACATGTTTCTCTTCAGTGTTCAGTTTGCTAACACAGTTTTCTGGAAATTTGCAATGGGATACTTCTGAACGCAGTGAAGCTTATGGTGACAAAGGAATTATCCTCAAACGACAACTAGAAAGCAGCTTTGTTAGAAACTTCTTGGTGATGTGTGAATTCATCTCACAGAGTTACACTTATGTTTCCTACAGCAGTCCATTATCACTGTTTTTGAGGAACCTGATACGGAATTCTTTGGATCCCATTGAGTCCTACGCTGATAATCGAAATATCATCCGTTCAAAACGTGATAGAAGCTTTCTGAGAAACTTCTTTGTGATCTGTGAATTCCTCTTACAGAGTTGCAACTTAGCTCTCAGGAAGCAGTTTGCTAACACTCTTTCGTGGAATCTGCAAAGTGAGGTTTGGGAACCCATAGGGGCCCACGGTTAAAAAGGACATATCCTCAGATTATAACTGGAGAGAAGCTTACTGAGAGATTGCTATCTGATGTGTGAATTCATCACACAGAGTTCCACCCTTGTCTTCTTGGAACAGTTTGCTAACTCTGTTATCTTGTGTTCTGCAAAGTGATATTTGGGAGCTCTTTGAGGGCTATGGTGAAAAAGGAAATATCCTCAGATCAAAACTGGAAAGAAAGCTTCTGAGAAACTGCATTTCGCTGTGTGAATGCAACCCACAGACTTCCACGTTTCTCTTCAGTGTTCATTTTGCTAACACAGTTTTCCGGAAATCTACAATGGGATACTTCTGAACACAATGAAGCTTGCGGCGACAAAGGAAATATCCTGCGATGTAAACTAGAAAGAAGCTTTGTTAGAAACTTCTTGGTGATGTGTGAATTCATCTCACAGAGTTACACTTATGTGTCCTGCACCAGTCCATTATCACTGTTATTAAGGAACCTGAGAAGGAATTATTTGGATCCCTTTGAGACCTACGCTGATAAAGGAAATGTCATCAGTTCAAAACCTGAAAGAAGCTTTCTGAGAAACTTCTTTGTGATCTGTGAATTCCTCTCACAGAGTTACAGCTTAGTTCTCAGGAAGCAGTCTGCTGACACTCTTTTCGTGGAATCTGTGAAGTGAGATTTGGGAGCCCATAGAGCCCATGGTGAAAAACGATATATCCTCAGATAATACCTAGAGCGAAGTTTACTGAGAGATTGCTTTCTAATGTGTGACTTCATCATATAGAGATTGACCCTTCCCTTCTTGGTGCAGTTTGCTAACTCTGTTATCTAGTGTTCTGCAAAGTGATATTTGGGAACTCATTGAAGGCTACAGTGAAAAAGATTATATCCTCAGATGAAAACTGTAAAGAAGCCTTCTGAGAAACTGCACTTCGATGTGTGAATGCAATTCACAGAGTTACACGTTTCTCTTCAGTGTTGAGTTTGCTGACACAGTTTTCTGGAAATCTGCAATGGGATACTTCTAAACGCAATGAAACTTGTGGTGACAAAAGAAATGTCCTCAGATGAAAACTAGAACGAAGTTTTGGTTGAAACTTCTTGATGATGTGTGAATTAATCTCACAGAGCTGCACTTATGTTTCATGCAGTAGTCCATTATCACTGTTTTTGAGAAACCTACGAAGGACTTCTTTGGATCGCATTGAGGACTACGCTGATAAAGGAAATATCATCAGTTCAAAACGTGAAAGAAGCTTTCTGAGAAACTTCTTTTTCACCTGTGAATTCCTCTCACAGTTACCGCAGATTTCTCAGGAAGCAGTTTGCTAACACTCTTTTTGTGGAATCTGCAAAGTGAGATTTCGGAGCCCGCAGGGGCCCATGGTGACAAAGGAATTATCCTCAGATAATAACTAGAGAGATTCTTGTGAACGCAATGAAGCTTTCGGTGACAAAGGAAATATCCTCTGATAAAACCTAGAAAGAAACTTTGTTAGAAACTTCTTGGTGATGTGTGAATTCTTCTCACAGAGTTACACTTATATTTCATGCAGTAGTCCATTATCACTGTTTTTGAGGAACCTGAGAAGGACTTCTTTGGATCGCACTGAGGCCTACGCTGATAAAGGAAATATCATCAGTTCAAAACGCTAAAGAAGCTTTCTGAGAAACTTCTCTGTGATCTGCGATTTCCATTCACAGAGTTACAGCTTAGTTCTCTTGAAGCAGTATGCTAACACTCTTTTCGTGGAATCTGCAAAGTGAGATTTGGGAGCCCATAGGGGACCATGTTGAAAAAGGAAATATAATCAGATAATAACTAGAGAGAAGCTTACTGAGAGATTGCTTTCTGATGTGTGACTTCATCACACAGAGTTTCACCCTTCCCTTCTTGGAACAGTTTACTAACTCTGCTATCTTGTGTTCTGCAAACTGATATTTAGGAGAGCATTGAAGGCTATGGTGAAAAAGGAAATATCCTCAGAACAAAACTGGAAAGAAGCCTTCTGAGAAAGTGCATTTCGATGTGTGAATTCAACTCCTGGAGCTACCCGTTTCTCTTCAGTGTTCAGTTTGCTAACACAGTTTTCTGGAAATCTGCAATGGTATACTTCTGAACGCAATGAAGCTTGCCGTGACAAAGGAAACATCCTCAGATGCAAACTAGAAAGAAGCTTTCGTAGAAACTTCTTGGTGATGTGTGAATTCACCTCACAGAGTTACACTTATGTTTCATGCAGCAGTCCATTATCACTGTTTTCGAGGAACCTGAGAAGGACTTCTTTTGATCGCATTGAGGCCTACGCTGATAAGGGAAATATCATCAGTTCAAAACGTAAAAGTAGCTTTCTGAGAAACTTCTTTGTGATCTGCCAATTCCAATCAGAGTTACAGATTATTTATCAGGAAGCAGTTTGCTAACACTCTTTTCGTGGAATCTGCAAAGTGAGATTAGGGAGAACATAGGTTCCCATTGTGAAAAAGGAAATACCCTCAGAAAATAACTAGAGAGAAGATTACACAGAGATTGCTTTCGGATGTGTGACTTCATCACATAAATTTCCAACCTTCCCTTCTTGGTACAGTTTGCTAACTCTGTTATCTTGAGTTCTGCAAAGTGATATTTAGGAACGCATTGAAGGCTATGGTGAAAAAGGAAATATTCTCAGATTAAAACTGGAAAGAAGCCTTCTGAGAAACTGCGTTTCGATGTGTGAATGCAACTCACATAGATACACGTTTTTCTTCAGTGTTCTGTTTGCTAACACAGTTTTCTGGAAATTTGCAATGGGATATTTCTGAACGCATTGAAGCTTGCGGTGACAAAAAAATATCCTCAGATGAAAACTAGATAGAAGCTTTGTTAGAAACTTCGTGGTGATGTGTGAATTCATCTCAAAAGATACACTTATGTTTCATGCAGCAGTCCATTATCACTGTTTTTGAGGAACCTGAGAAGGACTTCTTTGGATTGCATTGAGGCCTATGCTGATAAAGGAAATATCATCAGTTCAAAACGTAAAAGAATCTTTCTGTGAAACTTTTTTGTGATCTGCGAATTCCCTTCACAGAGTTACAGCTTAGGTATCAGGAAGCAGTTTGCTAACACTCTTTTCATGGAATCTGCAAAGTGAGATTAGGGATAATATAGGGCCCATGGCGAAAAAGGAAATATGATCAGATAAAAACTAGAGTGAAGCTTACTGAGAGATTGCTTTCTGATGTGTGACTTCAACACACAGAGTTCCACCCTTCCCTTCTAGGAACAGTTTTCTAATTCTGTTATCTTGTGTTCTGCAAAGTGATATTCAGGAGTGCACTGAAGGCTATGGTGAAAAAGGAAATAACCTCAGACCAAAACCAGAAAGAAGCCTTCTGAGAAACTGCATTTCGATGTGTGAATTCAACTCCCAGGGTTACACGTTTCTCTTCAGTGTTCATTTTGGTAACACAGTTTTCTGGAAATCTGCAAAATGGGATATTTCTGAACGCAATGAAGCTTGCGGTGACAAAGGAAATATCCTCAGCTGACAACTAGAAAGAAGCTGTGTTAGAAAATTCTTGGTGATGTGTGCATTCGTCTCACAGAGTTACAATAATGTTGCTTGCAGCAGTCTCTTACCCATGCTTTTGAGGAAGCTGAGAGGACTTCTTTGGATCGCCTGGTGGCCTACGCTTATAAAGGAAATATCATCAGTTCAAAACGTGAAAAAAGCTTTCTGGGAAACTTCTTTGTGATCTGTGAATTCCATTTACAAAGTTACAGTGGAGTTCTCAGGAGGCAGTTTCCTAACACTCTTTTCATGGAATCTGCAAAGTGAGATTTGGGCGCCCATAGGGGCCCATGGTGAAAAAGAAAATGTCCTCAGATAATAGCTAGAAAGAAGCATACTGAGAGATTGCGTTCTGATGGGTGACATCATCACACAGAGTTCCACCCTTCCCTTCTTGGTACAGTTTATTAACTCTATTATCTTGTGTTCTGCAAAGTGATATTTAGGAGCGCATTGAAGGCTATGGTGAAAAAGGAAATATCCTCAGATCAAAACTGGAAAGAAGCCTTCTTAGAAACTGCATTTCGATGTGTGAATACAACTAACAGAGTTACACGTTTCTCTTCAGTGTTCAGTTTGCTAACACAGTTTTCTGGAAATCTGCAATGGGATACTTGTGAACGCAATGAAGCTGACGGTGACAACGGAAATATCCTCAGATGAAAACTAGAAAGAAGCTTTGTTAGAAACTTCTGGATGATGTGTGAATTCATCTCAAAACTTACACTTATGTTTCATGCAGCAGTCCATCATCACTGTTTTTGAGGAACCTGAGAAGGACTTCTTTGGATCGCATTGAGGCCTACACTGATAAAGGAAATATCATCAGTTGAAAACGTGAAAGAAGCTTTCTGGGAAACTTCTTTGTGATCTGTGAATTCCATTCACAGAGTTACAGCTGAGTTCTCCGGAGGCAGTTTGCTGACACTCTTTTCGTGAAATCTACAAAGTGAGATTTCGGAGCCCATAGTGGCACATGGTGAAAAAGGAAATATCCTCAGATAATTACTGGAGAGAAGCTTACTGAGAGATTGCTTTCTGATGTGTGACTTCATCACACAGAGTTCCACCCTTCCCTTCTTGGAACAGTTTGCTAACTCTGTTATCTTGTGTTCTGCAAAGTGATACTTAGAAGCACATTGAATGCTATAGTGAAAAAGGAAATATCCTCAGATGAAAACTGGAAAGAAGCCTTCTGAGAAACTGCATTTCGATGTGTGAATACAACTCACAGAGTTAGACGTTTCTCTTCAGTGTTCACTTTACTAACACAGTTTTCTGGAAATCTGTAATGGGATACTTGTGAACGCAATGAAGCTGACGGTGACAACGGAAATATCCTCAGATGAAAACTAGAAAGAAGCTTTGTTAGAAACTTCTGGATGATGTGTGAATTCATCTCAAAACTTACACTTATGTTTCATGCAGCAGTCCATCATCACTGTTTTTGAGGAACCTGAGAAGGACTTCTTTGGATCGCATTGAGGCCTACACTGATAAAGGAAATATCATCAGTTGAAAACGAGAAAGAAGCTTTCTGGGAAACTTCTTTGTGATCTGTGAATTCCATTCACAGAGTTACAGCTGAGTTCTCCGGAGGCAGTTTGCTGACACTCTTTTCGTGAAATCTACAAAGTGAGATTTCGGAGCCCATAGTGGCACATGGTGAAAAAGGAAATATCCTCAGATAATTACTGGAGAGAAGCTTACTGAGAGATTGCTTTCTGATGTATGACTTCATCACACAGAGTTCCACCCTTCCCTTCTTGGAACAGTTTACTAACTCTGTTATCTTGTGTTCTGCAAAGTGATACTTAGAAGCACATTGAATGCTATAGTGAAAAAGGAAATATCCTCAGATGAAAACTGGAAAGAAGCCTTCTGAGAAACTGCATTTCGATGTGTGAATACAACTCACAGAGTTAGACGTTTCTCTTCAGTGTTCACTTTACTAACACAGTTTTCTGGAAATCTGCAATGGGATTCTTGGGAATGCAATGAAGCTTGCGGTGAGAAAGGAAATATCCTCAGATGAAAACTAGATAGAAACTTTGTTAGTAACTTCTGGGTGATGTGTGAATTCATCTCAAAAGTTACACTTATGTTTCATGCAGCAGTCCATTATCACTGTTTTTTAGGAACCTGAGAAGGACTTCTTTGGATCGCACTGAGTCCTACGCCGATAAAGGACATATCATCAGGTCAAAACGTGAAAGAAGCTTTCTGAGAAACTTCTTTGTGATCTGTGAATACCATTCACAGAGTTACAGCTGATTTCTCAGTAAGCAGTTTGCTAACACTCTTTTCCTGGAATCTGCAAAGTGAGATTGGGGAGCCCACAGGGGCCCATGGTGAAAAAGGACATATCCTCAGTTAATAACTAGAGAGAAGCTTACTGAGAGATTGCTTTCTGATGTGTGACTTCATCACACAGAGTTCTACCCTTCCCTTCTGGAACAGTTTGTTAACTCTATTGTCTTGTGTTCTGCAAAGTGATATTTGTGAGCTCATTGAGGGCTATGGTGAAAAAGGAAATGTCCTCAGAACAAAACTGGAAAGAAATCTTCTGAGAAACTGCATTTCGATGTGTGAATGCAACTCGCAGATTTACGCCTTTCTCTTCAGTGTTCAGTTTGTTGACACAGTTTTCTGGAAATCTGCAATGGGATTTTTATGAACGCAATGAAGGTTGTGGTGAAAAAGGAAATATCTTCAGATGAAAACTAGAAAAAATCTTTGTTAGAAACTTCTTGGTGATGTGTGAATTCATGTCACAGAGTTATAATTACGTTTCATGCAGCAGTACATTATCACTGTTTTTGAGGAACCTGAGAAGGACTTCTTTGGATCGCATTGAGGCCTACGCTGATAAAGAAAATATCATCGGTTCAAAACCTGTAAGAAGCTTTATGGGAAACTTCTTTGAGATCTGTGAATTCCATTCACAGAGTTACGGCTGAGTTCTCAGGAAGCAGTTTGCTAACATTCTTTTCGTGGAATCAGCAAAGTGATATTTCCCAGCCCATAGTGGCCCATGGTGAAAAAGGAAATATCCTCAGATAATTACTGCAGAGAAGCTTACTGAGAGATTGCTTTCTGATGTGTAACTTCATCACACAGAGCTCCACCCTTCCCTTCTTGGAACAGTTTACTCACTCTGTTATCTTGCGTTCTGCAAAGTGATACTTAGAAGCGCATTGAATGCTATCGTGAAAAAGGAAATATCCTCAGATGAAAACTGGAAAGAAGCCTTCTGAGAAACTCCATTTCGATGTGTGAATGCAACTCACAGAGTTACACGTTTCTCTTCAGTGTTGAGTTTGCTAACACAGTTTTCTGGAAATCTGCAATGGGATACCTCTGAGCGCATTGAAGCTCCCAGTGACAAAGGAAATATCCTCAGATGAAAAATAGAAAGAAGCTTTCATAGAAACTTCTTGGTGACGTGTGAATTCATCTCACAGAGTTACACTTATGTTTCATGCAACAGTCCATTATCACTGTTTTTGAGGAACCTGAGAAGGACTTCTTTGGATCGCATTGAGACCTACGCTGATAAAGGAAATATCATCATTTCAAAACGTGTAAGAAGCTTTCTGAGAAACTTCTTTGTGGTCTGTGAATTCCTCTCACAGTGTTACAGCTGAGCTCTCAGGAAGCACTTTGCTAAACCTTTTTCGTGGAATGTGCAATGTGAGATTTGGGAGCCCAAAGGAGCCCATGGTGAAAAAGGAAATATTCTCAGATAATAAGAAGAGAGAAGCTTACTAAGGGATTGCTTTCTGATGTGTGACTTCATCACATAGAGTTCCACCCTTCCCTTCTTGGAACCGATTGCTAACTCTGTTATCTTGTGTTCTGCAAAGTGATATTTGATTAGCTCACTGAGCGGTATAGTGAAAAACGAAATATCTTCGGATCAAAACTGGATAGAAGCCTTCTGTGAAACTGCATTTAATGTGTGAATGCAACTCACAGAGTTACACGTTTCTCTTCAGTGTTCAGTTTACTAACACAGTTTTCTGGAAATCTGCAGTGGGATACTTGTGAACGCAATGAAGCTTGTGGTGACAAAGGAAATATCCTCAGATGAAAACTAGAAAGAAGCTTTGTTGTAAACCTCTTGTTTATGTATGAATTCATCTCACAGAGTTATACCTAAGTTTCAGGCAGCAATCCATTATCACTGTTTTTAAGGAACTTGAAAGGACTTATTTGGATCGCATTAAGGCCTTCCTTAAAGGAAATATCATCAGTTCACAACCAGAAAGAAGCTTTCTGAGAAACTTCTTTGTGATCTTTGAATTCCTCTCGCAGTCGTACAACTTAATGTTCAGGAAGCAGTTCCCAAACACTCTTTTTTGGAATCTGCAAAGTGAGATTTGGGAGCCCATAGGTGCCCATGGTTAAAAAGGAAATATCCACAGATAGTAACTAGAGATAATCTTACGGAGACATTACTTTCTGATGTGCGAATTCATCACACAGATTTCCACCCTTCCCTTCTTGGAACAGTTTGCTAACTCTGTTATCTTGTGTTCTGCAAAGTGATATTTGGGAGCTCATTGAGGGCTATGGTGAAAAAGGAAATATCCTCAGATCAAAAGTGGAAAGAAGCTTTCTGAGAACCTGCATTTCGATGTGTGAATGCAACTCACAGAGTAACACGTTTCTCTTCAGTGTTCAGATTGCTAACACAGTTTTCTGGAAATCTGCATTGGGATACTTGTGAACGCAATGAAGCTTTAGGTTAAAAACGAAATATACTCAGATGAAAACTAGAAAGAGGCTTTGTTAGAAACTTCTTGGTGACGAGTGAATTCATCTCACAGACTTACACTTATGTTTCATGCAGCAGTCCGTTATCACAGTTTTTGAGGAAGCTGAGAAGGACGTCTTTCGATCGCATTGAGGCCTACGTGGTTAAAGGAAATATCTTCGGTTCCAAACGTGAAAGAAGCTTTCTGAGTAACTTCTATGTGATTTGTGAATTCCATTCACAGAGTTACAGCTTACTTCTCAGGAAGCAGTTTGCTAAGAGTCTTTTCGTGTAATCTGCAAAGTGAGATTTGGGAGCCCATAGGGGCCCATGGTGAAACATGAAGTGGTCTCAGATAATAACTAGAGAGGAGCTTACTGAGAGATTGCTTTCTGATGGGTCACTGAATAACACAGAGTTCCACCCTTCCCTTCTTGGAAGAGTTTGCTAACTCTGTTATCTTGTGTTCTGCAAAGTGATATTTGGGAGGTCATTGAGGGCTATGGTGAAAAAGGAAATATCCTCAGATCAAGTGGAAAGGATCTTTCTTAGAAACTGCATTTCGATGTGTGAATGCAACGCACAGAGTTACACGTTTCTCTTTAGTGTTCAGTTTGGTAACACAATTTTCTGGAAATCTGCATTGGGATAGTTGTGAACGCAATGAAGCTTGAGGTTAAAAACGAAATATCCTCAGATGAAAACTAGAAAGAGGCTTTGTTAGAATCTTCTTGGTGACGAGTGAATTCATCTCACAGAGTTACACTTATGTTTCATGCAGCAGTCAATTATTACTCTTTTTGAGGAACCTCAGAGGACTTCTTTGGATCGCATTGTGGCCTACGCTGATAAAGGAAATATCATCAGTTCAAACCGTGAGAAAAGCTTTCTGGGAAAATTCTTTGTGATCTGTGAATTTCTCTCACAGAGTTACAGCTTAGTTCTCAGGAAGCAGTTTGCTAACACTCTTTTCGTGGAATCTGCAAAGTGAGATTTGGGAGCCCATAGGGGCCCATGGTGATAAAGGAAGTATCCTCAGGTAATAACTAGAGAGAAGCTTACTGAGAGATTGCTTTCTGATGGGTGACTTCATCACACAGAGTTCCACCCTTCCCTTCTTGGAAGAGTTTGCTAACCCTGTTATCTTGTGTTCTGGAAAGTGATACTTAGGAACACATTGAAGGCTATGGTGAAAAAGGAAATATCCTCAGATCAAACTGGAAAGAAGCCTTCTGAGAAACTGCGTTTCGATTTGTGAATGCAACTCACAGAGTTTCACCTTTCTCTTCAGTGTTCAGTTTGCTTACATAGTTTTCTGGAAATCTGCAATGGGATACTCTGAACGCAATGAAGCTTGCGGTGACAAAGGAAATATCCTCAGATGAAAACTAGAAAGAAGCTTTCGTAGAAACCTCTTGGTGATGTGTGAATTCATCTCACAGAGTTACACTTATGTTTCATGCAGCAGTCCGTTATCACTGTTTTTGAGGAACCTGAGAAGGACTTCTTTGGATCGCATTGAGGCCTACGCTGATAAAGGAAATATCATCTGTTCCAAACGTGAAAGACGCTTTCTGAGAAACTCCTTTGTGATCTGTGAATTCCTCTCACAGTGTTACAGCTGAGTTCTCAGGAAGCAGTTTGCTAGCATTCTTTTCGTGGAATCTGCAAAGGGAAATTTGGGAGCCCATCCTGTCCCATGGTGAAAAAGGAACTATCCTCAGATAATAACTGGAGAGAAGGTCACTGAGAGATTGCTTTCTGAAGTGCGACTTCATCACACAGAGTTCCACCCTTCCCTTCTTGGAACAGTTTGCTAACTCTGTTATCTTGTTTTCCGCAAAGTGATATTTGGGAGCTCATGGAGGGCAATGGTGAAAAAGGAAGTATCCTCAGATCAAAACTGGACAGAAGCCTTCTGAGAAATGGCATTTCGATGTGTGAATGCAATACACAGAGTTACACGTATCTCTTCAGCGTTCAGTTTGCTAACACAGTTTTCTGGAAATCTGCAATGGGATACTTGTGTATGCAATGAAGCTTGCGGTGACAAAGGAAATCTCTTCAGATGAAACCTAGAAAGAAGCTTTGTTAGAAACTTCTTGGAGATGTGTGAATTAATTTCACAGATTTACACTTATCTTTCATGCAGCAGTCCATTATCACTGTTTTTGAAGGACCTGAGAGGACTTTTTGGATCGCTTTGAGGCCTACGCTGATAAAGGAAATATCTTCAGTTCAAAACGTTAAAGAAGCTTTCAGAGAAACTTCTTTGTGATCTGTGAATTCCTCTCACAGTGTTACAGTTGAGTTCTCAGGAAGCAGTTTGCTAACACTCTTTTCGTGGAATCTGCAAAGTGAGATATGTGAGAACATAGGGACCATGGTGAAAAAGGAAAAATCCACAGATAATAACTAGAGAGAAGCTTACTGAGAAATTGATTTCTGATATGTGACTTCATCACACAGTGTTCCACCATTCCCTTCTTGAAACAGTTTGCTAACTCTGTTACCTTGTGTTCTGCAAAGTGATATTTAGGAGCGCCTTGAAGGCAATGTTGAAAAAGGAAACATCCTCAGATCAAAACTGGAAAGAAGCCTTCTGAGAAACTGCATTTCGTTGTGTGAATTTAACTCCCAGAGTTACACGTTTCCGTTCAGTGTTCAGTTTGTTGACACAGATTTCTGGAAATCTGCAATGGGATACTTTTGAACTCAATGAAGCTTGAGGTGACAAAGGAAATATCCTCAGATGGAAACTATAAAGAAGCTTTCGTAGAAACTTCTTAGTGATGTGAGAATTCATCTCACAGAGTTACACTTATGTTTCACGCAGCAGTCCATTATCACTGTTTTTGAGGAACCTGAGAAGGACTTCTTTGGATCGCCTTGAGGCCTACGCTGATAAAGGAAATATCTTCATTTCAAAACGTGAAAGAAGCTTTCTGAGAAACTTTTTTGTGATCTGTGAATTCCTCTCACAGCGCTCATCTGAGTTCTCAGGAAGCAGTTGGCTAACACTCTTTTCGTGCAATCTGCAAACTGAGATTTGGTAGCCCATAGGGGCCCATGGTGAAACAGTTAGTATACTCAGATAATAAGTGGAGAGAAGCTTACTGAGAGATTGCTTTCTGGTGTGTGACTTCATCACACAGAGTTCCACCCTTCCCTTCTTGGAACAGTGTGCTAAATCTGTTATCATGTGTTCTGCAAAGTGATATTTAGGAGTGCTTTGATGGCTATGGTGAAAAAGGAAATATCCTCTGATCAAAACTGGAAAGAAGACTTCTGAGAAACTGCTTTTCGATGTGTGAAATCAACTCCCAGAGTTACACGTTTCCCTTCAGTGTTCAGTTTTCTGACACAGTTTTCTGGAAATCTGCAATGGGATTCTTGTGAAGGCAATGAAGGCTGCGGTGACAAAGGAAATATCCTCAGATGAAAACTAGAAAGAAGCTTTCTGAGAAACCTCGTGGTGATGTGTGAATTCATCTCACAGAGTTACACTTATGTTTCATGCAGCAGTCCATTATCAATTTTTTTGAGGAACCTGAGATGGACTTTTTTGGATCGCATTGAGGACTACGCTGATAAAGTAAATATCATCAGTTCAAAACGTGAAAGAATCTTTCTGAGAAACTTTTTTATGATCTGTTAATTCTTCTCACAGAGTTACAGCTTAGTTCTCAGGAATCAGTTTGCTAACACTCTTTTCGTGGAATATGCAAAGGGAGATTTGGGAGCACATAGGGGCCCATGGTGAAAAAGAATATATCCTCAGATAGTAACTACAGAGTAGCTTACTGAGCGATTGCTTTCTGGTGTGTGACTTCATCACACAGAGTTCCACCCTTCCCTTCTTGGAACAGTTTGTTAACTCTGTTATTTTGTGCTCTGCAAAGTGATATTTGGGAGCTTATTGGGGGCTATGGTGAAAAAGGAAATATGCTCAGATCAAAACTGGAAAGAAGCCTTCTGAGAAAATGCATTTCGATGTGTGCATGCAACTCACAGTGTTACACGTATCTCTTCCATGTTCTGTTTGCTAACACAGTTTTCTTTAAATCTGCAATTGGATACTTGTGAAAGCAATGAAGCTTGCGGTGACAAAGGAAATATCCTCAGATGAAAACTGGAAAGATGCTTTGTTAGAAACTTCTTGGTGATGTGTGAATTCATCTCACAGAGTTACACTTATATTTCCTGCAGTAGTCCATTTTCACTGTATTTGAGGAAACTGAGAGGAGTTCTTTGGATCGCATTGAGGCCTACGCTGATAAAGGAAATATCATCAGTTCAAAACGTGAAAGAAGCTTTCTGAGAAACTACTTTGTGATCTGTGAATTCCTCTAACAGAGTAACAGCAGACCTCTCAGGATGCAGATTGCTAACACTATTTTCGTGGAATCGGCAAAGTGATATTTGGGAGCCCACCGGGGCGCATGCTGAAACAGGAAATATCCTCAGATAATAACTGGAGGGAAGCTTACTGAGAGATTGCTTTCTGGTGTGTGACTTCATCACACAGAGTTCCACCCTTCCCTTCTTGGAACAGTTTGCTAACTCTGTTATTTAGTGTTCTGCTAAGTGATATGTAGAATCGCATTGAAGGCTATGGTGAAAAAGGAAATATGCTCACATCAAAACGGGAAAGAAGCCTTCTGTGAAATTGCATTTTGTTGTGTGTATGAAACTCACAGTGTCACACGTTTCTCTTCCGTGTTCAGTTTCCTAACACAGTTTTCTGGAAATCTGCAATGGGATACTTCTGAACGCAATGAAGCTTGCGGTGACAAAGGAAATATCCTCAGATGAAAACTAGAAAGAAGCTATGTTAGAAACTTCTTGGTGATGTGTGAATTCTCCTCACAGAGTAACACTTACGTTTCATGAGGCAGTCCAGTATCACTGTTTTTGAGGAACCTGAGAAGGAATTCTTTGTATCGCATTGAGGCCTACGCTGATAAAGGAAATATCATCAGTTCAAATCGTGAAAGAACCTTTCTGGGACACTTCTTGGTGATCTGTGAATTCGTCTCAGAGAGTTACAACTTTGTTCTCAGGTAGCAGTTTGCTAACACTCTTTTCGTGGAATCTGCAAAGTGAGATATGGGAGCCCATAGGGTCCCATGGTGGAAAAGGAAATATCCTCAGATAATAACTGCAGAGAAACTTAGTGAGAGATTGCTTTCTGCTGTGTGACTTCACCACACAGAGTTCCACCTTACCCTTCTTGGAAGAGTTTGCTAACTCTGTTATCTTGTGTTCTGCAAAGTGATGTTTGGGAGCTCATTGAGGGCTATGGTGAAAAAGGAAATATCCTCAGATCGAAACTGGAATGAAGCCTTCTGAGAAACTGCATTTCGATGTGTGAATGCATCTCACCTAGCTACACGTTTCTCTTCAGTGTTCAGTTTGCTAACACAGTTTTCTGGAAATCTGCAATGGGATACTTCTGAACTCAATGAAGCTTGCGGTGACAAAGGAAATATCCTCAGATGAAAACTAGAAAGAAGCCTTGTTAGAAACTTCTTGGTGATGTATGAATTCATCTCACAGAGTTTCACTTATGTTTCATGCAGCAGTCCTTTATCACTGTTTTTGAGGAACCTTAGAAGGACTTCTATGGATCGCACAGAGGCCTAGGTTGATAAGGGAAATATCATCAGTTCAAAACGTGAAAGAAGCTTTCTGAGGAACTTCTTTGTGATCTGTGAATTCCTCTCACAAAGTTTCAGCTTAGTTCTTAGGACGCAGTTTGCTAACACTCTTCTCGTGGAATTTGCAAAGTGAGATTTGGGAGCCCGTAGGGGCCCATGATGAAAAAGGAGATGTCCTCAGATAATAACTAGAGAGAAGTTTGCTGAGAGTTTGCTTCGGGATGTGTGACTTCATCACATAGAGTTCCACCCTTCCCTTCTTGGAACAGTTTGCTAACTCTGTTATTTTGTGTTCTGCAAAGTGATATTTGGGAACTCATTGGGGGCTATGGTGAAAAAGGAAATATCCTCATATCAAAACTGGAAAGAAGCCTTCTGAGAAACTGCATTTCGATGTGTGCATGCAACTCACAGTGTTACACGTATCTCTTCCATGTTCAGTTTGCTAACACAGTTTTCTTTAAATCTGCAATTGGATACTTGTGAAAGCAATGAAGCTTGCGGTGACAAAGGAAATATCCTCAGATGAAAACTAGAAAGATGCTTTGTTAGAAACTTCTTGGTGATGTGTGAATTCATCTCACAGAGTGACAATTATGTTTCCTGCAGCAGTCCATTTTCACTGTATTTGAGGAACCTGAGAGGTCTTCTTTCAATCACATTGAGGCCTACACTGATAAAGGAAATATCATCAGTTCAAAACGTGAAAGAAGCTTTCTGAGAAACTTCTTTGTGATCTGTGAATTCCTCTCACAGGGTAACAGCAGACTTCTCAGGATGCAGATTGCTAACACTATTTTCGTGGAATCTGCAAAGTGAGATTTGGGAGCCCATAGGGCCCATGCTGAAACAGGAAATATCCTCAGATAATAACTGGAGAGAAGCTTACTGAGAGATTGCTTTCTGGTGTGTGACTTCATCACACAGAGTTCCACACTTCCCTTCTTGGAAGAGTTTGCTAACTCTGTAATATTGTGTTCTGCAAAGTGATATTTAGGAGCGCATGGAAGGCTATGGTGAAAAAGGAAATATCTTCGGATCAAAACTGGAAAGAAGCCTTCTGAGAAACTGCATTTCGATGTGCGAATGCAACTCACAGAGTTACATGTTTCTCTTCAGTGTTCAGTTTGCTAACACAGTTTTCTGGAAATCTGCATTTGGATACTTTTGAACACAAAGAAGCTAGCAGTGACAATGGAAATATCCTCAGATGAAAACTGGAAAGAAACTTTGTTAGAAACCCCTTGGTGTCTGTGAATTCATCTCACAGTGTTACACTTATGTTTCAAGCAGCAGTCCATTATCACTGTGTTTAAGGATCGTGAGAAGAACTTCTTTGGATCGCATTGAGGCCTACGCTGATAAAGGAAATATCATCAGTTCAAACTGTGAAAGAACCTTTCTGAGAAATATCTTTGTGATCTGTGAATTCCTCTCACAGAGTTACAGCTTTGTTCTCAGGAAGCAGTTTGCTAACACTCTTTTCATGGAATCTGCAAAGTGAGATTTGGGAGCCCAGAGGGGCCCATGTTAAAAAAGGAAATATCCAGAGATAATAACTAGAGAGAAGGTTACTGAGAGATTGCTTTCTGATGTTTACTCCACACACAGAGTTCCAACCTACTCTTCTTGGAACACTTTGTTAACCCTGTTATCTTGTGTTCTGCAAAGTGATATTTAGGAGCGCATGGAAGGCTATGGTGAAAAAGGAAATATCCACAGATCAAAACTGGAAAGAAGCCTTCAGAGAAACTGCATTTCGATGTGTGAATGCAACTCACAGAGTTACACGTTTCTCTTCAGTGTTCAGTTTGCTAACTCAGTTTTCTGGAAATCTTGATTGGGATACTTGTGAACGCAAAGAAGCTTGCGGTGACAAAGGAAATATCCTCAGATGAAAACCATAAAGAAGCTTTGTTAGAAACCTCTTGGTGACGTGTGAATTCATCTCACAGAGTTACACTTATGTTTCATGCAGTAATCAAATAACACTGTTTTTGAGGAACCTGAGAAGGACTCCTTTGGATCACATTGAGGCCTGTGCTGATAAAGGGTATATCATCATTTCAAAACGTGAAAGAAGCTTTGTGAGAAACTTCTTTGTGATCGGTGAATTGCTCTCACAGTGTTACAGCTGTGTTCTCAGGAAGCAGTTTGCTAACACTCTTTTCGTGGTATCTGCAAATTGAGATTTGGGCGCACCTAGGGGCCCACGGTGAAAAGGAAATATCCTCAGGTAATAACTGGAGAGAAGCTTACTGAGAGATTGCTTTCTGAAGTGTGTCTTCATTCCCCAGAATTTCACCCTTCCCTTCTTGGAAGAGTTTGCTAACTCTGTTATCTTGTGTTCTGCAAAGTGATATTTGGGAGCTCATTGAGGGCTATGGTGAAAAGTAAAATATCCTCAGATTAAAACTGGAAAAAAGCCTTCTGAGAAACGGCATTTCTATGTGTGAATGCAACTCACAGAGTTACACATTTCTCTTCAGTGTTCAGTTTGGTAACACAGTTTTCTGGAAATCTGCTTTTGGATATTTGTGAATGCAATGTAGCTTGCGGTGACAAAGGAAATATCCTCAGATGAAAACTGGAAAGAAGCTTGTTAGAAACCTCTTGTTGATCTGTGAATTCATCTCACAGAGTTACACTTATGTTTCATGCAGCAGTCCATTATCAATGTATTTGAGGAACCTGAGAAGAACGTCTTTGTATCGCATTGAGGTCTACGCTGATAAAGGAAATATCATCAGTTCAAACTGTGAAGGAACCTTTCTGAGAAACATCTTTGTGATCTGTGAATTCCTCTCACAGAGTTACAGCTTCGTTCTCAGGAAGCAGTTTGGTACCACTCTTTTCATGGAATCTACAAAGTGAGATGTGGGAGCCCATAGGGGTCCATGGTGAAAATGGAAATATCCTCAGATAATAACTAGAGAGAAGCTTACTGAGAGTTTGCTTTGTGATGTGTGACTTCATCACACAGAGTTCCACCCATCCCTTCTTGGAACAGTTTTCTAACTCTGTTACCTTCTGTTCTGCAAAGTGATATTTAGGAGAGCATTGAAGGTTATGATGAAAAAGGATATATCCTCAGATCAAAACTGGAAAGAAGGCTTCTGAGAAACTGCATTTCGATGTGTGAATGCAACTCACAGAGTTACACGTTTCTCTTCAGTGCTCAGTTTGCTAACACAGTTTTCTGGACATCTGCATTGGGATACTTGTGAACGCAATGAAGCTTGCGGTGACAAAGGAAATGTCCTCAGATGAAAACTAGAAAGAGGCTTTGTTGGAAATATCTTCGTGATGTACGAATTCATCTCACAGAGTTACACTTATGTTTCATGCAGCAGTCCATTATCACTGTTTTTGAGGAACCTGGGAAGGACTTGTTTGGATTGCATGGAGTCCTACGCTGATAAAGGAAATATCATCAGTTCAAAACGGGACAGAATCTTTCTGAGAAACTTCTTTGCGATCTGTGACTTCCTCTCACAGAGTTACAGCTTTGTTCTCAGGAAGCAGTTTGCTAACACTCTTTTCGTGGATTCTGCAAAGTGAGATTTGGGAGCCCATTGGGGCCCATGGTGAAAAAGGAAATATCCTCACACGATAACTGGAGAGAAGCTTACTGAGAGATTGCTTTCTGGTGTGTGACTTCATCATACAGAGTTCCACCCTTCCCTTCTTGGAAGAGTTTGCTAACTCTGTTATCTTGTGTTCTGCAAAGTGATATTTGGGAGCTCATTGAGTTCTATGGTGAAAAAGGAAAGATCCTGAGATCAAAACTGGAAAGAAGGCTTCTGAGAAATTGCATTTCGATGTGTGAATGCAACTGACAGAGTTAAACGTTTCTCTTCAGTGTTCAGTGTGCTAACACAGTTTTCTGGAAGTCTGCAATGGGATACTTGTGAACGCAATGAAGCTTGCGGTGACAAAGAAAATATCGTCACATGAAAACTAGAAAGAAGCTTTGTTAGAAACTTGTTGGTGATGTGTGAATTCATCTCACAGAGTTACACTTATGTTTCATGCAGCAGTCCATTATCGCTGTTTATCAGGAACATGAGAGGACTTCTTTGGATCGCATTGAGGCCTACGCTGATAAAGGAAATGTCATCAGTTCAAAACGTGAAAGAAGCTTTCTGAGAAACTTCTTTGTGATCAGTGAATTCCTCTCACAGAGTTACAGCTTAGTTCTCAGGAAGCAGTTTGCGAACACTCTTTTCGTGGAATCTGCAAAGTGAGATTTGGGAGCCCATAGGGCCCGTGGTGAAAAAGGATATATCCTCAGATAATAACTAGAGAGAATATTACTGAGAGATTGCTTTCTGATGTGTGACTTCGTCACACGGAGTTCCACCCTTCCCTTCTTTTCACAGTTTGCTAACTCTGTTATCTTGTGTTCTGCAAAGTGATATTTGGGAGCTCATTGAGGGCTATGGTGAAAAAGGATATATCTTCGGATCAAAACTAGAAAAAAGCCTTCTGAGAAACTGCATTTCGATGTGTGAATGCAACTCACAGAGTTACATGTTTCTCTTCAGTGTTCGGTTTGCTAACACAGTTTTTTGGAAATCTGCATTTGGATACTTGTGAACGCAATGAAGCTAGCAGTGAGATAGGAAATATCCTCAGATGAAAACTGGAAAGAAACTTTGTTAGAAACCCTTTGGTGATCTGTGAATTCATCTCACAGTGTTACACTTATGTTTCATGCAGCAGTCCGTTATCACTGTGTTTAAGGAACCTGAGAAGAACTTCTTTGCATCGCATTGAGGCCTACGCTGATAAAGGAAATATCATCAGTTCAAACTGTGAAAGAACCTTTCTGAGAAATATCTTTGTGATCTGTGAATTCCTCTCACAGAGTTACAGCTTCGATCTCAGGAAGCAGTTTGCTAACACTCTTTTCGAGGAATCTGCAAAGTGAGATTTTGAGGCTCATAGGGGCCCATGGTGAAAAAGGAAATATCGTCACAAAATAACTAGAGAGAGGCTTACTGAGAGATTGCGTTCTGATGTGTGACTTCATCACACAGAGTTCCACCCTTCCCTTCTTGGAACAGTTTGCTAACTCTCTTATTTTGTGTTCTGCAAAGTGATATTTGGGAGCTATTTGAGGGCTATGGTGAAAAAGGAAATATCCTCAGATCAAAACTGGAAAGAAGCCTTCTGAGAAACTGCATTTCGATGTGTGAATGCAACTCACAGAGTTACACGTTTTTCTTCAGTGTTCAGATTGCTAACACAGTTTTCTGGAAATCTGCGGTTGGATACTTCTGAACCCAATGAAGCTTACTTTGACAAAGGAAATATCCTCAAATGAAAACTAGAAACAAGCTTTGTTAGAAACTTCTTGGTGATGTGTGAATTCATCTCACCGAGTTTTACCTATGTTTCATGCAGCAGTCCGTTGTCACTGTTTTTGAGGAACCTGAGAAGGACACCTTTGGATCGTATTGAGGCCTACGCTGATAAAGAAATATCATCATTTCAAAACGTAAAAGAAGCTTTCTGAGAAACTTCTTTGTGATCTGTGAATTCCTCTCAGAGTTACAGCTTAGTTTTCAGGAAGCAGTTTGCAAACACTCTTTTCGTGGAATCTGCAAAGTGAGATTTGGGAACCCATAGGGGCCCATTGTGAAAAAGAAAATATCCTGAGACAATAACAAGAGAGAAGCTTGCTGAGAGATTGCTTTCTGATGTGTGACTTCATCACAAAGAATTCCACGCTTCCCTTCTTGGAACAGTATGCTAACTCTGTTATCCTTTGTTCTGTAAAGTGATATTTGGGAGCTATTTCATGGCTATGGTGAAAAAGGAAATATCCTCAGATCAAAAGTGGAAAGAAGCCTTCTGAGGAACTGCATTTCGATGTGTGAATGCAGCTCTCAGAATTACACGTTTCTCTTCAGTGTTCCCTTTGCTAACACAGTTTTCAGGAAATCTGCAATGGGTTACTTCTGAACGCGATGAAGCTTACGGTGACCAAGGAAATATTCTCAGATCAAAATTAGAAGGAAGCTTTGTTAGAAACTTCTTGGTGGTGTGTGAATTCATCTCACAGAGTTACACTTCTGTTTCATGCAGCAGTCCATTGTCACTGTTTTTGAGGAACCTGAGAAGGACTTCTTTGGATTGCTTCGAGGCCTATGCTGACTAAGGAAATATCATCGTTTGCAATCGCGAGAGAAGCTTTCGGAGAATCTTCTTTGTGATCACTGAATTCCTCTCACAGAGTTACAGCCGAGTTCACAGGCAGCAGTTTGCTAACACTCTTTTCGTGGAAACTTCACAGAGAGATTTGGGCGCCCATAGGGTCCCTTGGTGAAAAAGGAAATATCCTCAGATAAACACTAGAGAGAAGATTACTGAGAGATTGCTTCCTTATGTGTGACTTCATCACACAGAGTTCCACCCTTCCCTTCTTGGAACAGTTTGCTAACTCTGTTATCTTGTGTTCTGCAAAGTGATATTTGGGAGCTCTTTGAGGGCTAAGGAGAAAAAAGAAATATCCTCAGAACAAAACTGAAAAGAATCCTTCTGAGATACTTCATTTCGATGTGTGAATGGAACTCACAGAGTTACACGTTTCTCTTCAGTGTTCAGTTTGCTAACACAGTTTTCTGGAAATCTGCAATGGGATACTTGTGAACGCAATGAAGCTTGTGGGGACAAAGGAAATGTCCTCAGATGAAAACTAGAAAGAAGCTTTGTTAGAAACTTCTTGGTGATGTGTGAATTCATCTCACAGAGTTACACTTATGTTTCCTGCAGTAGTCCATTATCACTGTTTTTGAGGAAACTGAGAAGGATTTCTTTGGATCGCATGGAGGACTACGCTGAGAAAGGAAATGTCATCAGTTCAAAACATGAAAGAAGCTTTCTGTGAACTTCTTTGTGATCTGTGAATTCCTCTCACAGAGTTACAGCTTAGTTCTCAGGAAGCAGTGTGTAAACACTCTTTTCGTGGAATCTGCGAAGTGAGATTTGGGAGCCCATAGGGGCCCATGGTGAAAAAGGATATATCCTCAGATAATTACTAGAGAGAAGCTTACTGAGAGATTGCTTTCTGATGTGTGACTTCATCACACAGAGTTCCACCCTTCGCTTCTTGGAATAGTGTGCTAACTCTGTTATCTTGTGTTCTGCAAAGTGATATTTCGGAGCTCTTTGAGGGCTATGGTGAAAAAGGAAATATGCTCAGATCAATACTTGAAAGAAGCCTACCGAGAAACTGCATTTCGATGTGTGAATGCAACTCACAGTGTCACACGTTTCTCTTCAGTGTTCAGTTTGCTAACACAGTTTTCTGGAAATCTGCAATGGGATACTTCTGAAGGCAATGAAGCTTACAGGGACAAAGGAGATACCTCAGAGGGAAACTAGAAAGAAACTTTGTTAGAAACTTCTTGGTGATGTGTGAATTCATCTCACAGAGTTACGCTTATGTTTCATACAGCAGTCCCTTATCACTGCTTTTGAGGAACCTGAAAAGGAGTTCTTTGGATCGTATTGCAGCCTACACTGATAAAAGAAATATCATCAGTTAAAAAAGTGAAAGAAACTTTCTGAGAAACTTCTTTCTCATCTGCGAATTCCCCTCAAAGAGTTACACCTGAGTTCTCAGGAAGCAGATTGCTAAAACACTATTCCTGGAATCTGCAAAGTGAGATTTGGGAGACCATAGGGCCTCGCGGTGAAAAAGGATATATCCTCAGATAATAAATAGAGAGAAGCTTACTGAGAGATTGCTTTCTGATGTGTGACTTCATCTCACAGAGCTCCACCCTTCCCTTCTTGGAGAGTTTGCTAACTCTGTTATCTTGTGTTCTGCAAAGTGATATTTGGGAGCTCTTTGAGGGCTAAGGAGAAAAAAGAAATATCCTCAGAACAAAACTGAAAAGAATCCTTCTGAGATACTTCATTTCGATGTGTGAATGGAACTCACAGAGTTACACGTTTCTCTTCAGTGTTCAGTTTGCTAACACAGTTTTCTGGAAATCTGCAATGGGATACTTGTGAACGCAATGAAGCTTGTGGGGACAAAGGAAATGTCCTCAGATGAAAACTAGAAAGAAGCTTTCTTAGAAACTGCTTGGTGATGTGTGAATTCATCTCACAGAGTTACACTTATGTTTCCTGCAATAGTCCATTATCACTGTTTTTTAGGAACCTGAGAAGGATTTCTTTGGATCGCATGGAGGACTACGCTGAGAAAGGAAATGTCATCAGTTCAAAACATGAAAGAAGCTTTCTGTGAACTTCTTTGTGATCTGTGAATTCCTCTCACAGAATTACAGCTTAGTTCTCAGGAAGCAGTGTGTAAACACTCTTTTCGTGGAATCTGCGAAGTGAGATTTGGGAGCCCATAGGGGCCCATGGTGAAAAAGGATATATCCTCAGATAATAACTAGAGAGAAGCTTACTGAGAGATTGCTTTCTGATGTGTGACTTCATCACACAGAGTTCCACACTTCCCTTCTTGGAACAGTTTGCTAACTCTGTTATCTTGTGTTCTGGAAAGTGATATTTGGGAGCTCATTGAGGGCTATGGTGAAAAAGGAAATATCCTCAGATCAAAACTAGAAAGAAGCCTTCTGAGACACTGCATTTCGATGTGTGAATGCAACTCACAGTGTCACACGTTTCTCTTCAGTGTTCAATTTGCTAACACATTTTTCTGGAAATCTGCAATGGGATACTTCTGAACGCAGAGAACCTTACAGTGACAAAGGAAATACCCTCAGATGAAAGCTAGAAAGAAGCTTTGTTAGAAACGTCTTGGTGATGTGTGAATTCATCTCACAGAGTTACACTTATGTTTCATGCAGTAGTCCATTATAACTGTTTTTGAGGAACCTGAGAAAGACTTCTTTGGATCGCATTGAGGCCTACGCTGATAAAGGAACTATAATCAGTTCAAAACGTGAAAGGAGCTTTCTGGGAAACTTCATTGTGATCTCTGAATTCCTCTCACAGAGTTACAGCTTAGTTAAAGGAAGCAGTTTGCTAACACTCTTTTCGTGGAATCTGCAAAATGAGATTTGGGAGCATATAAGGGCCCATGGTGAAAAAGGATATATCCTCAGATATTAAGTAGAGAGAACATTACTGAGAGATTGCTTTCTGATGTGTGACTTCATCACACAGAGTTCCACCCTTCCCTTCTTGGAACAGTTTGCTAACTCTGTTATCTTGTGTTCTGCAAAGTGATATTTGGGAGCTCATTGAGGGCTACGGTGAAAAAGGAAATATCCTCAGATCAAAACTGGAAAGAAGCCTTCTGAGAAACTGCATTTCGATGTGTGAATGCAACTCACAGAGTTACACGTTTCTCTTCAGTGTTCAGTTTATTAACACAGTTTTCTGGAAATCTGCAATTGGATACTTCTGAACGCAATAAAGAATATGGTGACAAAGGAAATATCCTCAGATTAAAACTAGAAGGAAGCCTTGATAGAAACTTCTTGGTGATGTGTGAATTCATCTCACAGATTTACACTTATGCTTCCTGTAGCAGTCCATTATCACTGTGTTTGAGGAACATGTGAACGACTTCTTTGGATCGCATTGAGGCCTACGCTGATAAAGGAAATATCATCAGCTGAAAACGTGAAAGAAGCTTTCTGGGAATCTTCTTTGTTATCTGTGAATTCCACTTACAAAGTTACAGCTTAGTCCTCAGGAAGCAGTTTGCTAACACTTTTTTCGTGGAATCTGCAAATTGAGATTTGGGAGCCCATAGCGGCCCATGGTGAAAAAGGATATATCCTCAGATCATAACTAGAGGGAAGCTACTGAGAGTTTGCTTTCTAAAGTGTGACTTCATCACACACAGTTCCACCCTTCCCTTCTTGGAACAGTTTGCTAAATCTGTTATCTTGTGTTTTGCAGAGTGATATTTCCAAGCTCATTGAGGGCTATGGTGAAAGAGGAAATATCCTCAGATCAAAACTGGAAAGAAGCGTTCTGAAAACTGCATTTTGATGTGTGAATGCCACTCACAGAGTAACACGTTTCTCTGCTGTGTTCAGGTTGCTAACACAGTTTACTGGAAATCTGCATTGGGATACTTGTGAACGCAATGAAGCTTATGGTGACAAAGGAAATATCTTCAGATGAAAACTAGAAGTAAGCTTTCTTAGAAACTTCCTGGTGATGTGTGAATTCATCTAACAGAGTTACACTTATGTTTCATGCAGCAGTCCTTTATCACTGTTTTTGAGGAACCTGAGAGGACTTCTTTGGATGGCATTGAGGCCTACGCTGATAAAGGGAATATCATCGGTTCCAAACCTGAAAGAAGCTTTCTGATAAACTTCTTTGTAATCTCTGAATTCCTCTCACAGAGGTACAGCTGAGTTCTTAGGAAGCAGTTTGCTAACACTTTTTCGTGGAACCTGCAAAGTAAGATTTGGAAGCCCATAGGGGTCCTTGGTGAAAAAGGAAATTTCCTCAGATAATAACTAGAGAGTAGCTTACTGAGAGATGGCTTTCTGATGTGTGACTTCATCACACAGAGTCCACCCTTCCCTTCTTGGAGCAGTTTGCTAACTCTGTTATATTGTGTTCTACAAAGTGATATTTGGGAGCTCATTGAGGGCAATGGTGAAAAAGGAAATATCCTCAGATCAAAACTGGAAAGAAGCCTTCTGAGAAACTGCAATTCGATGTGTGAATGCAACTCACAGGGTTACACGTTTCTCTTCAGTGTTCAGTGTGCAAAAACAGTTTTCGGGCAATCTTCAATTTGATACTTGTGAACGCAGTGCAGCTTGCGGTGACAAAGGAAATATCCTCAGATGAAAACTATAACGAAGGTTTGTTAGAAACTTCTTTGTGATATGTGTTTTCATCTCAGAGAGTTACACTTAGGTTTCATGAGGCATTCTATTATGACTGTTTATGAGGAACCTGAGAAGGACTTCCTTGGACCACATTGAGGCCTACACTAATAAAGGAAATATCATCAGTTCAAAACGTGAAAAATGCTTTCTGAGAAACTTCTTTGTGATCTTTGAATTCCTCACACGGAGTTACAGCTGAGTTCTCAGGAAGCTGTTTGATAAAACACTTTTCATGGAATCTGCAAAGTGAGATTTGGGAGCCCATAGGGGTCCATGGTGAAAAAGGAAATATCCTCAGATAATAACTAGAGAGAAGCTTACTGAGAGATTGTTTTCTGATGAGTGACTTCATTACACAGAGTTCAACCCTTCTTTCTTGTAACAGTTTGCCAACTCTGTTATCTGGTGTTCTGCAAAGTGATAATTAGGAGCGCATTGAAGGGTATCGTGAAATAGGAAATATCCTCAGATCAAAACTGGAAAGAAGCCTTCTGAGAAACTGCATTTCGATGTGTGAAAGCAACTCACAGAGTTACACGTTTTCTTCAGTGTTCAGTGTGCCAACACAGTTTTCTGGAAGTCTGCAATGGGATTCTTGTGAATGCAGTGAAGCTTGCGATGACAAAGGAAATACCCTCAGATGAAAACTAGAAAGAAGCTTTCGTAGAAACTTCTTTGTGATGTGTGAATTCATCTCACAGAGTTACACTCATGTTTCATGCAGCATTCCATTATCACTGTTTTTGAGGAACCTGAGAAGGACTTCTTTGGATCGCGTTGATGCCTACTCTGAAAAAGGAAATATCATCAGTTCCAAACGTGAGAGAAGCTTTCTGAGAAACTTCTTTGTGATCTGTGAATTCCTCTCACAGTGTTACAGCTGAGTTCTCAGGAAGCAGTTTGCTGACACTCTTTTCGTGGAATCTGCAAAGTGAGATTTGGGAGCCCAAAGGGGCCCATGGTGAAAAAGGAAATATCCTCAGAGAATAACTAGAGAGAAGCTTACTGAGAGATTGCTTTCTGATGTGTGACATCATCACACAGAGTTCTACCCTTCCCTTCTTGGAACAGTTTGCTAACTCTGTTATCTTGTGTTTTGCAAAGTGATATTTCGGAGCTCATTGAGGGTGCTGGTGAAAAAGGAAATGTCCTCAGAACAAAATTGGAAAGAAGACTTCTGAGAAACTGCATTTTGATGTGTGAATGCAACTCACAGAGTTACACGTTTCTCTTCAGTGTTCAGTTTATTAACACTGTTTTCTGGAAATCTGCAATGGGATTCTTGTGAACGCAATGAAGCTTTCGGTGACAAAGGAAATATCCTCTGATAAAACCTAGAAAGAAGCTTTGTTAAAAACTTCTTGGTGATGTGTGAATTCATCCCACCGAGTTACACTTATGTTTCTTGCAGCAGTCCATTATCACTGTTTTTGAGGAAACTGAGAAGGACTTCTTTGGATCGCATTGAGGCCTAGGCTGATAAAGGAAATATCATCAGTTCAAAACGTGAAAGAAGCTTTCTGGGAAAATTCTTTGTGATCTGTGAATTCCTCTCACAGAGTTACATCTTAGTCCTCAGGAAGCACTTTGCTAACACTCTTTTCCTGGTATCTGCAAAGTGAGATTTGGGAGCCTCTAGGGCTCCATGGTTTAAAAGGAAATAGCCACAGATAATAACTAGAGAGAAGCTTACTGAGAGATCGCTTTCTGGTGTGTTACTTCATCACACAGTGTTCCACCCTTCCCTTCTTTGAACAGTTTGCTACTTCTCTTATCTTGTGTTCTGCAAAGTGATATTTGGGAGCTCCTTGACCGCTATGGTGAAAAAGGAATTATCCTCAGATCAAAACTAGAAAGAAGCCTTCTGAGAACCTGCATTTCGATGTGTGAATGCAACTCACGGGGTTACACGTTTCTCTTCAGTGTTCAGTTTGCTAACACAGTTTTCTGGAAATCTGCATTTTGATACTTGTGAATGCAATGAAGCTTATGATGACAAAGGAAATATCCTCAGATGAAAATTGAAAGAAGCTTTGTTAGAAACTTCTTGGTGTCCCAGCTACCCTGGAGGCTGAGGCAGGAGAATGGCGTGAACCTGGGAGGGGGAGCTTGCAGTGAGCTGAGGTGGGGAAACTGCACTCCAGCCTGGGCGACAGAGTGAGACTCTGTCTCAAAAAAAAAAAAAAAAAAAAAGAAACTTCTTGGTGATGTGTGAATTCACCTCACAGAGTTACACTTATGTTTCATGGAGCAGTCCATTATCACTGTTTTTGAGAAACCTGAGAAGGACTTCTTTGGATCTCATTGAGGCCTACGTTGATAAAGGAAATATCATCAGTTCAAAACGTGAAGAAGCTTTCTGAGAAACTTCTTTGCGATCTGTGGATTCTATTCACAGAGTTACAGCTTAGTTCTCAGCAAGCAGTTTGCTAACACTCTTTTCGTGGAATCTACAAAGTGAGAATTGGGAGCCCATAAGGGCCCATGGTGAAAAAGGAAATATCCTCAGATAACAACTAGAAGGAAGCTTACTGAGACATTGCTTTCTGATGTGTGACTTCATCACACAGAGTTCCACCCTTCCCTTCTTGGAACAGTTTGCAAACTCTTTTATCTTTGTTTTGTAAAGTGATATTTAGGAGGGCATTGAAGGCTATAGTGAAAAAGGAAATATCCTCAGATCAACACTGGAATGAAGCCTTTTGAGAAACTGGATTTCGATGTGTGAATGCAACTCACGGAGTTACACGTTTCTCTTCAGTGTTCAGTTTGGTGACACAGTTTTCTAGAAATCTGCAATTGGATACTTCCGAATGCAATGAAGCTTGCGGTGACAAAAGAAATATCCTTAGATGAAAACAAGAAAGAAGCTTTCTTAGAAACTTCTTGGTGATGTGTGAATTAATCTCACAGAGTTACACTTATATTTCGTGCAGCCGTCCATTATCACTGTTTTTGAGGAAACTTAGAAGGACTTCTTTGGATCGCCTTGAGGCTACACTTAAAAACGAAATATCATCAGTTCAAAACGTGAAAGAAGCTTTCTGAGAAACTTCTTTGTGATCTGTGAATTCCTCTCGCAGATTTACAGCTTAGTTCTCAGGAATCAGTTTGCTAACCCTCTGTTCATGGAATCTGCAAAGTGAGATTTGGGAGCCCATAGGGCCCCATGGTGAAAAAGTAAATATCCTCACATAATAACTAAGGAGAAGCTTGCTGAGAGATTGCTTTCTGATGTGTGACTTCATCACAAGGAGTTCCACCCTTCCCTTCTTGGAAGAGTTTGCTAACTCTGTTATTTTGTGTTCTCCAAAATGATATTTGGTAGCTCATTGAGGGCTATGGTGAAAAAGGAAAAATCCTCAGATCAAAACCGGAAAGAAGACTTCTGTGAAACTGCATTTCAATATGTGATTGCAACTCACAGAGTTACACGTTGCTTTTATGTGTTCAGTTTGCAAACACAGTTTTCTGGAAATGTGCAATGGGATACTTGTGAACGCAATGAAGCTTGCGGAGACAAAGGAAATATCCTTAGATGAAAACTAGAAAGAAGCTTTGTTAGGTACTTCTTGGTGATGTGTGAATTCATCTCACAGAGTGACACTTATGTTTCACGCAGCAGTCCATTATCACTGTTTTTGAGGAACCTGAGAAGGACTTCTTTGGATCGCATTGAGGCCTATGCTGATAAAGGAAATATCATCATTTCAAAACCTAAAAGAAGGTTTCTGAGAAACATCTTTGTGATCCGTGAATTCCATTCCCAGCGTTACTGCTGAGTTCTCAGGAAGCAGTTGGCTAACACTCTTTTTTTTTTTTTATTATACTTTAAGTTCTAGGGTACATGTGCATAACGTGCAGGTTTGTTATGTATGTATACTTATGCCATGTTGGTGTGCTGCACCCATCAACTCGTCAGCACCCATCAATTCATCATTTATATCATGTATAACTCCCCAATGCAATCCCTCCCTCCTCCCCCCTCCCCCCTCCCCATGATAGGCCCCAGTGCGTGATGTTCCCCTTCCCGAGTCCAAGTGATCTCATTGTTCAGTTCCCACCTATGAGTGAGAACATGCGGTGTTTGGTTTTCTGTTCTTGTGATAGTTTGCTAAGAATGATGGTTTCCAGCTGCATCCATGTCCCTACAAAGGACGCAAACTCATCCTTTTTTATGGCTGCATAGTATTCCATGGTGTATATGTGCCACATTTTCTTAATCCAGTCTGTCACAGATGGACATTTGGGTTGATTCCAAGTCTTTGCTATTGTGAATAGTGCCGCAATAAACATACGTGTGCATGTGTCTTTGTAGTAGAATAATTTATAATCCTTTGGGTATATACCCAGTAGTGGGATGGCTGGGTCATATGGTACATCTAGTTCTAGATCCTTGAGGAATTGCCATACTGTTTTCCATAATGGTTGAACTAGTTTACAATCCCACCAACAGTGTAAAAGTGTTCCTATTTCTCCACATCCTCTCCAACACCTGTTGTTTCCTGACTTCTTAATGATTGCCGTTCTAACTGGTGTGAGATGGTATCTCATTGTGGTTTTGATTTGCATTTCTCTGATGGCGAGTGACGATGAGCATTTTTTCATGTGTCTGTTGGCTGTATGAATATCTTCTGACTTCAAACTATACTACAAGGCTACAGTAACCAAAACAGCATGGTACTGGTACCAAAACAGAGCTATAGACCAATGGAACAGAACAGAGTCCACAGAAATAATACCACACATCTACAGCCATCTGATCTTTGACAAACCTGAGAGAAACAAGAAATGGGGAAAGGATTCCCTATTTAATAAATGGTGCTGGGAAAATTGGCTAGCCATAAGTAGAAAGCTGAAACTGGATCCTTTCCTTACCCCTTATACGAAGATTAATTCAAGATGGATTAGAGACTTAAATGTTAGACCTAATACCATAAAAACCCTAGAAGAAAATCTAGGTAGTACCATTCAGGACATAGGCATGGGCAAGGACTTCATGTCTAAAACACCGAAAGCAATGGCAGCAAAAGCAAAAATTGACAAATGGGATCTAATTAAACTAAAGAGCTTTTGCACAGCAAAAGAAACTACCATCAGAGTGAACAGGCAACCTACAGAATGGGAGAAAATTTTTGCAACCTACTCATCTGACAAAGGGCTAATATCCAGAATCTACAAAGAACTCAAACAAATATACGAGAAAAAAACAAACAACCCCATCAAAAAGTGGGGAAAGGATATGAACAGACATTTCTCAAAAGAAGATATTCATACAGCCAACAGATGGCTAACACTCTTTTCGTGGAATCTGCAAAGTGAGATTTGGGAGCCCATAGGGGCCCATGGTGAAAAAGGAAATATCCTCAGATAATAAGAAGAGAGAAGCTTACTGAGAGATTGCTTTCTGGTGTGTGACTTCATCACAAGGAGTTCCACCCTTCCCTTCTCGGAACAGTTTGCTAACTCTGTGATCTTGTGTTCTGCAAAATGATATTTGGGATCTCCTTGAGGGCTATGGTGAAAAATGAATTATCCTCAGATTATAACTGGAAAGAAGCCTTCTGAGAAACTGCATTTCGATGTGTGAATGCAACTCACAGAGTTACACGTTTCTCTTCAGTGTTCACTTTGCTAACACAGTTTTCTGGAATTCTGTATTGGGATACTTGTGAACGCAATGAAGCTTGCGATGACAAAGGAAATATACTCAGATGAAAACTAGAAAGAAGCTTTGTTAGAAACCTCATGGTGATGTGTGCATTCATCTCACAGAGTTACGCTTATGTTTCATGCAGCAGTCCATTATCACTGTTTTTGAGGAACCTGAGAGGACTTCTTTGGATCGCATTGAGGCCTACGCTGATAAAGGAAATATCATCAATAGAAAACGTGAAAGAAGCTTTCTGAGAAACTTCTTTGTGTTCTGTGAATTCCTCTCACAGAGTTGCAACTTAGCACTCAGGAAGCATTTTGCTAACACTCCTTTCGTGGAATCTGCAGAGGGAGGTTTGGGAGCCCATAGGTTCCGAGGGTTTAAAAGGATATATCCTCAGATAATAACTACAGAAAATCTTACTGAGAGACTGCTTTCTTATGTGTGACTTCATCACACACAGAGTTCCACCCTACTCTTCTTGGAACAGTTTGGTAACTCTGTTATCTTCTGTTCTGCAAATTGATATTTGGGAGCTCATTGTGGGTTATGGTGAAAAGGGAAATATCCTAAGATCAAAACTGGAAAGAAGCCTTCTGAGAAACTCCATTTCGATGTGTGAATGCAGCTCACAGAGTTACACGTTTCTCTTCAGTGTTTAGTTTGCTAACACAGTTTTCTGGAAATCTGCAATGGGATACTTCTGAATGCACTGAAGCTTATGGTGACAAAAGAAATATCCTCAGATGAAAACTAGAAAGAAGCTTTGTTAGAAACTTCTTGGTGATTTATGAATTCATCTCACAGAGTTACATTTATGTTTCATGCAGTAGTTCATTATCACTGTTTTTGAGGAACCTGAGAAGGACTTCTTTGGATTGCATGGAGGCCAACGCTGATAAAGGAAATATCATCAGTTCAAAAGGTGAAAGCAGCTTTCTGAGAAACTTCTCTGTGATCTGCGATTTCCATTCACAGAGTTACAGCTTAGTTCTCTTGAAGCAGTATGCTAACACTCTTTTCGTGGAATCTGCAAAGTGAGATTTGGGAGCCCTTAGGGGACCATGTTGAAAAAGGAAATATAATCAGATAAAAACTAGAGAGAAGCTGACTGAGAGATTGCTTTCTGATGTGTGACTTCATCACACAGAGTTCCACCCTTCCCTTCTTGGAACAGTTTACTCTCTCTGTTATCTTGTGTTCTGCAAAGTGATATTTCGGAGTGCACTGAAGGCTATGGTGAAAAAGGAAATATCCTAGACCAAAACCAAAAAGAAGCCTTCTGAGAAACTGCATTTCGAAGTGTGAATTCAACTCCCAGAGTTACACGTTTCTCTTCAGTGTTCATTTTGGTTACACAGTTTTCTGGAAATCTGCAAAATGGGATATTTCTGAACGCAATGAAGCTTGCGGTGACAAAGGAAATATCCTCAGCTGAACACCAGAAAGAAGCTGTGTTAGAAACTTCTTGGTGATGTGTGCATTCGTCTCACAGAGTTACAATTATGTTGCTTGCAGCACTCTATTATCCATGTTTTTGAGAAAGCTGAGAGGACTTCTTTGGATCGCCTGGTGGCCTACGCTGATAAAGGAAATATCATCAGTTCAAAACGTGAAAAAAGCTTTCTGGGAAACTTCTTTGTGATCTGCGAATTCCATTCACAAAGTTACAGTGGAGTTCTCAGGAGGCAGTTTCCTAACACTCTTTTCGTGGAATCTGCAAAGTGAGATTTGGGCGCCCATAGGGGCCCATGGTGAAAAAGAAAATGTCCTCAGATAATAGCTAGAAAGCAGCATACTGAGAGATTGCTTTCTGATGGGTGACTTCATCACACAGAGTTCCACCCTTCCCTTCTGGGTACAGTTTATTGACTATTATCTTGTGCTCTGCAAAGTGATATTTAGGAGCGCATTGAAGGCTATGGTGACAAAGGAAATATCCTCAGATCAAAACTGTAAAGAAGCCTTCTTAGAAACTGCATTTCGATGTGTGAATACAACAAACAGAGTTACACGTTTCTCTTCAGTGTTCAGTTTGCTAACACAGTTTCTGGAAATCTGCAATGGGATACTTGTGAATGCAATGAAGCTGACGGTGACAACGGAAATATCCTCAGATGAAAACTAGAAAGAAGCTTTGTTGGAAACTTCTGGTTGATGTGTGAATTCATCTCAAAAGTTACACTTATGTTTTATGCAGCAGTCCATTATCACTGTTTTTGAGGAACCTGAGAAGGACTTCGTTGGATCGCATTGAGGCCTACACTGATAAAGGAAATATCATCGGTTCAAAACCTGAAAGAAGCTTTCTGGGAAACTTCTTTGTGATCTGTGAATTTCATTCACAGAGTTACAGCTGAGTTTTCCGGAGGAAGTTTGCTGACACTCTTTTCGTGAAATCTACAAAGTGAGACTTCGGAGCCCATAGTGGCACATGGTGAAAAAGGAAATATCCTCAGATAATTACTGGAGAGAAGCTTACTGAGAGATTGCTTTCTGATGTGAGACTTCATCACACACAGTTCCACCCTTCCCTTCTTTGAACAGTTTGCTAACTCTGTTATCTTGTGTTCTGCAAAGTGATACTTAGAAGCGCATTGAATGCTATCGTGAAAAAGGAAATATCCTCAGATGAAAACTGGAAAGAAGCCTTCTGAGAAACTGCATTTCGATGTGTGAATACAACTCACAGAGTTAAACGTTTCTCTTCAGTGTTCTGTTTACTAACACAGTTTTCTGGAAATCTGCAATGGGATTCTTGGGAATGCAATGAAGCTTGCGGTGAGAAAGGAAATATCCTCAGATGATAACTACATAGAAACTTTGTTAGAAACTTCTGGGTGATGTGTGAACTCATCTCAAAAGTTACACTTATGTTTCATGCAGCAGTACATTATCACTGCTTTTGAGGAACCTGGGAAGTACTTCTTTGGATCGCATTGAGTCCTACACCGATAAAGGAAATATCATCAGATCAAAACGTGAAAGAAGCTTTCTGAGAAACTTCTTTGTGATCTGTGAATTCCTCTCAAGGAGTTACAGCTGAGTTCTCAGAAAGCACTTTGCTAACACTCTTTTCATGGAATCTGCAAAGAGAAATTTGGGAGCCATAAGGGCCCATGGTGAAAAAGGAAATATCCTCAGATAATAACTGGAGAGAAGCTTACTGAGAGATTGCTTACTGAAGTGTGACTTCATCACACATAGTTCCACCCTTCCGTTCTTGGAACTGTTTGCTAACTCTTTTATCTTGTGTTCTGCAAAGTGACATTTAGGAGCACATCGAAGGCTGTGGTGAAATAGTAAATATCCTCACATCTAAACTGGAAAGAAGCCTTCTGAGAAACTGCATTTCGAGGTGTGAATGCAACTCACAGAGTTACACGTTTCTCTTCAGTGTTCAGTTCCCTAACGCAGTTTTCTGGAAATCTGGAAGGGGATACTTGTGAACGCAATGAAGCTTGCCGTGACAAAGGAAATATCCTCAGATGAAAACTAGAAAGAAGTTTCGTTAGAAACTTCTTGGTGGTGTTTCAATTCATCTCACAGAGTTACACTTATGTTTCATGCAGCAGTCCAGTTTCACTGTTTTTGAGGAACCTGAGAGGACTTCCATATATCGCATTGAGGCCTATGCTGATAAAGGAAATAGCATCACTTCAAAACGTAAAAGAAGCTTTCTGAGGAACTTCTCTGTGATCTGCAAATTTCATTCACAGATTTACATCTTAGTTCTCAGGAAGCAGTTTGCTAACACTCTTTTCCTGGAATCTGCAAAGTGAGATTTGGGAGCCCATAGGGGCCCATGGTGAAAAAGGAAATATCCTCAGATATTAACTAGAGAGAAGCTTACTGAGAGACTGCTTTCTGAAGTGTGACTGCATCACACATAATTCCACCCTTCCCTTCTTGGAACTGTTTGCCAACCCTGTTATCTTGTGTTCTGCAAAGTGATATTTAGGAGCGCATTGAACGCTATGCTAAGAAAGGAAATATCCTCAGATGAAAACTGGAAAGAAACCTTCTGACAAATTGCATTTCGATGTGCGTATGCAACTCACAGAGTTACACGTTTCTCTTCAGTGTTCAGTTTGCCAACTCAGTTTTCTGGAAGTCTGCATTGGGATACTTGTGAACGCTATGAAGCTTGCGGTGACAAAGGAAATAACCTCAGATGAAAACTAGAAAGAAGGTTTGTTAGAAACTTCTTGGTGATGTGTGAATTCACCTCACAGAGTTACCCTTATGTTTCATTCAGTGGTCCATTATCACTGTTTTTGAGGAACGTGAGAATACTTCTTTGGATCTTATTGACACCTACGCAGATGTAGGAAATATCATCAGTTCAAAACGTGAAAAACTTTCTGGGTAACTTCTTTGTGATCTGTGAATTCCATTCACAGAGTTACAGCTTAGTTCTAAGGAAGCAGTTTGCTCACACTCTTTTCGTGGAATCTGCAAATTGAGATTTGGGATCCCATAGGGGCCCATGGTGAAAAAGGAAATATCCTCAGATAATAACGAGAGCTAAGATTACTGATAGACTGCTTTCTGATGTATGACTTCATTACACAGAGTTCCACCCTTCCCTTCGTGGAACAGTTTGCTACCACTGTTATCGTGTGTTCTGCAAAGAGATATTTAGGAGCGCATTGAAGGCTATGGTGAAAAAGGAAATATGCTCACATCAATCCGGGAAAGAAGTCTTCTGTGAAATTGCATTTCGTTGTGTGTATGAAAATCACAGTGTCACACGTTTCTCTTCTGTGTTCAGTTTCCTAACACAGTTTTCTGGAAATCTGCAATGGGATACTTCTGAACGCAATGAAGCTTGCGGTGACAAATGAAATATCCTCAGATGAAAACTAGAAAGAAGCTATGTTAGAAACTTCTTGCTGATGTGTGAGTTCACCTCACAGAGTAACACGTACGTTTCATGCAGCAGTCCAGTATCACAATTTTTGAGGAACCTGAGAAGGACTTGTTTGGACCGCATTGAGGCCTATGCCGATAAAGGAAATATCATCAGTTCAAAACGTGAAATAAGCTTTCTGAGAAACTTTCTTTGTTATCTGTGAATACCTCTCACAGAGTTACAACTTTGTTCTCAGGTAGCAGTTTGCTAACACTCTTTTCGTGGAATCTGCAAAGTGAGATATGGGAGCCCATACTGGCCCATGGTGGAAAAGGAAATATCCTCAGATAATAACTGGAGAGAAGCTTAGTGAGAGATTTCTTTCTGCTGTGTGACTTCATCACACAGAGTTCCACCCTACCCTTCCTGGAACAGTTTGCTAACTCTGTTATCTTCTGTTCTGCAAGGTGATATTTAGGAGCACATTGAAAGGTATGGTGAAAAAGAAAATATCCTCAGACAAAACTGGAAAGAAGCCTTCTGAGAAACTGCATTTCGATGTGTGAATGCAACTCACAGAGTTACACGTTTCTCTTCAGTGCTCAGTTTGCTAACACAGTTTTCTGGATATCTGCATTGGGATACTTGTGAAAGCAATGAAGCTTGCGGTGACAAAGGAAATATTCTCAGATGAACACTAGGAAGAAGCTTTGTTAGGAATTTCTTGGTGATGTGTGAATTCATCTCACCGAGTTTCACTTATGTTTCATTCAGCAGTCCATTATCACTGTTTTTGAGGAAGCTGAGAGGACTTCTTTGGATCGCATTGTGGCCTTCGCTGATAAGGGAAATATCATCTGTTCAAAACGTGAAAGAAGCTTTCTGAGAAACCTCTTTGTGATCTGTGAATTCCATTCACAGAGTTACAGTTTAGTTCTCAGGAAGCAGTTTGCTAACGCTCTTTTTGTGGAATCTGCAAAGTGAGATATGGGAGCCCATAGGGGCCCATGGTGAAAAAGGAAATATGCTCAGATAATAACTGGAGAGAAGCTTACTGAGAGATTGCTTTCTGAAGTGCGACTTCATCACACAGAGTTCCACCCTTCCCTTCTTGCAACAGTTTGCTAGCCCTGTTATCTTGTGTTCTGCAAAGTGATATTTGGGAGCTCTTTGAGGGCTATGGTGTAAAAGGAAATATCCTCAGATCAAAACTGGATAGAAGCCTTCTGAGAAACTGCATTTCGATGTGTGCATGCAACTCACAGTGTTACACGTTTCTCTTCAGTGTTCAGTTTGCTAACACAGTTTTCTGGAAATCTGCAACGGGATACTTGTGAACGCAATGAAGCTTGCAGTGACAAAGGAAATATCCTCAGATGAAAACTGGAAAGAAGGTTGGTTAGAAACCACTTGGTGATCTGTGAATTCATCTCACAGTGTTACACTTATGTTTCATGCAGCAGTCCATTATCACTGTGTTTAAGGAACCTGAGAAGGACTTCCTTGGATCGCATTGAGGCCTACGCTGATAAAGGAAATATCATCAGTTCAAACTGTGAAAGAACCTTTCTGAGAAACATCTTTGTGATCTGTGAATTCCTCTCACAGAGTTTCAGCTGAGTTCTCAGGAAGCATTTTGCTAACACTCTTTTCGTGGAATCAGCAAAGTGTGATTTGGGAGCCCAAAGGGGCCCCGGGTTAAAAAGGAAATATCCTCAGCGAATAACTGGAGAGAAGCTTACTGAGAGATTGCTTTCTGGTTGGTGACTTCATCACACAGAGTTCCACCCTTCCCTTCTTTGAACAGTTTGCTAACTTTGTTATTTAGTGTTCTACAAAATGATATGTAGGATCGCATTGAAGGCTATGGTGAAAAAGGAAATATGCTCACATCAAAACGGGAAAGAAGCCTTCTGTGAAATTGCATTTTGTTGTGTGTATGAAACTCACCGTGTCACACGTTTCGCTTCCGTGTTCAGTTTGCTAACACAGTTTTCTGGAAATCTGCATTTGGATACTTGTGAACGCAATGAAGCTTGCGGTGACAAAGGAAATACCTCAGATGAAAACTAGAAAGATGTTTTGTTAGAAACTTCTTGGTGATGTGTGAATTCATCTCACAGAGTTACACTTTTGTTTCCTGCAGCAGTCCATTTTCACTGTATTTGAGGAACCTGAGGGGAATTCTTTGGATAGCATCGAGGCCTATGGTGATAAAGGAAATATCATCAGTTCAAAACGTGGAAGAAGCTTTCTGAGAAACTACTTTGTGATCTGTGAATTCCTCTCACAGAGTAACAGCAGACTCCTCAGGATGCAGATTGCTAACACTCTTTTCGTGGAATCTGCAAAGTGAGATTTGGGAGCCCACCGGGGCCCATGCTGAAACAGGAAATATCCTCGGATAATAACTGGAGAGAAGGTTACTGAGAGATTGCTTTCTGGTGTGTGAGTTCATCACACAGAGTTCCTCACTTCCCTTCTTAGAACAGTTTGCTAACACTGTTATCTTGTGTTCTGCAAAGTGATATTTAGGAGCGCATTGAAGGCTATGGTGAAAAAGGAAATATCCTCAGATCAAAACTGGAAAGAAGCCTTCAGGGAAACTGCATTTCGATGTGTGAATGCAACTCACAGAGTTACACGTTTCTCTTCAGTGTTCAGTTTGCTAACTCAGTTTTCTGGAAATCTTCATTGGGATACTTGTGAACGCAAAGAAGCTTGCGGTGACAAAGGAAATATCCTCATATGAAAACTAGAAAGAAGCTTTGCTAGAAACCTCTTGGTGACGTGTTAATTCATCTCACAGAGTTACACTTCTGTTTCACAAGCAGTCTATTTTCACTCTTTTTAAGCAAACTGAGAGGACTTCTTTGGATGGCATTGAGGCCTACGCTGATAAAGGAAATATCCTCAGTTCAAAACGTGAAAGAAGCTTTCTGAGAAACTTCTTTATGATCTGTGAATTTTGCTCACAGACGTACAGCTGAGTTCTCAGGAAGCAGTTTGCTAACACACTTTTCGTGGAATCTGCACAGTGAGATTTGTGAGCCCATAGGGGCCCAAGGTGAAAAAGGAAATATCCTCAGATTATAACTAGAGAGTAGCTTACTGAGAGACTGCCTTCTGATGTGTGACTTCATCACACAGAGTTCCACCCTTCCCTTCCTGGAACAGTTTGCTAACTCTGTTATCTTGTGTTCTGCAAAGTGATATTTGGGAGCTCATTGAGGGCTATGGTGAAAAAGGAAATATCTTGGGATCAAAACTGGAAAGAAGCGTTCTGAGAAACTGCATTTCGACGTGTGAATGCAACTGACAGAGTTACACGTTTAGCTTCAGTGTTCAGTGTGCTAACACAGTTTTCTGGAAATCTGCAATGGGATACTTGTGAACGCAATGAAGCTTGCGGTGACAAAGGAAATATCCTCAGATGAAAACCAGAAAGAAGCTTTGTTAGAAACTTCTTGGTGATGTGTGAATTCATGTCACAGAGTTACACTTATGTTTCTTACGGCAGTCCATTATCACTGTTTTTGAGGAATCTGAGAAGGACTTCTTTGGAGCGCATTGAGGCCTATGCTGATAAAGAAAATATCATCGGTTCAAAACCTGTAAGAAGCTTTCTGGGAAACTTCTTTGTGATCTGTGAATTCCATTCACAGTGTTAAAGCTGAGTTCTCAGGAGGCAGTTTGCTAACACTCTTTTCGTGGAATCTGCAAAGCGATATTTCGGAGCCCATAGTGGCCCATGGTGAAAAAGGAAATATCCTCAGATAATTACTGCAGAGAAGCCTACTGAGAGATTGCTTTCTGATGTGTGACTTCATCACACAGAGTTCCACCCTTCGCTTCTTGGAATAGTGTGCTAACTCTGTTATCTTGTGTTCTGCAAAGTGATACTTTGAAGCGCATTGAATGCTATCGTGAAAAAGGAAATATCCTCAGATGAAAACTGAAAAGAAGCCTTCTGAGAAACTGCATTTCGATGTGTGAATGCAACTCACAGACTTACACGTTTCTCTTCAGTGTTCAGTTTCCTAACACAGTTTTCTGGAAGTCTGCAAGGGGATACTTGTGAACACAATGATGCTTGCTGTGACAAAGGAAATATCCTCAGATTAAAACTAGAAAGAAGCTTCGTTAGAAAGTTCTTGGTGGTGTTTCAATTCATGTCAGAGAGTTACACTTATGTTTTATGCAGCAGTCCAGTTTCACTGTTTTTGAGGAACCTGAGAGGACTTCTTTGGATCCCATTGAGGCCTACGTTGATAACGGAAATAGGATCAGTTCAAAACGAGAAAGAAGCTTTCTGAGAAACTTCTTTGTGATCTGTGAATTCCATTCACAGAGTTACAGCTTAGTTCTCAGGAAGCAGTTTGCTAACACTCTTTTCGTGGAATCTCAAAGTGAGATTTGGGAGCCCATAGGGGCCCACGGTGGGAAAGGAAATAACCTCAGATAATAACTAGAGAGAAGCTTACTGAGAGATTGCTTTCTGATGTGTGACTTTATCACACAGAGTTCCACCCTTCCCTTCTCGGAACATTTTGCTAACTCTGTTATCTTGTGTTCTGCAAAGTGATATTTAGGAGCGCATTGAGGGCTATGGTGAAAAAGGAAATGTCCTCATATCAAAACTGGAAAGAAACCTTCTGAGAAACTGCACGTCGATGTGTGAATTGAACTCCCAGATTTACACGTTTCTCTTCAGTGTTCAGTTTGCTAACACAGTTTTCTGGAAATCTGCAATGGGATACTGCTGAACGCAATGAAGCTTGCCGTGACAAAGGAAATATCCTCAGATGAAAACTAGAAAGAAGTTTCGTAGAAACTTCTTGGTGATGTATGAATTCATCTCACAGGGTTACACTTATGTTTCATGCAGCAGTCCATTATCCCTGTTATGGAGGAACCTTAGAAGGACTTCTTTGGATTGCATTGAGGCCTACGCTGATAAAGAAAATATCATCAGTTCAAAACGCAAAAGAATCTTTCTAAGGAACTTCTCTGTGATCTGTGAATTCCTCTCACAGTGTTACACCTGAGTTCTCAGGAAGCAGTTTGCTAACACTCTTTTCGTGGAATCTGCCAAGTGAGATTTGGGAGCTTCTAGGGGCCCATGGTGAAAAAGGAAATATCCTCAAATAGTAACTAGAGAGAAGCTTACTGAGAGATTGCTTTCCGATGTGTGACGTCATAACACAGAGTTCCACCCTTCCCTTCTTGGAACAGTTTGCTAACTCTGTTATCTTGTGTTCTGCATAATGATATTTGGGCGCTCATTGAGGGCTATTGTGAAAAAGGAAATGTCCTCATATCGAAACTGTAAAGCAGCCTTCTGAGAAACTGCATTTCGATGTGTGAATGCTACTCACAGAGTTACACGTTTTCTTCAGTGTTCTGTTTGCTAACACAGTTTTCTGGAAATCTGCAACGGGATCCTTGTGAATGCTACGAAGCTTGCGGTGACAAAGCAAATATCCTCAGATGAAAACTAGATAGAAGGTTTGTCAGAAACTTCTTGTTGAAGTGTGAATTCATCTCACAGAGTTACACTTATGTTTCATGCAGCAGTCCATTATCATTATTTTTGAGGAACCTGAGAAGGACTTCTTTGGATCGAATTGAGGCCTATGCTGATAAAGGAAATATCATCAGTTAAAAACGTGAAAGAAGGTTTCTGAGAAACTTCTGAGTCATCTGTGAATTCCTCTCACAGAGGTACAGCTGAGTTCTCAGGATGCAGTTTGCTAACCCTTTTTTGTGGAATCTGCAATGTGAGATTTGGGAGCCCAAAGGAGGCCATGGTGAAAAAGGAAATATCCTCAGATAATAAGAAGAGAGAAGCTTACTAAGCGATTGCTTTCTGATGTGTGACTTCATCACACAGAGTTCCACCCTTCCCTTCTTGGAACAGTTGCTAACTCTGTTATCTTGTGTTCTACAAAGTGATATATGATTAGGTCACTGAGGGGTATAGTGAAAAACGAAATGTCTTCAGATCAAAACTGGATGGAAGCCTTCTGTGAAACTGCATTTCGATGTGTGAATGAAACTCACAGAGTTACACGTTTCTCTTCAGTGTTCAGTTTACTAACACATTTTTCTGGAAATCTGCATTTGGATACTTGTGAACGCAATGAAGCTTGCGGTGACAAAGGAAATACCCTCAGATGAAACCTAGAAAGAAGCTTTGTTGTAAACTTCTTGTTTATGTATGAATTCACCTCACAGAGTTACACGTAAGTTTCAGGCAGCAGTCCATTATCACTGTTTTTGAGGAAGCTGCGAGGACTTATTTGGATCGCATTGAGGCCTAAACTGATAACGAAATATCATCAGTTCAAAACCAGAAAGAAGCTTTCTGAGAAACTTCTTTGTGATCTGTGAATTCCTATCACACTGTTACAGCTTAGTTCTCAGGAAGCAGTTTGCTAGCACTCTTTTCGAAGAACCTGCAAAGTGAGATTTGGGAGCCCAAAGGGGCCCATGGGGAAAAAGGAAATATCCCCAGATAATAACTGGAGGAAGCTTACAGAGATTTCTTTCTGGTGTGTGACTTCATGACACAGAGTTCCACCCTTCCCTTCTTGAAGAGTTTGCTAACTCTGTTACCTTGAATTCTCCAAAGTGATATTTCTGAGCTCCTTGAGGGCTATGTTGAAAGAGGAAATATCCTCAGATCAAAACTGGAAAGAAGCCTTCTAAGAAACTGCATTTCGACGTGTGAATGCTACTCACAGAGGTACACGTTTCTCTGCTGTGTTCAGTTTGCTAACACAGTTTCCTGAAAATCTGCATTGGGATACTTGTGAACGCAATGAAGCTTACAGTGACAAAGGAAATATCCTCAGATGAAAACTGGAAGTAAGCTTTCTTAGAAACTTCTTGGTGATGTGTAAATTCATCTCACAGAGTTACACTTATGTTTCATGCAGCAGTCCATTATCACTGTTTTTGGGGAAGCTGAGAGGACTTCTTTGGATTGCATTGAGGCCTATGCTGAAGAAGGAAATATCATCAGTTCAAAAAGTGAAAGAATCTTTCTGATAAATTTCTTTGTGATCTGTGAATTCCTCTCACAGAGTTACAGCTGAGTTCTTAGGACGCAGTTTGCTAACAGTTTTTCGTGGAATCTGCAAAGTAAGAATTGGTAGCCCATAGGTTCCCAGGGTGAAAAAGGAAATATCCTCAGATAATAACTAGAGAGTAGCTTACTTAGAAACAGCTTTCTGATGGGTGACTTAATAAAACAGAGTTCCACCCTTCCCTTATTGGAAGAGTTTGCTAACTCTGTTATCTTGTGTTCTGCAAAGTGATATTTGATTATCTCATTGAGGGCTAAGTTGAAAAAGGCAATATCCTCAGATCAAAAATGGAAAGAAGCCTTCTGTGAAACTGCATTTCGATGTGTGAATGCAACTCACAGAGTTACACGTTTCTCTTCAGTGTTCAGTTTACTAACACAGTTGTCTGGAAATCTGTAGTGGGATACTTGTGAACGCAATGTAGCTTGTGGTGACAAAGGAAATATACTTAGATGAAAACTAGAAAGAAGCTTTCTTAGAAACCTGTTGGTGATGTGTGAATTCATCTCACAGAGTTACACTTACGTTTCATGCCGCAGTGCATTATCACTGTTTTTCAGGACCCTGAGAAGGACTTCTTTGGATCGCGTTGAGGCCCACGCTGACTAAAGATATATCATCAGTTCAAAACGTGAAAGAAGCTTTTTGAGAAACTTCTTTGTGGTCTGTGATTTCTTCTCACAGAGATACAGCTAAGTTCTCAGGAGGCAGTTTGCTGACACTCTCTTCGTGGAATCTGCAAAGTGAGATTTGGGAGCCCATAGGGGCCCATGGTGAAAAAGGAAATATCCTCATATATTAACTGGAGAGAAGCTTACTGAGAGATTGCTTTCTGGTGTGTGACTTCATCACACAGAGTTCCACACTTCCCTTCTTGGAACAGTTTGCTAACTCTGTTTTTTTTTTTTTTTTTTTTTTTTTTTTTTTTTGAGAATTTCATTGTTTTTTTATTTTAATATTTATTTTTATTTTTGCTTTTTCTTTTTTTATTTTTATTTTTTTTTAATTATACTTTAAGTTCTAGGGTACATATGTGTAAAGTGCATGTTTCTTACATATGTATGCTTATGCCATGTTGGTGTTCTGCACCCATCAACTCGTTAGCACCCATCAATTCATCATTTATATCATGGATAACTCCCCAATACAATCGCTCCCCCCTCCTCCCTCCCCATGATAGGCCCCAGTGTGTGATGTTCCCCTTCCCGAGTCCAAGTGATCTCATTGTCAGTTCCCACGTATGAGTGAGAACATGCGGTGTTTGGTTTTCTCTTCTTGTGACAGGTTGCTAAGAATGATGGTTTCCAGCTGCATCCATGTCCCTAAAAGGACGCAAACTCATCTTTTTTTATGGCTGCATAGTATTCCATGGTGTATATGTGCCACATTTTCTTAATCCAGTCTGGCACAGATGGACATTTGGGTTGATTCCAAGTCTTTGCTATTGTGAATAGTGCCACAATAAACATACGTGTGCATGTGTCGTTGTAGTAGAATAATTTACAATCCTTTGGGTATATACGCAGTAGTGGGACAGCTGGGTCAAATGGTATATCTAGTTCTAGATCCATGAGGAATTGCATACTCTTTTCCATAATGGTTGAATTAGTTCACAATCCCACCAACAGTGTAAAAGAGTTCCTATTTCTCCACATCCTCTCGAATACCTGTTGGTCCTGACTTCTTAATGATTGCCATTCTAACTGGTGTGCTAACTCTGTTATCTTGTGTTCTGCAAAGTGATATTTGGGAGCGCATTACGGGCTATGGTGAAAAAGGAAATATCCTCAGATCAAAACTGGAAAGAAGCCTTTTGAGAAACTGCATTTCGAAGTGTGAATGCAACTCAGAGAGTTACACGTTTCTCTACAGTGTTCAGTTTGCTAACACAGTTTTCTGGAAATCTGCATTGGGATAATTGTGAATGCAATGAAGCTTGCGGTGACAAAGGAAATATCCTCAGATGAAAACTAGAAAGAAGCTTTGTTAGAAACTACTTGGTGATGTGTGAATTCATCTCACAGAGTTACACTTATGTTTCATGCAGCAGTCCATTATCACTGTTTTTGAGGAACCTGAGAAAGACTTCTTTGGATCACATTGAGACCTAAGTGGATAAAGTAAATACCATCAGATCAAAACGTGAAAGAAGCTTTCTGAGAAACTTCTTTGTGATCTCTGAATTCCACTCACAGAGTTACAGCTGAGTTCTCAGGATGCAGTTTGCTAACACTCTTTTCGTGGAATCTGCAAATGAGTTTTGGGATCCCACAGGGGCCGATGGTGAAAAAGGAAATATCCTCAGATAATAACTAGAGAGAAGCTTACTGAGGGATTGCTTTCCGATGTGTGACTTCATCACACAGAGTTCCACCCTTCCCTTCTTGGAATAGTTTGCCAACTCTGTTATCTTGCATTCTGCAAAGTGATATTTGGGAGCTCATTTAGGGCTATAGAGAAAAAGGAAATATCCTCACACCAAAACTAAAAAGAAGCCTACTGAGAAACTGCATTTCGATGTGTGAATGCAACTCACAGAGTTACACGTTTCTCTTCAGTGTTCAGTTTGCTAACACAGTTTACTGGAAATCTGCAATGGGGTACTTCTGAACGCAATGAAGCTTGCGGTGACAAAGGAAATATCCTCAGATGAAAACTAGAAAGAAGCATTGTTAGAAACTACTTGGTGATGTGGGAATTCATCTCACAGAGTTACACTTATGTGTCATGCAGCAGTCAATTATCACTGTTTTTGAGGAAACTGAGAAGGAATTCTTTGGATCCCATTGGCGCCTACGCTGACAAAGGAAATATTATCTGTTCAAAACGTGAAAGAAGCTTTCTGAGAAACATTTTTTGATCTGTGAATTCCTCTCTCAGAGTTACAGCTTAGTTCTCAGGAAGCAGTTTCTTACACTCTTTTCGTGGACTCTGCAAAGTGAGATTTGGGAGCCCATAGGGGCCCACGGTGAAAAAGGATATATCCTCAGGTAATAACTAGAGAGAAGCTTACCGAGAGATTGCTTTCTGATGTGTGACTTCATCACACAGAGTTCCAGCCTTACCTTCTTGAAACAGTTTGTTAACTCTGTTATCTTGTGTTCTGCAAAGTGATGTTTGGGAGCTCATTGAGGGCTATGGTGAAAAAGGAAATATCCTCAGATCAAACCTGGAGAGAAACCTTCTGAGAAACTGCACTTCTAAGTGTGAATGCAACTCACAGAGTTACACGTTTCTCTTCAGTGTTCAGTTTGCTAACACAGTTTTCTGGAAATGTGCAACGGGATACTTGTGAACGCAATGAAGCTTGCGGTGACAAAGGAAATATCCTCAGATGAAAACTAGAAAGAAGCTTTGTTAGAAACTTCTTGGTGATGTGTGAATTCATCTCACAGAGTTACACTTATGTATCGTGGAGTAGTCCATTATCACTGTTTTTTAGGAACCTGAGAAGGATTTCTTTGGAACGCATTGAGACCTACGCTGATACAGGAAATATCATCAGTTAAAAACGGGAAAGAAGCTTTCTTGGAAACTTATTTGTGATCTGTGAATTCCTCTCACAGAGTTACAGCATAGTTTTCAGGAAGCAGACTGCTAACACTCTTTTCGTGGAATCTGCAAAGTGAGATTTTTGAGCCCTACGGGCCCATGGTGAAAAAGGAAATATCCTCAGATAATAACTAGAGAGAAGCTTACTGAGAGATTGCTTTCGGATGTGTGACTTCATCACGCAGAATTCCACCCTTCCCTTCTTGGAACAGTTTGCTAACTCTGTTATCTTGTGTTCTGCAAAGTGATATTTGGAGCTCATTGAGGGCTATGGGGAAAAGGAAATATCCTCAGATCAAAACTGGAAAGAAGCCTTCTGAGAAACTGAATTTCGATGTGTGAATGCAACTCAGAGATTACACGTTCCCCTTCAGTGTTCAGTTTGCTAACACAGTTTTCTGGAAATCTGCAATGGGATACTTCTGAACGCAATGAAGCTTATGGTGACAAAGGAAATATCCTCAGATGAAAACTAGAAAGTAACTTTGTTAGAAACTCCTTGGTGATGTGTGAATTCATCTCACAGTGGTACACTTATGTTTCATGCAGCAGTCCATTACCACAGTTTTTGAGGAACCTGAGAAGGACTTCCATGTATCGCATTGAGGCCTGCGCTGATAACAGAAATATCATCAGTTCAAAACGTGAAAGAAGCTTTCTGGGAAACCTTTTTGTTATCTGTGAATTTCTCTCACAGAGTTACAGCTTAGTTTTCAGGAAGCAGTTTGCTAACACTCTTTTCGTGGAATCTGCAAAATGAGATTTGGGAGAACTTAGGTGCCCATGGTGAAAAAGGAAATATCCTCAGATAATAACTAGAGAGAAGCTTACTGAGGGATTGCTTTCTGATGTGTGACTTCATCACACAGAGTTCCACCCATCCCTTCTTGGAATAGTTTGCCAACTCTTTTATCTTGCGTTCTGCAAAGTGATATTTGGGAACTCATTGAGGGCTACAGTGAAAAAGGAAATATCCTCACACCAAAACCAGAAAGAAGCCTACTGAGAAACTGCATTTCGATGTGTGAATGCAACTCACAGAGTTACACGTTTCTTTTCAGTGTTCAGCTTGCTAACACAGTTTTCAGGAAATCTGCAATGGGTTACTTCTGAACGCGATGAAGCTTACGGGGACAAAGGAAATATTCTCAGATGAAAACTAGAAAGAAGCTTTGTTAGAAATTTCTTCGTGATGTTTGAATTCATCTCACAGAGTTACACTTATGTTTCATGCAGCAGTCCATTATCACGGTTTTTGAGGAACCTGAGAAGGACACCTTTGGATCGCATTGAGGCCTATGCTGAGAAAGGAAATATCATCAGTTCAAAACGTGAAAGAAGCTTTCTGGGAAACATCTTTGTGATCTGTGAATTCCTCCCACAGAAGTTCAGCTTAGTTCTCAGGAAGCAGTTTGCTAACACTCTTTTCGTGGAATCTGCAAAGTGAGATTTGGGAGCCCACAGGGACCCATGGTGAAAAAGGATATATCCACAGATAATAACTAGAGAGAAGCTTACTGAGAGATTGCTTTCTGATGTGTGACTTCATCACACAGAGTTCCAATCTTCCCTTCTTGGAACAGTTTGCTAACTCTGTTATCTTGTGTTCAGCAAAGTGATATTTGGGAGCTCATTGAGGGCTATGGTGAAAAAGGAACTATCTTCTGATCAAAACTGTAAAGAAGCCTTCTTAGAAACTGCATTTCGATGTGTGAATGCAAATCACAGAGTTACACGTCTCTATTCAGTGTTCACTTTGCTAACACAGTTTTCTGGAAATCTGCAATGGGATACTTCTGAACGCAATGAAGCTTATGGTGACAAAGGAAATATCCTCAGATGAAAACTAGAAAGTAACTTTGTTAGAAACTCCTTGGTGATGTGTGAATTCATCTCACAGTGGTACACTTATGTTTCATGCAGCAGTCCATTACCACAGTTTTTGAGGAACCTGAGAAGGACTTCCTTGTATCGCATTGAGGCCTACGCTGATAACAGAAATATCATCAGTTCAAAACGTGAAAGAAGCTTTCTGGGAAACCTTTTTGTTATCTGTGAATTTCTCTCACAGAGTTACAGCTTAGTTTTCAGGAAGCAGTTTGCTAACACTCTTTTCGTGGAATCTGCAAAATGAGATTTGGGAGAACTTAGGTGCCCATGGTGAAAAAGGAAATATCCTCAGATAATAACTAGAGAGAAGCTTACTGAGAGATTGCTTTGTTATGAGTGACTTCATCACACAGAGTTCTACACTTCCCTTTTTAGAGGAGTTTGCTAACTCTGTTATCTTGTGTTCTGCTAAGTGATATTTGGGAGCTCATTGAGGGCTATAGTGAAAAAGGAAATATCCTCAGATCAAAAGTGGAAAGAAACCTTCTGAGAAACTGCATTTCGATGTGTGAATGCAACTCACAGAGTTACACGTTTCTTTTCAGTGTTCAGCTTGCTAACACAGTTTTCAGGAAATCTGCAATGGGTTACTTCTGAACGCGATGAAGCTTACGGGGACAAAGGAAATATTCTCAGATGAAAACTAGAAAGAAGCTTTGTTAGAAATTTCTTCGTGATGTGTGAATTCATCTCACAGAGTTACACTTATGTTTCATGCAGCAGTCCATTATCACGGTTTTTGAGGAACCTGAGAAGGACACCTTTGGATCGCATTGAGGCCTATGCTGAGAAAGGAAATATCATCAGTTCAAAACGTGAAAGAAGCTTTCTGGGAAACATCTTTGTGATCTGTGAATTCCTCCCACAGAAGTTCAGCTTAGTTCTCAGGAAGCAGTTTGCTAACACTCTTTTCGTGGAATCTGCAAAGTGAGATTTGGGAGCCCACAGGGACCCATGGTGAAAAAGGATATATCCACAGATAATAACTAGAGAGAAGCTTACTGAGAGATTGCTTTCTGATGTGTGACTTCATCACACAGAGTTCCAATCTTCCCTTCTTGGAACAGTTTGCTAACTCTGTTATCTTGTGTTCAGCAAAGTGATATTTGGGAGCTCATTGAGGGCTATGGTGAAAAAGGATATATCCTCAGTTCAAAACTGGAAATAAGCCTTCTGAGAAACTGCATTTCGATGTGTGAACGCATCTCACAGTGTTACACGTTTCTCTTCAGTGTTCGGTTTGCTAACACAGTTTTCTCGCAATCTGCAGTGGGATACTTCTGAACGTAATGAAGCTACGGTAACAAAGGAAATATCCTCAGATGAAAAGTAGAAAGAAGCTTTGTTAGAAACTTCTTGGTGATGTGTGAATTCATTCTTCATAGTTACACTTACTTTTCCTGCAGCAGTTCATTATCAATGTTTTTGGGGAACGTGAGAAGGATTTCATTGGAACGCATTGAGGCCTACGCTGATAAGGGAAATATCATCAGTCCAATCGTGAAAGAAGCTTTCTGCGAAACTTCTTTCTGATCTTTGAATTCCTCTCAATGAGTTCCAGCTTAGTTCTCAGGAAGCAGTTTGCTAACAATCTTTTCGTGGAATCTGCAAAGTGAGATTTGGGAGCCCTTAGAGGCCCATGGTGAAAAAGGATATATCCTCAGATAATAACTAGAGAGAAGCTTACTGTGAGATTGCTTTCTGATGTGTGACTTCATCACACAGAGTTCCACCCTTCCCTTCTTGGAACAGTTTACTAACTCTGTTATCTTGTGTTCTGCAAAGTGGTATTTGGGAGCTCATTGAGGGCTATGGTGAAAAAGGAAATATAATCAGATCAAAACAGGAATGAAGCCTTCTGAAAAACTGCATTTCGACGTGTGAATGCAACTCACAGAGTTCCACCTTTCTCTTCAGTGTTCAGTTGGCTAACACAGTTTTCTGGAAATTTGCAATGGGATACTTCTGAAAGCAATGAAGCTTACGGTGACAAAGGAAATATCCTCAGATGAAAACTAGAAAGAAGCTTTGTTAGAAACTTATTGGTGATGTGTGAATTCATCTCACCGATGTACACTTATGTTTCCTGCAGCAGTCCATTATCACTGTTTTTGAGTATCCTGAGAAGGACTTCTTTGGATCGCATTGAGGCCTACGATGGTAAAGGAAATATCATCAGTTCAAAAGGTGAAAGAAGCTTTCTGGGAAACTTCTTTGTGATCTGTGAATTCCTCTCAAAGAGTTACAGCTTAGTTCTCAGAAAGCAGTTTGCTAACATTCTTTTCGTGGAATCTGCAAAGTGAGATTTGGGACCCCTTAGGGGCCATTGGTGTAAAACAATATATCCTCAGATAATAACTAGAGAGAAACTGAGTGAGAGATTGCTTTCCGATGTGTGACTTTATCACACAGAGTTACATCCTTCCCTTCTTGGAGTAGTTTGCTAACTCTGTTATCTTGTGTTCTGCAAAGTGATATTTGGGAACTCATTGGGGGCTATGGTGAAAAAGGAAATATCCTCAGATCAAAACTGGAAAGAAACCTCCTGAGAAACTGCATTTCGATGTGGGAATGCAACTCACAGAGTTACACGTTTCTCTTCAGTGTTCAGTTTGCTAACACAGTTTTCTGGAAATATGCAATGGGATACTTCTGAATGCAGTGAAGCTTTCGGTGACAAAGGAAATATCCTCAAATGGAAACTAGAAAGAAGGTTTGTTAGAAACTTCTTGGTGATGCGTGAATTCATCTCAAAGAGTTACACTTATGTTTCATGCAGCAGTCCATTACCACTGTTTCTGAGGAACCTGTGATGGACTACTTTGGATCGAATTGAGGCCAACGCTGATACAGTAAATATCATCCATTCAAAACGTGAAGGAAGCTTTCTGGGAAACTTCTTTGTGATCTGTGAATTCCTCTCACAGGGTTACAGCTTAATGCTCAGGAAGGAGTTTGCTAAAACTTTTTCGTGGAATCTGCCAAGTGAGATTTGGGAGCCCATAGGGGCCCATCGTGAAAAAGGAAATGTCCTCAGAGACTAACTAGAGAGAAGCTTCCTGAGAGATTGCTTTCTGATGTGTTACTTCATCACACCGAGTTCCACCCTTCCCTCCTTGGAACAGTTTGCTAACTCTGTTATCTTGTGTTCTGCAAAGTGATATTTCTGAGCTTATTGTGGGCTATGGTGATAAAGGAAATATCTTCAGATCAAAACTGGAAAGAAGCCTTCTGAGAAACTGCACTTTGATGTGTGAATGCAACTCACAGAGTTAAACGTTTCTCTTCAGAGTCAGGTTGCTAACACAGTTTTCTGGAAATCTGCAATGGGATACTTCTGAACGCAATGTAGCGTACAGTCACAAAGGAAATATCGTCAGATGAAAACTAGAAAGAAGCTTTGTTAGAAACTTCTTGGTGATGTGTGAATTCATCTCAAAGAGTTACACTTATGTTTCATGCAGCAGTACATTATCAATAATGTTGAGGAACCTGAGAAGGACTTCTTTGGATTGCATTGGGGCCTACGCTGATAAAGGAAATATCATCAGTTCAAAACTTGAAAGAAGCTTTCTGAGAAATTTCTTTGTGATCTGTGAATTCCTCTCAAAGAGTTACACCTGAGTTCTCAGGATGCAGTTTGCTGACACTCTTTTCGTGGAATCTTCAAAGTGAGATTTGGGAGCCGATTGGGGCCCATGGTGAAACAGGAAATATCCTCGATAATAACTGTAGAGAAACTTACTGAGAGATTGCTTTCTGGTGTGTGACTTCATCACCCAGAGTTCCACCCTTCCCTTCTTGGAACAGTTTGCTAAATCTGTTATCTTGTGTTCTGTAAAGTGATATTTGGGAGCTCATTGTGGGCTATGGTGAAAAAGGAAATATCCTCAGATCAAAAGTGGAAAGAAGCCTTCTGAGAAACTGCATTTCGATGTGTGAATGCTAATCACAGAGTTACAGGTTTCTCTTCAGTGTTCAGTTTGCCAACACAGTTTTCTGGAAATCTGCAATGGGATACATCTGAACACAATGAAGCTTGGGGTGACGAAGGAAAGATCCTCAGATGAAAACTGGAAAGAAGATTTGTTAGAAACTTCCTGGTGATGTGTGAATTCAACTCACAGAGTTACACTTATGTTTCATGCAGCAGTCCATTATCACTGTTTTTGAGGAACCTGAGAAGGACTTCTTTGGATCGCATTGAGGCCTACGCTGATAAAGGAAATATCATCTGTCCAAAAAGTGAAAGAAGCTTTCTGAGAAACTTCTTTGTGATCTCGGAATTGCTTTCACAGAGTTACAGGTGAGTTCTCAGGATGGAGTTCGCTAACACTCTTTCCGTGGAATCTGTAAAGTGAGATTTGGGAGCCCTTAGGGGCCCCTGGTTAAAAAGGAAATATCCTCAGATAATAACTGGAGAGAAGCTTACTGAGGGATTACTCTCTGAAGTGTGACTTCATCACACAGAGTTAAACCCTTCCCTTCTTGGAACAGTTTGCTAACTCTGATATCTTGTGTTCTGCAAAGTGATATTTGGGAGCTCCTTGAGGGCTATGGTGAAAAAGGAATTATCCTCAGATCAAAACTGGAAAGAAGCCTTCTGATAAACGGCATTTCGATGTGTGAATGCAACTCACAGAGTTACACGTTTCTCTTCAGTGTTCAGTGTGTTAACACAGTTTTCTAGAAATCTGCAATGGGATACATGTGAACGCAGTGAATCTTGTGGTGACAAAGGAAATATCCTCAGATGAAAACTAGAAAGAAGCTTTGATAGAAACTTCTTGGTGATGTGATTTCACCTCAAAGAGTTACACTTATGTTTCATGCAGGAGTCCATTATCACTGTTTTTGAGGAACCTGAGAAGGACTTCTTTGGATCGCATTTAGGCCTACGCTGATAAAGGAAATATAATCATTTGAATAGATGAAAGAAGCTTTCTGAGGAACTTCTTTGTGACCTGTGAATTCCATTCACAGGATTACAGCTTAGTTCGCAGGAAGCAGTTTGCTAAAACTCTTTTCGTGAAATCTGCAAAGTCAGATTTGGGAGCCCATAGGGGCCCATGGTGAAAAAGGAAATATCCTCAGATAATAACTAGAGAGACGCTTACTGAGAGATTGCTTTCTGATGTGTGACTTCATCACACAGAGTTCCACCCTTCCCTTCTTGGAACATTTTGCTAACTCTGTTATCTTGTGTTCTGCAAAGTGACATTTGGGAGCTCATTGTGGGCTATGCTGAAAAAGGAAATGTCCTCAGATCGAAACTGGAAAAAAGCTTTCTGAGAAACTGCATTTCGATGTGTGAATTCAAATCCCAGCGTTACACGTTTCTCTTCTGTGTTCAGTTTGCTAACACAGTTTTCTGCAAATCTGCAATGCGATACTTGTGAACGCAATGAAGCTTGCGGTGACAAAGGAAATATCCTCAGATGAAAACTAGAAAGAAGCTTTGTTAGAAACTTCTTGGTGATGTGTGAATTCATCTCACAGGGTTACACTTATGTTTCAGGCAGCAGTCCATTATCACTCTGTTTGAGGAACCTGAGAAGGACTTCTTTGGATCGCATTGAGGCCTACGCTGAAACAGGAAATACCATCGGTTCAAAACTTGAAAGAAACTTTCTGAGGAACTTCTTTGTGATCTGTGAATTCCTCTCACAGAGGTATAGCTGAGTTCTCAGGATGCACTTTGCTAACGCTCTTTTCGTGGAATCTTCAAAGTGAGATTTGGGAGCCGTAGGGGCCATGGTGAAACAGGAAATATCCTCGATAATAACAGTAGAGAAACTTATTGAGAGATTGCTTTCTGGTGTGTGACTTCATCACCCAGAGTTCCACCCTTCCCTTCTTGGAACAGTTTGCTAAATCTGTTATTTTGTGTTCTGTAAAGTGATATTTGGGATCTCATTGTGAGCTATGGTGAAAAAGGAAATATCCTCAGATCAAAAGTGGAAAGAAGCCTTCTGAGAAACTGCATTTCGATGTGTGAATGCTAATCACAGAGTTACAGGTTTCTCTTCAGTGTTCAGTTTGCCAACACAGTTTTCTGGAAATCTGCAATGGGATACTTCTGGACACAATGAAGCTTGGGGTGACGAAGGAAAGATCCTTAGATGAAAACTGGAAAGAAGATTTGTTAGAAACTTCCTGGTGATGTGTGAATTCATCTCACAGAGTTATACTTATGTTTCATGCAGCAGTCCATTATCACTGTTTTTGAGGAACCTGAGAAGGACTTCTTTGGATCGCATTGAGGCCTACGCTGATAAAGGAAATATCATCTGTTCAAAACGTGAAAGAAGCTTTCTGAGAGACTTCTTTGTGATCTCGGAATTGCTCTCAGAGAGTTACAGGTGAGTTCTCAGGATGGAGTTCGCTAAAACTCTTTTCGTGGAATCTGCAATGTGAGATTTGGGAGCCCTTAGGGGTCCCTGGTTAAAAAGGAAATATCCTCAGATAATAACTGGAGAGAAGCTTACTGAGGGATTGCTCTCTGAAGTGTGACTTCATCACACTGAGTTAAACCCGTCCCTTCCTGGAACAGATTGCTAACTCTGTTATCTTGTGTTCTGCAAAGTGATATTTGGGCACTCATTGAGGTGTATGGTGAAAAAGGAAATATCCTCAGATCAAAACTGGAAAGAAGCCTTCTGGGAAACTGCATTTCGATGTGTGAAGGCAATTCTCAGAGGTACACGTTTCTCTTCATTGTTCAGTTTGCTAACACAGTTTTCTGGAAATCTGCATTGGGATACTTGGGAACGCAATGAAGCTTGTGGTGATGAAGGAATGATCCTCAGATGAAAACTAGAAAGAAGCTTTCTTTGAAATTTCTTGGTGATGTGTGAATTCGTCTCACAGAGTTACACTAATGTTTCATGCAGCAGTCCATTATCACTGTTTTTGAGGAACCTGAGAGGACTTCTTTTGATCGCATTGAGGCCTACGTTGATAAAGGAAATATCATCAGTTCAAAACGTGAAAGAAGGTTTCTGAGAAACTTCTTTGTGATCTGTGAATTCCTCTCACAGAATTACAGCTTAGTTCTCAGCAAGCAGTTTGCTAACACTCTTTTCGTGGAATCTGCAAAGGGAGATTTGGGAGCCCATAGCGGCCTATGGTGAAAAAGAAAATATCCTCAGATACTAACTAGAGAGAAGCTTGCTGAGAGATTGCTTTCTGATGTGTGACTTCATCGCACCGAGGTCCACCCTTCTCTTCTAGGAACACTTTTCTAACTCTGTTATCTTGTGTTCTGCAAAGTGATATTTGGGAGTTCATTGAGGGCTATGGTGAAAAAGGAATTATCCTCAGATAAAAACTGGAAAGAAGCGTTCTGAGGAACTGCAGTTCGATGTGTGAATGCAACTCACAGAGTTACACGTTTCTCTTCAGTGTTCAGTTTGCTAACACAGTTTTCTGGAAATCTGCGATGGGATACTTCTGAATGCAATGAAGCTTGGGGAGACGAAGGAAATTTCCTCAGATGAAAACTGGAAAGAAGCTTTGTTAGAAACTTCTTGGTGATGTGTGAATTCACTGCACAGAGTTACACTTATGTTTCATGCAGCAGTCCATTATCATAGATTTTGAGAAACCTGAGAGGACTTCATTGGATCGCATTGAGGCCTATGCTGATAAAGGAAATATCATCATTTCAAAACGTGAAAGAAGCTTTCTGAGAAACTTCTTTGTGATCTGTGAATTCCTCTCACAGAGTTACAGCTGAGTTGTCAGGAAGCAGTTTGCTAACACTCTTTTCGTGGAATCTGCAAAGTGAGATTTGGGAGCCCATAGGGTCCCATGGTAAAAATGGAAATATCCTCAGATAATAACTAGAGAGAAGCTCCCTGAGAGATTTCTTTCTGATGTGTGATTTCATCACATAGAGTTCAAACCTTCCCTTCTTGGAACCGTTTGTGAACTCTGTTATCTTGTGTTCTGCAAAGTGATATTTGGGAGCTCATTGAGGGCTATGGTGAAAAAGGAAATATCCTCACATCAAAACTAGAAAGAAGCCTTCTGTGAAACTGCATTTCGATATATGAATTCAACTCCCAGAGTTACACGTTGCTCTTCAGTGTTCAGTTTGCTAACAGTTTTCTGGAAATCTGCAATGGGATACTTCTGAACGCAATGAAGCATGCGGTGACAAAGGAAATATCCTCAGAAGAAAACAAGAAGCAAGCTTTGTTTGAAACTTCTTGGTGATTCGTGAATTCATCTCACAGAGTTACACTTATGTTTCATGCAGCAGTCCATTATCACTGTTTTTGAGGAAACAGGGAAGGATTTCTTTGGATAGCATATTGGCCTACGCTGATAAAGGAAATATCATCAGTTCAAAACGTGAAAGAAGCTTTCTGAGAAACTTCTTTGTGATCTGTGAATTCCTCCCACAGAGTTAGTGCTGAGTTCTCAGGAAGCAGTTTGCTAACACTCTTTTCGTGGAATCTGCAACGTGAGATTTGGGAGCCCCAATGGTCCCCTGGTGGAAAAGGAAATATCCTCAGATGATAAATGGAGAGAAGCTTACTGAGAGATTGCTTTCTGGTATGTGACTTCATCACACTGAGTTCCACCCTTCCCTTCTTGGAACAGTTTGCCAACTCTGTTATCTTGTGTTCTACAAAGTTTTATTTGGGAGCTCATTGAGGGCTATGGTGAAGAAGGAAATATCCTCAGATCAAAACCTGAAAGAAGCCTTCTGTGAAATTGCACTTCGATGTGTGAATGCAACTCACAGACTTACACGTTTCTCTTCAGTGTTCAGTTTGCTAACACAGTTTTCTGGAAATTTGCAATGGGATACTTCTGAACGCAATGAAGCTTGCGGTGACAAAGGAAATATCCTCAGATGAAAACTAGAAAGAAGCTTTCGTAGAAACTTTTTGGTGATATGTGAATGCACCTCACAGAGTTACACTTATGTTTCATGCAGCAGTCCATTATCACTGTTTTTGAGGAACCTGAGAAGGACTTCTTTGGATCACATTGAGGCCTACGCTGATAAAGGAAATATCATCAGTTCTAAAGATGTAAGAAGCTTTCTGAGAAACTTATTTGTGATATGTGAATTCCTCTCACAGAGCTACAGCTTAGTTCTCAGGAAGCAGTTAGCTAACAGTCTTTCCGTGGAATCTGCAAAGTGAGATTTGTGAGCCCATGGGGACCCCTGGTAAAAAAGGAAATATTCTCAGATAATAACTGGAGACAAGCTTACTGAGAGATTGCTTTCTGCTGTGGGACTTCATGACACAGAGTTCCACCCTTCCCTTTTTTGAACAGTTTGCTAACTCTGTTATCTTGTGTTCTGGACAGTGATATTAAGAGCACTTTGAAGGGTATGGTGAAAAAGGAAATATCCTCAGATCAAGACTGGAAAGAAGCCTTCTGAGAATCTGCATTTTGATGTGTGAATGCAACTCACAGAGTTACACGTTTCTCTTCAGTGTTCAGTTTGCTAACACAGTTTTCTGGAAATCTACAATGGGATACTTCTGAAAGCAATGAAGCTTGCGGTGACAAAGGAAATATCATCAGATGGAAACTAGAAAGAAGCTTTCTTAGAAAGTTCTTGGTGATGTGTGAATTCATTCACAGCGTTACACTTATGTTTCATGCAGCAGTTCATTAACACTATTTTGAGGAACCTGAGAGGACTTCTTTGGATCACATTGAGGCCTACGTTGATAAAGGAAATATCATCAGTTAAAAAACTGAAAGTAGCTTTCTGAGAACCTTTTTTGTGATCTTTGAATTCCTCACACAGAGTTCCAGCTTAGTTCTCAGGAAGCAGTTTGCTAACACTCTTTTCGTGGAATCTGCAAAGTGAGATTTGTGAGCCCATAGCGGCCCAGGGTGAAAAAGGAAATATCCTTAAATAATAACTGGAGAGAAGCTTATTGAGAGATTGCTTTCTTATGTGGCTTCATACACAGAGTTCCACCCTTCCCTTCTTGGTACAGTTTACTAACTCTGTTATCTTGTGTTCTGCAAAGTGATATTTGGTAGCTCCTTGAGGGCTATGCTGAAAAAGGAATTATCCTCAGATCAAAATTGTAAGGAAGCCTTCTGAGAAACGGCATTTCGATATGTGAATGCAACTCACAGAGTTACAAGTTTCTCTTCAGTGTTCAGTTTGCTAACACAGTTTTCTGGAAATCTGCATTGGGATACTTGTGAACGCAATGAAGCTTGCCAGGTGACAAAGGAAATATCCTCAGATGAAAACTAGAAAGAAGATTTGGTAGAAACTTCTTGGTGATGTGTGAATTCGACTCACAGAGTTACACTTATGTTTCATGCAGCTAGTCATTATACACTGTTTTTGAGGAACCTGAGAAGGACTTCTTTGGATCACATTGAGGCCTAGTGCTGATAAAGGATATATCATCAGTTCAAAACGTGAAAGAAGCTTTCTGAGAAACTTCTTTGTGTTCTGTGAATTCCTCTCACAGAGGTACAGCTGAGTTCTCAGGAAGCAGTTTCCTAACACTCTTTTCGTGGAATCTGCAAAGTGATATTTGGGAGCCCATAGAGGCCTGTGTCGAGAAAGGAAATATCCTCAGGTAATAACTGGAGAGAATCTTACTGAGAGATTGCTTTCTGGTGTGTGACTTAATCACACAGAGTTCCACCCTTCCCTTCTTGGAACAGTTTTCTAACTCTGTTATCTTGTGTTCTGCAAGTGATATTCGGGAGCTCCTTGACGGCTATTCTGAAAAAGGAATTATCCTCAGATCAAAACTGGAAAGAAGCCTTCTGAGAAACTGCATTTTGATGTGCGAATGCAACTCACAGAGTTACACGTTTCTCTTCAGTGTTCAGTTTGCTAACACATTTTTCTGGAGATCTGCATTGGGATACTTGTGAACGCAATGAAAGCTGTGGTGACAAAGGAATATCCTCAGATGAAAACAAGAAAGAAGCTTTCTTAGAAATTTCTTGGTGATGTGTGAATTCATCTCACAGAGTTACACTTATGTTTCATGCAGCAGTCTATTATCACTGTTTTGGAGGAACCTGAGAGGACTTCTTTGAATCGCATTGAGGCCTACGCTGATAAGGAAATATCATCAGTTCAAAACGTGAAAGAAGCTTTCTGAAAAACTTCTTTGTGATATTTGAATTCCTCTCACAGCCTTACAGGTGAGTGCTCAGGAAGCACTTGGTAACACTCTTTTCGTGGAAACTGCAAAGTGAGATTTGGGAGCCCATAGGGTCCCATGGTGAAAAAGAAAATATCCTCAGATAATAACTGGAGAGAAGCTTCCTGAGAAAACGCTTTCCATTGAGTGACTTCATCACACTGAGCTCCTCACTTCCCTTCTTGGAACAGTTTGCTAAGTCTGATATCTTATGTTCTGCAAAGTGATATTTGGGACCTCATTGAGGGCTATGGTGAGAAAGAAAATATCCTCAGAGCAAAACTGGTAAGAAGCCTTCTGAGAAACGGCATTTTGATGTGTGAATGCAACTCACAGATTTACACGTTTCTCTTCAGTGTTCAGATTGCAAACACAGTTTTCTGGAAATCTGCATTGGTCTAATTCTGAACGCAATGAAGCTTGTGGTGACAAAGGAAATATCCTCAGATGAAAACTAGAAAGAAGCTTTGTTAGAAAATTTTTGGTGATGTGTGAATTCATCTCACAGAGTTACACTTATGTTTCATGCAGCAGTCTACTATCACTGTTTTTGAGGAACCTGAGAAGGAATTGCTTGGATCGCATTGAGGCCTACACTGATAAAGGAAATATCATCAGTTCAAAACGTGAAAGAAGCTTTCCGAGAAACTTCTTTGTGATCTGTGAATTCCTCTCACAGAGGTACAGCTGAGTTCTCAGGAAGCAGTTTGCTAACACTCTTTTCGTGGAATCTGCAAAGTGAGATTTCGGAGCCCATAGGGGCCCATGAGGAAAAAGGAAATATCCTCAGATAATAACTAGAGAGAAGCTTACTGAGAGACTTGCTTTCTGATGTGTGACTTCATCACACAGATTTCCACACTTCCCTTCTTGGAACAGTTTGCTAACTCTGTTATATTGTGTTCTGCAACGTGATAATTGGGAGCTCATTGAGGGCTATGGTGAAAAAGGAAATACCTCAGATCAAAACTGGAAAGAAGCCTTCAGTGAAACTGCATTTCGATGTGTGAATTCAACGCCCCAAGTTACACATTTCTCTTCAGTGTTCAGTTTGCTAACAAAGTTTTCCGGAAATCTGCAATGGGATAATTGTGGACTCAATGAAGCTTGCGGTGACAAAGGAAATATCCTCAGATGAAAACTAGAAAGAAGCTTTCGTAGACACTTCTTGGTGATGTGTGAATTCACCTCACAGAGTTACACTTACGTTTCATGCAGCAGTCCATTATCACTGTTTTTAAGGAACCTGGGAAGGACTTCTTTGGATCGCATTGAGGCCTATGCTGATAAAGGAAATATCATCAGTTGAAAACGTGAAAGAAGCTTTGTGAGAAACTTCTTTTTGATCTTTGAATTCAATTCACAGAGTTACAGCTTAGATCTCAGGAAGCAGTTTGCTAACACTCTTTTCGTTGAATCTGCAAAGTGAGATTTGTAAGCCCTTAGGGGCGCAAGGTGAAAAAGGAAATATCCTCAGATAACAACTAGAGAGAAGCTTACTGATAGATTGATTTCTAATGTGTGACTTCATCACACAGAGTTCCACCCTTCCCACTTGGAACAGTTTGCTAACTCTGTTATCTTGTGTTCTGCAAAGTGATATTTGGGAGCCATTGAGGGCTAATGGTAGAAAAAGGAAATATCCTCAGATCAAAACTGGAATAAGCCTTCTGAGAAACTGCATTTCGATGTGTGAATGCAACTCACAGAGTTACACGTTTTCTCTTCAGTGTTCAGTTTGCTACACATTTTTCTGGAAATCTGCATTAGGATACTTGTGAACGCAATGAAGCTTGCGGTGACAAAGGAAATATCCTCAGATGAAAACTAGTAAGAAAGCATTGTTAGAAACCTCTTAGTGATGTGTGAATTCATCTCACAGGGTTCACTTATGTTTCATGCAGGCAGTCCATTATCACTGTTTTTGAGGAACCTGAGAGGACTTCTTTGGTTCGCATTTAGGCCTATGCTGATAAAGGAAATATCAACTCTTCAAAACGTGAAAGAAGCTTTCTGAGAAACTTCTTTGTGATCTGTGAATTCCTCTCACAGAGTTACAGCTGAGTTCTCAGGAAGCAGTTTGCAAACACTCTTTTCGTGGAATCTGCAAAGTGAGATTTGGGAGCCCACAGGGGCCCATGGTGAAAAAGGAAATATCCTCAGAGAATAACTAGAGAGAAGCTTACTGAGAGATTGCTTTCTGATGTGTGACTTCATCACACAGAGTTCCACCCTTCCCTTCTTGGGACAGTTTGCTAACTCTGTTATCTTGTGTTCTGCAAAGTGATATTTGGGAGCTCATGGAGGGCTATGGTGAAAAAGGAAATATCCTGAGATCAAAACTGGAAAGAAGCCTTCTGAGAAACTGCATTCGATGTGTGAATGCAACTCACAGAGTTACACGTTTCTCTTCAGTGTTCAGTTTACTAACACAGTTTTCTGGTAATCTGCAATGGGATACTTGTGAACAGCAATGAAGCTTGCGGTGACAAAGGAAATATCCTCAGATTAAACTATAAAGAAGCTTTGTTAGAAACGTCTTGCTGATGTGTGAATTCATCTCACAGAGTTACACTTCTGTTTCATGCAGCAGTCCATTATCACTGTTTTTGGGAAACTGAGAAGGAATTTTTTGGATCGAATGGAGGCCTACGCTGATAAAGGAAATATCATCAGATCCAAACGTGAAAGAAGCTTTCTGAGAAACTTCTTTGTGATCTGTGAATTCCTCTCACAGAGTTACAGCTGAGTTCTCAGGAAGCAGTTTGCTAACACTCTTTTCGTGGAATCTGCAAAGTGAGATTTGGGAGCCCATAAGGGCCCATGGTGAAAAAGGAAATATCCTCAATAATAACTGGAGAGAAACTTACTGAGAGATTGCTTTCTGATGTGTGAGTTCATCACACAGAGTTCCACCCTTCCCTTCGTGGAACAGTTTGCTATCTCTGTTATCTTGTGTGCTGCAAAGTGACATTTGGGAGTTCATTGAGTTCTATGGTGAAAAAGGAAAATATCCTCAGATCAAAACTGGACAGAAGCCTTCTGAGAAACTGCATTTTGATGTGTGAATGCAACTTACAGAGTTGCACGTTTCTCCTCAGTGTTCAGTTTGCTAAGACAGTATTCTGGAAATCTGCATCGGGATACTAGTGAACGCAATGAAGCTTGCGGTGACAAAGGAAATATCCTCAGAAGAAAACTAGAAAGAAGCTTTTTTAGAAACTTCTTGGTGATGTGTGAATTCATCTCAGAGAGTTACACTTATGTTTCATGCAGCAGTCCATTATCACTGTTTTTGAGGAACCTGAGAGGACTTCTTTGGATCGCATTGATTCCTACGCTGATAAAGGAAATATCATCAGTTCAAAAAGTGAAAGAAGCTTTCTGAGAAACTTCTTTGTGATCTGTGAATTCCTCTCACAGATTATAGCTGAGTTCTCAGGAAGCAGATTTGCTAACACTCTTTTCGTGGAATCTGACAAAGTGAGATTTGGGAGCACATAGGGGCCCATGTAGAAAAATGAAATATCCTCAGATAATAACTAGGAGAGAGCTTACTTAGAGACTTGCTTTCTGATGTGTGACTTCATCACACAGAGTTCCACCCTTCCCTTCTTTGAACAGTTGGCTAACTCTGTTATCTTGTGTTCTGCAAAGTGATATTTGGGAGCTCATTGTGGGCTATGGTGAAAAAGGAAAAGTCCTCAGATCAAAACTAGAAAGAAGCCTTCTGAGAAACTGCATTTTGATGTGTGAATGCAACTCACAGAGTTGCACTTGTCTCTTTAGTGTTCAGTTTGCTAACACAGTTTTCTGGAAATCTGCTTTGGGATACTTGCGAACGCAATGAAGCTTGCGGTGACAAAAGAAATATCCTCAGATGAAAATTAGAAAGAAGCTTTGTTAGAAACCTCATGGTGATATGTGAATTCATCTCACAGAGTTACACTTATGTTTCATGCAGCATTCCATTATCACTGTTTTTAAGGAACCCGAGAGGACTTATTTGGATCGCATTGAGGCCTACGCTGATAGAGGAAATATCATCAGTTCAAAACGTGAAAGAAGCTTCCTGGGAAACTTCTTTGTGATCTGTGAATCCCACTCACAGAGTTACAGCTTTGTTCTCAGGAAGCAGTTTGCTAACACTCTTTTCGTGGAATCTGCAAAGTGAGATTTGGGAGCCCATAGGGGCCCATGGTGAAAAAGGATATATCCTCAGATAATAACTAGAGAGAAGCTTACTGAGAGATTGCTTTCTGATGTGTGACTTCCCCATACGGAGTTCCACCCTTCCCTTCTTGGAACAGTTTGCTAACTCAGTTATCTTGTGTTCTGCAAAGTGATATTTGGGAGCTCATTGAGGGCAATGGTGAAAAAGAAAATATCCTCAGATCAAAACTGAAAAGAAGTCTTCTGAGAAACTGCAATTCGATGTGTGAATGCAACTCACAGAGTTACACGTTTCTCTTCAGTGTTCAGTTTGATAACACATTTTTCTGGAAATCTGCATTGGGATACTTGTGAACGCAATGAAGCCTGCGGTGACAAAGGAAATATCCTCAGATGAAAACTAGAAAGAAGCTTTGTTAGAAACTTCTTGGTGATGTGTGAATTCATCTCACAGAGTTACACTTATGTTTCATGCAGCAGTCCATTATCACTGTTTTTGAGGAACCTGAGAGGACTTCTTTGGATCGCATTGATGGCCTACGCTGATAAAGGAAATATCATCAGTTCAAAACGTGAAAGAAGCTTTCTGAGAAACTTCTTTGTGATCTGTGAATTCCTCTCACAGAGTTACAGCTGAGTTCTCAGGAAGCAGTTTGCTAACACTCTTTTCGTGGAATCTGCAAAGTGAGATTTGGGAGCCCATAGGGGCCCATGGTGAAAAAGGAAATATCCTCAGATAATAACTAGAGAGAAGCTTACTGAGAGATTGCTTTCTGATGTGTGACTTCATCACACAGAGTTCCACCCTTCCCTTCTTGGAACAGTTTGCTAACTCTGTTATCTTATGTTCTGCAAAGTGACATTTGGGAGCTCATTGAGTTCTATGGTGAAAAAGAAAATATCCTGAGATCAAAACTGGACAGAAGCCTTCTGAGAAACTGCATTTTGATTTGTGAATGCAACTCACAGAGTTACACGTTTCTCTTCAGTGTTCAGTTTGCTAACACATTTTTCTGGAAATCTGCTTCGGGATAATTGTGAACGCAATGAAGCTTGAGGTGACAAAGGAAATATCCTCAGATGAAAACTAGAAAGAAGCCTTGTTAGAAACTTCCTGTTGATGTGTGAATTCATCTCACAGAGTTACACTTATGTTTCGTGCAGCAGTCCATTATCACTGCTTTTGAGTAACCTGAGAGGACTTCTTTGGATCGCATTGAGGCCTACGCTGATAAAGGAACTATCATCATTTCAAAATGTGAAAGAAGCTTTCTGAGAAACTTCTTTGTGATCTGTGAATTCCTCTCATAGAGGTACAGCTGAGTTCTCAGGAAGCAGTTGGCTAACACTTTTTCGTGGAATCTGCAAAGTGAGATTTTGGAGCCCATAGGGGCCCATGGTGAAAAAGGAAATATCCTCAGATAATAACTAGAGAGAAGCTTACTGAGAGATTGCTTTCTGATGTGTGACTTCATCACACAGAGTTCCACCCTTCCCTTCTTGGAACAGTTTGCTAACTCTGTTATCTTGTGTTCTGCAAAGTGATATTTAGGAGCACATTGAAGGATATGGTGAAAAAGGAAATATCCTCAGATCAAAACTGGAAAGAATCCTTCTGAGAAACTGCATTTCGATGTGTGAATGCAACTCACAGAGTTACACGTTTCTCTTCAGTGTTCAGTTTGCTAACACAGTTTTCTGGAAATCTGCAATTGGGATACTTGTGAACGCAATGAAGCTTGCGGTGACAAAGGAAATATCCTCAGATGAAAACTAGAAAGAAGCTTTGTTAGAAACTTCTTGGTGATGTGTGAATTCATCTCACAGAGTTACACTTATGTTTCATGCAGCTAGTCCATTATCACTGTTTTGAGGAACCTGAGAAGGACTTCTTTGGATCGCATTGAGGCCTACGCTGATAAAGGAAATATCATCAGTTCAAAACGTGAAAGAAGCTTTCTGAGAAACTTCTTTGTGATCTGTGAATTCCTCTCACAGAGTTACAGCTGAGTTCTCAGGAAGCAGTTTGCTAACACTCTTTTCGTGGAATCTGCAAAGTGAGATTTGGGAGCCCATAGGGCCCATGGTGAAAAAGGAAATATCCTCAGATAATAACTGGAGAGAAGCTTACTGAGAGATTGCTTTCTGATGTGTGACTTCATCACACAGAGTTCCACCCTTCCCTTCTTGGAACAGTTTGCTAACTCTGTTATCTTGTGTTCTGCAAAGTGATATTTGGGAGCTCATTGAGGTCTATGGTGAAAAAGGAAATATCCTCAGATCAAACTGAAAAGAAACCTTCTGAGAAACTGCATTTCGATGTGTGAATGCAACTCACAGAGTTACACGTTTCTCTTCAGTGTTCAGTTTGCTAACACAGTTTTCTGGAAATCTGCATTGGGATACTTGTGAACGCAATGAAGCTTGCGGTGACAAAGGAAATATCCTCAGATGAAAACTAGAAAGAAGCTTTGTTAGAAACTTCTTGGTGATGTGTGAATTCATCTCACAGAGTTACACTTATGTTTCATGCAGCAGTCCATTATCACTGTTTTTGAGGAACCTGAGAGGACTTCTTTGGATCCCATTGAGACCTACGCTGATAAAGGAATTATCATCTGTTCAAAACGTGAAAGAAGCTTTCTGAGAAACTTCTTTGTGATCTGTGAATTCCTCTCACAGAGTTACAGCTGAGTTCTCAGGAAGCAGTTTGCTAAGCACTCTTTCGTGGAATCTGCAAAGTGAGATTTGGGAGCGCAAAGGGGCCCATGGTGAAAAAGGAAATATCCTCAGATAATGACAAGAGAGAAGCTTACTGAGAGATTGCTTTCTGATGTGTGCCTTCATCATACAGAGTTCCACCCTTCCCTTCTTGGAACAGTTTGCTCCCTCTGTTATCTTGTGTTCTGCAAAGTGATATTTGGGAGCTCATTGAGGCTATGGTGAAAAAGGAAATATCCTCAGATCAAAACTGGAAAGAAGCCTTCTGAGAAACTGCATTTCGATGTGTGAATGCAACTCACAGAGTTACACGTTTCTCTTCAGTGTTCAGTTTGCTAACACAGTTTTCTGGAAATCTGCAATTGGGATACTTGTGAACGCAATGAAGCTTGCGGTGACAAAGGAAATATCCTCAGATGAAAACGAGAAGAAGCTTTGTTAGAAACTTCTTAGTGATGTGTGAATTCATCTCACAGAGTTACACTTATGTTTCATGCATCAGTCCATTATCACCATTTTTGTGGAACCTGAGAAGGACATCTTTGGATCGCATTGAGGCCAACGCTGATAAAGAAAATATCATCAGTTCAAAAAGTGAAAGAAGCTTTCTGAGAAACTTCTTTTTGATCTGTGAATTCTCACACAGAGCTACAGCATACGTTCTCAGGAAGCAGTTTGCTAATACTCTTTTCGTGGAATCTGCAAAGTGAGACTTGGGAGTCCATAGGGGCCCATGGTGAAAAAGGATATATCTTCAGATAATAACTAGAGAGAAGCTTACTGAGAGATTGCTTTCTGATGTGTGACTTCATCACACAGAGTTCCACCTTTCCCTTCTTGGAACAGTTTGCTAACTCTGTTATCTTGTGTTCTGCAAAGTGATATTTGGGAGCTCATTGAGCGTTATGGTGAAAAAGGAAATATCCTCAGATCAAAACTGGAAAGAAGCCTTCTGTGATACTGCATTTCGATGTGTGAATGCAACTCACATAGTTATACGTTTCTCTTCAGTGTTCAGTTTGCTAACACAGTTTTCTGGAAATCTGCAAGGGGATACTTGTGAACGCAATGAAGTGTGGTGACAAAGTAAATATCCTCAGATGAAAACTAGAAAGAAGCTTTGTTAGAAACTTCTTGGTGATGTGTGAATTCATCTCACAGAGTTACACTTATGTTTCATGCAGCAGTCCATTATCACTGTTTTTGAGGAACCTGAGAAGGACTTTTTGGATCGCATTAGGCCTACGCTGATAAAGGAAATATCATCTGTTCAAAACGTGAAAGAAGCTTTCTGAGAAACTTCTTTGTGATCTGTGAAGTCCTCTCACAGAGTTAGGGCTTAGTTCTCAGGAAGCAGTTTGCAAGCTCTCTTTTCGTGGAATCTGAAAAGTCAGATTTGGGAGCCTATAAGGGCCCATGGTGAAAAGGAAATATTCTCAGATAATAACTAGAGAGAAGGTTGCTGAGAGATTGCTTTCTGATGTGTGACTTCATCACACAGAGTTCCACCTTTCCCTTCTTGGAACAGTGTGTTATCTCTGTTATCTTGTGTTTGCAAAGTGATATTTAGGAGCGCATTGACGCTACGGTGAAGAAGGAAATATCCTCAGATCAAAACTGGAAAGAAGCCTTCTGAGAAACGGCATTTCGATGTGCGACTGCAACTCCCAGAGTTACACGTTTCTCTTCAGTGCTCAGTTTGCTAAAACAATTTCTGGAAATCTGCAATGGGATACTTCTGAACGCAATGAAGTTTGTGGTGACAAAGGAAATATCCTGAGATGAAAAATAGAAAGAAGTTTCTTAGAAACTTCTTGGTGATGTGTGAATTCATTTACAGAGTTACACTTATGTTTCATTCAGCAGTCCATTATCACTGTTTTTGAAGAAACTGAGAAGGACTTCTTGGGATCGCATTGAGGCCTACACTGATAAATGAAATATCATCAGTTCAAAACGTGAAAGAAACTTTCTGAGAAACTTCTTTGTTATCTGTGAATTCCTCTCACAGAGTTCCAGGTCAGTTGTCAGGAAGCAGTTTGCAAACACTCTTATTGTGGAATCTGAAAAGTGAGATATGGGAGGCCATAGGGGCCCATGGTGAAAAAGGAAATATCCTCTGAAAATAACTAGAGAGAAATTTGCTGAGAGATTGCTTTCTGACGTGTCACTTCATCACACAGAGTTACACATTTCCCTTCTTGGAACAGTTTGTTAACTCTGTTATCTTATGTTCTGCAAAGTGATATGTGGGAGCTCATTGAGCGTTATGGTGAAAAAGGAAATATCCTCAGATCAAAACTGGAAAGAAGCCTTCTGTGAAACTGCATTTTGATGTGTGAATGCAACTCACAGAGTTACACGTTTCTCTTCAGTGTTCAGTTTGCTAACACATTTTTCTGGAAATCTGCAATCTAATACTTGTGAATGCAATGAAGCTTGCGGTGACAAAGGAAATATCCTCAGATGAAAATTAGAAAGAAGCTTTGTTAGAAACCTCTTGGCGATGTGTGAATTCAACTCATAGAGTAACACTTATGTTTCTTGTAGCAGTCCATTATCACTGTTTTTGAGGAAACTGAGAAGGAATTTTTTGGATCGAATGGAGGCCTATGGGCTTAAAGGAAATATCTTTTCAAAATGTGAAAGAAGCTTTCTGAGAATCTTTTTTGTTATCTGTGAATTCCTCTCACAGAGGTTCCAGCTGAGTTCTCTGGTAGCAGTTTGCTAACACTCTTTTCGTGGAATCTGCAAAGTGAGATTTGGGAGCCCATAGGGGCCCATGGTGAAAAAGGAAATATCCTCAGATAATAACTAGAGAGAAGTTTGCTGAGAGATTGCTTTCTGATGTGTCACTTCATCGCAGAGGGTTCCACCTTTCCCATCTTGGAACATTTTGCTAACTCTGTTATCTTGTGTTCTGCAAAGTGATATTTGGGAGCTCATTGGGCGATATGGTGCAAAAGGAAATATCCTCAGATCAAAACTGGAAAGAAGACTTCTGAGAAACTGCATTTCAATGTGCGACTGCAACTCCCAGAGTTACACGTTTATTTTCAGTGTTCAGTTTGCTAAAACAATTTCTGGAAATCTGCAATGGGATACTTCTGAACGCAATGAATCTTGCGGTGACAAAGGAAATATCACAGATGAAAAATAGAAAGAAGCTTTCGTAGAAACTTCTTGGTGATGTGTGAATTCATCTCACAGAGTTACACTAATGTTTCATGCAGCAGTCCATTATCACTGTTTTTGAGGAACATGAGAAGGACTACTTTGGATCGAAATGAGGCCCACACCGATAAAGGAAATATCATCGGTTCCAAACGTGAAAGACGCTTTCTGAGAAACTTCTTTGTGGTCTGTGAATTCCTCTCACAGAGTTACAGCTGAATTCTCAGGAAGCAGTTTGCTAACATTCTTTTCGTAAAATCTGCAAAGAGAATTTTGGGAGCCCTTATGGGCCCATGGTGGAAAAGGAAATATCCTCAGATAATAACTGGAGAGAAGCTAACTGAGAGATTGCTTTCTGAAGTTCGATTTCATCACACAGAGTTCCAACCTTCCCTTCTTCTAACAGTTTGGTAACTCTGTTTTCTTGTGTTCTGCAAAGTGATATTTGGGAGTTCATTGGGGGCTATGGTAAAAAGGGAAATAACCTCATATCGAAAATGGAATGAAGCCTTCTGAGAAACTGCATTTTGATGTGTGAATTCAACTCCCAGAATTACACGTTTCTCTTCAGTGTTCAGTTTGATAATACGGTTTTCTGGAAATCTGCAATGGGATACTCCTGAACGCAATGAAGCTTGCGGTGACAAAGGAAATATCCTGAGATGGACACTAGAAAGAAGCTTTGTTAGAAACTTCTTGGTGATGTGTGAATTCATCTCACAGAGTTACACTTATGTTTCATGCTGCAGTCCATTATCACTGTTTTTGAGGAACCTGAGAAAGACTTCTTTGGATCACATTGAGGCCTACAGTGATAAAGGAATTATCATCAGTTCAAAACACGAAAGCAGCTTTCTGAGAAACTTCGTTGTGATTTGTGAATTTCTCTCATGGAGTTACAGCTGAGTTCTCAGGGAGCAGTTTGCTAACACTCTTTTCGTGGAATGTGCAAAGTGATATTTGGGAGCCCATAGGGGTCCATGGTGAAAAATGAAATTTCCTTAGATAATAACTAGAGAGAAGCTTACTGAGAGATTGCTATCTGATGTGTGACTTCATCACACAGAGTTCCACCCTTCTGTTCTTGGAACAGTTTCCGGACACTGTTATCTTGTTTTCTACAAAGTGATATTTGGGAGATCACAGTGGGCTATGGTGAAAAATGAAATATCCTCAGATCAAAACTGGAAGGAAGCCTTTTTTGAAACTGCATTTCGATGTGCGAATGCAACTCACAGAGTTACACGTTTCTCTTCAGTGTTCAGTTTGCTAACACAGTTTTCTGGAAATCTGCATTGGGATACTTGTGAACGCAATGAAGCTTGAGGTTAAAAAGGAAATATCCTCAGATGAAAACTAGAAAGAAGTTTTGTTAGAAACTTCTTGGTGATGTATGAATTCATCTCACAGAGTTACACTTATGTTTCATGCAGCAGTCCATTATCACAGTTTTTGAGGAAACTGAGAAGGACTTCTTTGGATCGCATTGAGGCCTACGCTGATAAAGGAAATATCATCAGTTCAAACGTGAAAGAAGCTTCTGAGTAACTTCTTTGTGATTGTGAATTCCATTCACAGAGTTACAGCTTAGTTCTCAGGAAGCAGTTTGCTAAGAGTCTTCTCGTGTAATCTGCAAAGTGAGATTTGGGAGCCCATAGGGGCCCATGGTGAAACATGAAGTGTCCTCAGATAATAACTAGAGAGGAGCTTACTGAGAGATTGCTTTCTGATGGGTGACTTAATAACACAGAGTTCCACCCTTCCCTTCTTGGAAGAGTCTGCTAACTCTGTTATCTTGTGTTCTGCAAAGTGATATTTGGGAGCTCATTGAGGGCTATGGTGAAAAAGGAAATATCCTCAGATCAACTGGAAAGAAACCTTCTGGGAAACTGCATTTCGATGTCTGAATGCAACTCACAGAGTTACACGTTTCTCTTCAGGGTTCTGTTTGCTAACACAGTTTTCTGGAAATCTGCATTGGGATACTTCTGAACGCAATGAAGCTTGCAGGTGACAAAGGAAATATCCTCAGATGAAAACTAGAAAGAAACTTTTTCAGAAACTTCTTGGTGATGTGTGAATTCATCTCACAGAGTTACACTTATGTTTCATGCAGCAGTCCATTATTACTCTTTTTGAGGAACCTGAGAGGACTTTTTGGATCGCATTGTGGCCTACGCTGATAAAGGAAATATCATCAGTTCAAAACGTGAAAAAAGTCTTCTGGGAAACTTCTTTGTGATCTGTGAATTTCTCTCACAGAGTTACAGCTTAGTTCTCAGGAAGCAGTTTGCTAACACTCTTTTCGTGGAATCTGCAAAGTGAGATTTTGGAGCCCATAGGGGCCCATGGTGATAAAGGAAGTATCCTCAGGTAAAAACTATAGAGAAGCTTACTGAGAGATTGCTTTCTGATGGGTGACTTCATCAAACAGTGTTACACCATTCCCTTCTTGAGACAGTTTGCTAACTCTGTTACCTTGTGTTCTGCAAAGTGATATTTAGGAGCGCATTGAAGGCAATGTTGAAAAAGGGAATATCCTCAGATCAAAACTGGAAAGAAGCCTTCTGAGAAACTGCATTTCGATGTGTGAATTTAACTCCCAGAGTTACACGTTTCCCTTCAGTGTTCAGTTTGCTAACACAGTTTTCTGGAAATCTGCAATGGGATACTTGTGAACGCAATGAAGCTTGAGGTGACAAAGGAAATATCCTCAGATGAAAACTAGAAAGAAGCTTTGTAGTAAACTTCTTAGTGATGTGTGAATTCATCTCACAGAGTTACACTTATGTTTCATGCAGCAGTCTATTATCACTGTTTTTGAGGAACCTGAGAAGGACTTCTTTGGATCGCATTGAGGCCTACGCTGATAAAGGAAATATCATCAGTTCAAAATGTGAAAGAAGCTTTCTGAGAAACTTCTTTGTGATCTGTGAATTCCTCTCACACATTTACAGTTGAGTTCTCAGGAAGCAGTTGCTAACACTCTTTTCTTGGAGTCTGTAAAGTGAGATTTGGGAGCCCATAGGGGCCCATGGTGAAAAAGGAAATATCCTCAGATAATAAGTAGAGAGAAGCTTACTGAGAGATCGCTCTCTGGTGTGTGACTTCATCACACAGAATTCCACCCTTCCCTTCTTGGAACAGTTTGCTAAATCTGTTATCTTGTGTTCTCCAAAGTGGTATTTGGTAGCTCCTTGAGCGCTATGGTGAAAAAGGAATTATCCTCAGATCAAAACTGGAAAGAAGCCTTCTGAGAAACGGCATTTCGATGTGTGAATGCAACTCACAGAGTTACACGTTTCTCTTCAGTGCTCAGTTTGCTAACACAGTTTTCTGGAAATCTGCAATGGGATACTTGTGAACGCAATGAAGCTGCAGTGACAAAGGAAATATCATCAGAAGAAAACTAGAAAGAAGCTTTCGGAGAAAATTCTTGGTGATGTGTGAATTCATCTCACAGAGTTACACTTATGTTTCATGCAGCAGTGCATTATCACTCTGTTTGAGGAACCTGAGAGGACATTTTGGATCGCATATTGGCCTATTCTGATATAGGAAATACCATCAGTTCAAAACGTGAACAAAGCTTTCTGGGAAACTTCTTTGTAATCTGTGAATTTCATTCACAGAGTTACAGCTTAGTTCTCAGGAAGCAGTTTGCTAACAGACTTTTCGTGGAATCTGCAAAGTGAGATTTGGGAGCCTATAGGGGCCCTTGGTGAAAGAGGAAATATCCTCAGATAATAACTGGAGAGAAGCTTACTGAGAGATTTCTTTCTGAAGTGTGATTCATCACACCGAGTTCCACCCTTCCCTTCTTGGAACAGTTTACTAACTCTTTTATCTTGTGTTCTGCAAAGTGATATTTGGGAGCTCATTGAGGGCTATGGTGAAAAAGGAAATATCCTGAGATCAAAACTGGAAAGAAGACTTCTGAGAAACTGCATTTCGATGTGTGAATGCAACTCACAGAGTTACACGTTTCTCTTCAGTGTTCAGTTTGCTAACACAGTTTTCTGGAAATCTGCAATGGGATACTTGTGAACGCAATGAAGCTTGCGGTGACAAAGGAAATATCCTCAGATGAAAACTAGAAAGAAGCTTTCGTAGAAACTTCTTGGTGATGTGTGAATTCATCTCACAGAGTTACACTTATGTTTCATGCAGCAGTCCATTATCACTGTTTTTGAGGAACCTGAGAAGGACTTCTTTGGATTGCATTGAGGCCTACGCTGATAAAGGAAATATCATCAGTTCAAAACGTGAAAGAAGCTTTCTGAGAAACTTCTTTGTGATCTGTGAATTCCTCTCACAGAGTTACAGCTGAGTTCTCAGGAAGCAGTTTGCTAACACTCTTTTCGTGGAATCTACAAAGTGAGATTTGGGAGCCCATAGGGGCCCATGGTGAAAAAGGAAATATCCTCAGATAATAACTAGAGAGAAGCTTACTGAGAGATTGCTTTCTGATGTGTGACTTCATCACACAAGAGTTCCACCCTTCCCTTCTTGGAACAGTTTGCTAACTCTGTTATCTTGTGTTCTGCAAAGTGATATTTGGGAGCTCATTGAGGGCTATGGTGAAAAAGGAAATATCCTCAGATCAAAACTGGAAAGAAGCCTTCTGAGAAACTGCATTTCGATGTGTGAATGCAACTCACAGAGTTACACGTTTCTCTTCAGTGTTCAGTTTGCTAACACAGTTTTCTGGAAATCTGCAATGGGATACTTGCGAACGCAATGAAGCTTGCGGTGACAAAGGAAATATCCTCAGATGAAAACTAGAAAGAAGGTTTGTTAGAAACTTCTTGGTGATGTGTGAATTCATCTCACAGAGTTACACTTATGTTTCATGCAGCAGTTCATTTTCACGGTTTTTGAGGAACCTGAGAAGGACTTCTTTTGATCGCATTGAGGCCTACGCGGATAAAGGAAATATCATCGGTTCCAAAAGTGAAAGAAGCTTTCTGAGAAACTTCCTTGTGATCTGTGAATTCCTCTCACAGAGTTACAGCTTAGTTCTCTAGGAATCAGTTTGCTAACACTCTTTTAGTGGAATCTGCAAAGTGAGATTTGGAAGCCCTTAGGGGCCCCATGGTGAAAAAGGAAATATCCTCACATAATAACTAGAGAGAAGCTTGCTGAGAGATTGCTTTCTGATGTGTGACTTCATCACACAGGAGTTCCACCCTTCCCTTCTTGGAACAGTTTGCTAACTCTGTTATCTTGTGTTCTGCAAAGTGATATTTGGTAGCTCATTGAGGGCTATGGTGAAAAAGGAAATATCCTCACACCAGAACTGGAAAGAAGCCTTCTCTGAAACTGCATTTCAATATATGATTGCAACTCACAGTGTTACACGTTGCTCTTACGTGTTTAGTTTGCGAACACATTTTTCTGGAAATGTGCAATGGGATACTTGTGAATGCAATGAAGCTTGCGGAGACAAAGGATATATCCTCAGATGAAAACTAGAAAGAAGCTTTGTTAGAAACTTCTTGGTGATGTGTGAATTCATCTCACAAAGTTACACTTATGTTTCATGCAGCAGTCCATTATCACTGTTTTTGAGGAACCTGAGAAGGACTTCTTTGAATCGCATTGAGGCCTATGCTGATAAAGGAAATATCATTGGTTCTAAACATGAAAGAACCTTTCTGAGAAACTTTTTTGTGATCTGTGAATTCCTCTCTCAGAGTTACAGATGCGTTCTCAGGAAGCAGTTGGCTAACACTCTTTTCGTGGAATCTGCAAAGAGAGATTTGGGAGCCCATAGGGGCCCATGGTGAAAAAGGAAATATCCTCCGATAATAACTGTGGAGAAGCTTACTGAGAGATTGCTCTGTTGTGTGACTTCATCACACAGACTTCCACACTTCTCTTCTTGGAACAGTCTGCTAACTCTGTTATCTTGTGTTCTGCAAAGTGATATTTGGGGGCTCTTTGAGGCCTATGGTGTAAAAGGAAATATCCTCAAATCATAACTGGAAAGAAGCCTTCTAAGAAACTGCATTTCGATGTGTGAATGCAACTCACAGAGTTACACATTTCTTTTCAGTGTTCCGTTTGCTAACACAGTTTTCTGGAAATCTGCATTTTGATACTTCTGAACGCAATGAAGCTTACGGTGACACAGGAATTATTCTCAGATGAAAACTAGAAAGAAGCTTTCTTAGTAATTTCTTCGTGATGTGTGAATTCATCTCACAGAGTTACACTTATGTTTCATGCAGCAGTCCATTGTCATTGTTTTTGAGGAACTTGAGAAAGAATTCCTTGGATCGCATTGAGGCCTACGCTGATAAAGGAAATATCATCAGTTCCAAACGTGAAAGAAGCTTTCTGAGCAACTTTTTTGTGATCTGTGAATTCCTCACACAGAATACAGGTGAGTTCTCAGGAAGCAGTTTGCTAACACTCTTTTCGTGGAATCTGCAAAGTGAGATTTGGGAGCCCATAGAGGCCCGTGGTGAAAAAGGAAATATCCTCCGAAAATAACAGGAGAGAAGCTTACTGAGAGATTGCTTTCTGTTGAGTGACTTCATCACACAGAGTTCCACCCTTCCCTTCTTGGAACGTTTTGGTAACTCTGTTATCTTGTGTTTTGCAAAGTGATATTTGGGAGTTCATTGAGGGCTATGGTGAAAAAGGAAATATCCACAGATCAAAACTGGAAAGAAGCCTTCTGATAAACGGCATTTCGATGTGTGAATGCAATTCACAATGTTACACCTTTCTCTTTAGTGCTCAGTTTGCAAACACAGTTTTCTGGAAATCTGCATTGGGATAATTCTGAACGCAATTAAGCTTGTGGTAACATAGGAAATATCCTCAGATGAAAACTAGAAAGAAGCTTTGTTAGAAAATTCTTGGTGATGGGTGAATTCACCTCACAGAGTTACACTTATGTTTCATGCAACAGTCCATTATCAACGTTTTTGAGGAACGTGAGAAGGACTTCTTTGGATCGCATTGAGGCTTTTGCTGTTAAAGGAAATATCGTCAGTTCAAAACGTGAAAGAAACTTTCTGAGAAACTGCTTTGTGATCTGTGAATTCCTCTCACAGTGTTTCAGCTTAGTTCCCACGAAGCAGTTTGCTAACACTCTTTTTTGGAATCTGCAAAGTGAGATTTGGGAGCCCATAGGGGCCCATCGTGAAAAAGGAAATATCCTCAGATAACAACTAGAGAGAAGCTTACTGAGAGATTGCTTTATGATGTGTGACTTCATCACACAGAGTTCCATCCTTTCCTTCTTGGAACAGTTTGCTAACTCTGTTATCTTGTGTTCTGCAATGTGATATTTAGGAGCGCATTGAAGGCTATGGTGAAAAAGGAAATATCCTCAGATCAAAACTGGAAGGAAGCCTTCTGAGAAACTGCATTTCGATGTGTGAATTCAACTCCCAGAGTTACACGTTTCTCTTCCATGTTCAGTTTGATAACACAGTTTTCTGGAAATCTGCAATGGCATACTTGTGAAAGCAATGAAGCATGAGGGGACAAAGGAAATATCCTCAGTTGAAAACTGGAAAGAAGCTTTGTTAGAAACCTCTTCGTGATGTTTGAATTCATCTCAAAGAGTTACACTTATGTTTCATGAGGCAGTCCATTATCACTCTTTTTGAGGAAACTGAGAAGGACTTCTTTTGATCAATTTGAGGCCTATGCTGATAAAGTAAATATCATCTGTTCAAAACGTGAAAGAAGCTTTCTGAGAAATTTCTTTGTGATTTGTGAATTCCATTCACAGAGTTACAGCTTAGTTCTCAGGAAGCAGTTTGCTAACACTCTTTTCGTGGAATGTGCAAAGTGAGATTTTGGAGCACATAGGGGCCCATGGTGAAACAAGAAATATCCCCGATAATAACTGGAGAGGAACTTACTGAGATATTGCTTTCTGGTGTGTGACTTCATCACACTGTGTTCCACCCTTCCCTTCTTGGAACAGTTTGCTAACTCTTTTATCTTGTGTTCTGCAAAGTGATATTTGGGAGCTCTTTGAGTGCAATGGTGAAAAAGGAAATATCCTTTGATGAAAACTGGAAAGAAGCTTTTGAGAAACTGCATTTCAAAGTCTGAATGCAACTCATAGAGTTACACGTTTCTCTTCATTGTTCAGTTTAATAACACAGTTTTCTGGAAATCTGCAATGGGATACTTCTGAACGCAATGAAGCTTGCGGTGACAAAGGAAATATCCTCAGATGAAAACTAGAAAGAAGCTTTCGTTAGAAACTCTTGGTGATGTGTGAATTCATCTCACAGAGTTACACTTATGTTTCATGCAGCAGTCCATTATCACTGTGTTTGAAGAACCTGAGAAAGATTTATTTGTATCGCATTGAGGCCTACAATGATAAAGGAAATAGCATCAGTTCAAACTGTGAAAGAACGTTTCTGAGAAACATGTTTGTGATCTGTGAATTCCTCTCACAGAGTTACATCTTTGTTCTCAGGAAGCAGTTTGCTAACACTCTTTTCGTGGAATCTGCAAAGTGAGATTTGGGAGCCCATAGGGGCCCTTGGGGAAAAAGGAGATATCCTCAGATAATAACTACAGAGAAGCTTACTGAGAGATTGCTTTCTGATGTGTGACTTCGTCACATAGAGTTCCACCCTACCCTTCTTGGAACAGTTTGCTATCTCTATTATCTTGTGTTCTACAATGTGATATTTGGGAGCTATTTGAGGGCTATGGTGAAAAACGAAATATCCTCAGAGCAAAACTGGAAAGAAGCCTTATGAGAAACTACATTTCGATGGGTTTATACAACTCCCATAGTTACACGTTTCTCTTCAGTGTTCAGTTTGCTAACAGAGTTTTCTGGAAATCTGCAGTGGGATACTTCTGAACGCAATGAGGCTTGCGGTGACAAAGGAAATATCCTCAGATGAAAACTAGTAAGAAGCTTTGTTAGAAACTTCTTGGTGATGTGTGAATTCATCTCACGGAGTTACACTTACGTTTCATGCAGCAGTCCATTGTCACTGTTTTTGAGGAACCTGAGAAGGATTTCTTTGGATCGCATTGAGGCCTACGTTGATAAAGGAAATATCATCAGTTCAAAACGTGAAAGAAGCTTTATGAGAAACCTCTTTGTGATCTGTGAATTCCACTCACAGAAGTACAGCTAACTTCTCAGGAGGCAGTTTAGTAACCCTCTTTTCGTGGAATCTGCAAAGTGAGATTTCGGAGCCCTTAGGGACCCATGGTGAAAAGGAAATATCCTCAGGTAATAGCTGGAGAGAAGCTTACTGAGAGACTGCTTTCTGGTGTGTGACTTCATCACACAGAGTTCCACCACTCCCTTCTTGGAACAGTTTGCTAATTCTGTTATCTTATGTTCTGCAAAGTAATATTTGGGAGCCCATTGAGGGCTATGGTGTAACAGGAAGTATCCTCAGATCAATTCTGGAAAGAAGCTTTCTATGAAAATGCATTTCGATGTGTGAATGCAACTCACAGAGTTACACGTTTCTCTTCAGTGCTCAGTTTGCTAACACAGTTTTCTGAAATCTGCAATGGGATAATTGTGAACGCAATGAAGCTTGCGATGACAAAGGAAATATCCTCAGATGAAAATTAGAAAGAAACTTTGTTAGAAACTTCTTGGTGATGTGTGAATTCTTCTCACAGAGTTACACTTATATTTCATGCAGTAGTCCATTATCACTGTTTTTGAGAAACCTACGAAGGACTTCTTTGGATCGCATTGAGGACTACGCTGATAAAGGAAATATCATCAGTTCAAAACGTGAAAGAAGCTTTCTGAGAAACTTCTTTGTCACCTGTGAATTCCTCTCACAGTTACTGCAGATTTCTCAGGAAGCAGTTTGCTAACACTCTTTTTGTGGAATCTGCAAAGTGAGATTTCGGAGCCTGCAGGGGCCCATGGTGACAAAGGAATTATCCTCAGATAATAACTAGAGAGACGCTTGCTGAGAGATTGCTTTCTGATGTGTGACTTCATCACACAGAGTTCCACACTTCCCTTCTTGGAATAGTTTGCCAACTCTGTTATCTTGTGTTCTGCAAAGTGACATTTGGGAGCTCATTTAGAGTTATGGTGAAAAAGGAAAAGTCCTCAGATCAAACCTGGAAAGAAGCCATCTGAGAAACTGCATTGCGATGTGTGAATGCAACTCACAGTGTTACACGTTTCTCCTCAGTGTTCAGTGTGCTAACACATTTTTCTGGAAATCTGCAATGGGATAATTGTGAACGCAATGAAGCTTGCGGTGATAATGGAAATATCCTCAGATGAAAACTAGATAGAAGCTTTGTTAGAAACTTCTAGGTGATGTGTGAATTCATCTCAAAAGTTACACTTATGTTTCATGCAGCAGTCCATTTTCACTGTTTTTGAGGAACCTGAGAGGACTTCTTTGGATCGAAATGAGGTCTACGCTGACAAAGGAAATATCATCAGTTCAAAACGTGAAAGCACGTTTCTCAGAAACATCTTTGTGATCTGTGCATTCCTCTCACAGTGTTACAGCTTAGGTCTCAGGAAGCAGTTTGCTAACACTCTTTTCCTGGAACCTGCAAAGTGAGATTTGGGAGCCCATTGCGGCCCATGGTGAAAAAGGAAATATCGTCAGATAATAACTAGAGAGAAGCTTACTGAGAGATTGCATTCTGAAGTGCGACTTCATCACACAAAGTTCCACCCTTCCCGTCTTGGAACAGTTTGATAACTCTGTTACCTTGTGTTCTGCAAAGTCATGTTTAGGAGCCCATTGAAGGCTAGGGTGAAAAAGGAAATATCCTCAGATCAAAACTGGAAAGAAGCCTTCTGAGAAACTGCATTTCGATGTGTGAATGCAACTCACAGAGTTACACGTTTCTCTTCAGTGTTCAGTTTGCTAACACAATTTTCTGCAAATCTGCAATGGGATAATTCTGATCGCAATTAAACTTGCGGTGACAAAGGAAATATCCTCATATGAAAACTAGAAAGAAGCTTTGTTAGGTACTTCTTGGTGATGTGTTAATTTATCTCACAGAGTTACACTTATGTTTCATGCAGCAGTCCATTATCACTGTTTTTGAGGAACCTGAGAGGAATTCTTTGGATCGCATAGAGGCCTACGCAGATCATGGAAATATCAGATCAAAACGTGAAAGAAGATTTCTGAGAAACTTCTTCGTGATCGGTGAATTCCTCTCAAAGCGTTACAGCTTAGTTCTCAGGAAGCAGTTTGCTAACTCTCTTTTTGTGGAACCTGCAAAGTGAGATTTGGGAGCCCATAGGGGCCCATGGCGAAAAAGGAAATACCCTCAGATAATAACTAGAGAGAAGCTTACTGAGAGATTGCTTTCTGATGTGTGACTTCATCACACAGAGTTCCACCCTTCCGTTCTTGGAACAGTTTGCTAACTCTATTATCTAGTGATTTGCAAAGTGATATTTCGGAGCGCATTGAAGGCTACGGTGAAAAAGGAAATATCCTCAGATCAAAACCGGAAAGAAGCCTTCTGAGAAACTGCATTTCGATGTGACAATGCAACTCTCAGAGTTACACGTTTCTCTTCAGTGTTCAGTTTGCTAACACAGTTCTCTGGAAATGTGCAATGGGATACTTCTGAACGCAATGAAGCTTGCGGTGACAAAGGAAATATCCTCAGATGAAAACTAGAAAGAAGCTTTCTTAGAAACTTCTTGGTGATGTGTGAATTTATCTCTCAGAGTTGCACTTATGTTTCATGCAGCGGTCCATTATCACTGGTTTTGAGGAACCTGAGAAGGACTTCTTTCAATCGAAGTGATGCCTACGCTGATGAAGGAAATATCATTAGTTAAAAACGTAAAAGAAGATTTCTGAGAAACTTCTTGGTGATCTGTGAATTCCTCTCACAGAGTTACAGCTTACTTCTCATGAAGCAGTTTGCTAACAATCTTTTCGTTTAATCTGCAAAGTGAGATCTGGAAGCCGATAGGGGCCCACGATGGAAAAGGAAATATCCTCAGATAACAACTAAAGAAGCTTACTGAGAGATTGTTTTCTGATGTGTGACTTCATCACACAGAGTTCCACCCTTCCCTTCTTGGAACAGTTTGCTAACTCTGTTATCTTGTGATCTGCAAAGTGATACTCGGCAGCTCATTGAGGGCTATGGTGAAAAAGGAAATATCCTCAGATGAAAAGTGGAAAGAAGCCTTCTGAGAAACTGCATTTCGATGTGTGAATGCAACTCAAAGAGTTACACGTTTCTCTTCATTGTTCAGTTTGCTAACACAGTTTTCTGGAAATCTGCAATGGGATACTAGTGAATGCAATGAAGCTTGTGGTGACAAAGGAAATATCCTCAGATGAAAACGAGCAAGAAACTTTGTTAGAAACTTCTTGATGATGTGTGAATTCATCTCACAGAGTTACACTTATGTATCATGCAGCAGTCCATTATCACTGTTTTTGAGGAACCTGAAAAAGACTTCTTTGGATCGCATTGAGGCCTATGCTGATAAAGGAAATATCATCGGTTCCAAACGTGAAAGAAGATTTCTGAGAAACTTCTTTGTGATCTGTGAATTCCTCTCACAGAGTTACAGCTGAGTTTTCAGGAAGCACTTTGCTAACACTCTTTTCGTGGAATCTGCAAAGAGAGATTTGGGAGCCCACAGGGGCCCATGGTGAAAAAGGAAATATCCTCAGATAAGAACTAGAGAGAAGCTTACTGAGAAATTGCTTTCTGATGTGTGACTTCATCACACCGAGTTCAACCCTTCCCTTCTTGGAACAGTTTGCTAACTCTTTTAACTTTTGTTCTGCAAAGTCATACTTGAGAGCTCATTGAGGGCTATGGTGAAAAAGGAAATATCCTCAGATCCAAACTAGAAAGAATTACTCTGAGAAACTGCATTTCGATGTGAGAATGCAACTCACAGAGTAACACGTTTCTCTTCAATGTTCAGTTTGCTAACACAGTTTTCTGGAAATCTGCAATGGGACACTTGTGAATGCAATGAAGCTTGCTGTGACAAAGGAAATATCCTCAGATGAAAACTAGAAAGAATCTTTCGTAGAAACTTCTTGGTGATGTGTGAATTCATCTCACAGAGTTACACTTATGTTTCATGCAGCAGTCCATTATCACTGTTTTTGAGGAACCTGAGAAGGAATTCTTTGGATCGCACTGAGTCCTATGCTGATAAAGGAAATATCATCAGTTCTAAACATGAAAGAAGCTTTCTGAAAAACTTCCTTGTGATCTGTGAATTACTCTCACAGAGTTACTGCTTAGTTTTCAGGAAGCAGTTTGCTAACACTCTTATCATGGAATCGGCAAAGTGAGATTTGGGAGCCCATAGGGGCATATGGTGAAAAAGGAAATATCCTCAGATAATATCTAGAGAGAAGCTTACTGAGAGATTGCTTTCTGAAGTGTGACTTCATCACACAGACTTCCACCCTTCCCTTCTTGGAACAGTTTGATAACTCTGTTATCTTGTGTTCTGCAAAGTGATATTTGGGAGCGCATTGAAGGGTATGGCGAAAAAGGAAATATCCTCAGATCAAAAGTGGAAAGAAGCCTTCCGAGAAACTGCATTTCAATGTGTGAATGCAACTCACAGAATTACACGTTTCTCTTCAGTGTTCAGTGTGCTAACACATTTTTCTGGAAATCTGCAATGGGATAATTGTGAACGCAATGAAGATTGCGGTGATAATGGAAATATCCTCACATGAAAACTAGATAGAAGCTTTGTTAGAAACTTCTACGTGATGTGTGAATTCATCTCAAAAGTTACACTTATGTTTCATGCAGCAGTCCATTTTCACTGTTTTTGAGGAACCTGAGAGGACTTCTTTGGATCGAATTCAGGTCTACGCTGACAGAGAAAATATCATCAGTTCAAAACGTGAAATCAGGTTTCTGAGAAACAACTTTGTGATCTGTCCATTCCTTTCACAGCGTTACAGCTTAGTTCTCAGGAAGCAGTTTGCTAACACTCTTTTCGTGGAATCTGCAAAGTGAGATTTGGGAGCCCATAGCGGCCCATGGTGAAAAAGGAAATATCGTCAGATAATAATTAGAGAGAAGCTTACTGAGAGATTGCTTTCTGAAGTGTGACTTCTTCACACAGAGTTCCACACTTCCCTTCTTGGAACAGTTTTATAACTCTGTTATCTTGTGTTCTGCAAAGTCATCTTTAGGATCCCATTGAAGGCTAGGGTGAAAAAGGAAATATCCTCAGATCAAAACTGGAAAGAAGCCTTCTGAGAAACTGCATTTCGATGTGTGAATGCAACTCACAGAGTTACACATTTCTCTTCAGTGTTCAGTTTGTTGACACAGTTTTCTGGAACTCTGCAATGGGATACTTCTGAACGCAATTAAGCTTGCGGTGACAAAGGAAATATCCTCATATGAGAACTAGAAGGAAGCTTTGTTAGGTACTTCTTGGTGATGTGTTAATTTATCTCACAGAGTTACACTTATGTTTCATGCAGCAGTCCATTATCACTGTTTTTGAGGAACCTGAGAGGAATTCTTTGGATCGCATTGAGTCCTACGCTGATAATGGAAATATCAGTTCAAAACGTGAAAGAAGATTTCTGAGAAACTTCTTCGTGATCGGTGAATTCCTCTCACAGCGTTACAGCTTAGCTCTCAGGAAGCAGTTTGCTAACTCTCTTTTTGTGGAATCTGCAAAGTGAGATTTGGGAGCCCTTAGGGGCCCATGGCAAAAAATGAAATGCCCTCAGATAATAACTGGAGAGAAGCTTACTGAGAGATTGCTTTTTGATGTGTGACTTCATCACACAGGGTTCCACCCTTCCGTTCTTGGAACAGTTTGCTAACTCTATTATCTAGTGTGTTGCAAAGTGATATTTATGAGCGCATTGAAGGGTATGGTGAAAAAGTAAATATCCTCAGATCAAAACCAGAAAGAACCCTTCTGAGAAACTGCATTTCGATGTGACAATGCAACTCTCAGAGTTACACCTTTCTCTTCAGTGTTCAGTTTGCTAACACAGTTTTCTGGAAATGTGCAATGGGATCCTTCTGAACGCAATGAAGCTTGCGGTGATAAAGGAAATATCTTAAGATGAAAACTAGAAAAAAGCTTTCTTAGAAAGTTCTTGGTGATGTGTGAATTCATCTCTCAGAGTTGCGCTTATGTTTCATGCAGCGGTCCATTATCACTGGTTTTGAGGAACCTGAGACGGACTTCTTTCGATCGAAGTGATGCCTACACTGATGAAGGAAATATCATTAGTTAAAAACGTAAAAGAAGATTTCTGAGAAACTTCTCTGTGATCTGTGAATTCCTCTCACAGAGTTGCAGCTTACTTCTCATGAAGCAGTTTGCTAACAATCTTTTCTTTTAATCTGCAAAGTGAGATTTGGAAGCCCATAGGGGCCCACGGTGAAAAAGGAAATATCTTCAGATAATAACTAAAGAAGCTTAATGAGAGATTGCTTTCTGAAGTGTGACTTCATCACACAGAGTTCCACCCTTCCCTTCTTGGAACAGTTTTATAACTCTGTTATCTTGTGTTCTGCAAAGTCATGTTTAGGAGCCCATTGAAAGCTAGGGAGAAAAAGGAAATGTCCTCAGATCAAAACTGGAAAGAAGACTTCTGAGAAACTGCATTTCGATGTGTGAATGCAACTCAAAGAGTTACACGTTTCTCTTCATTGTTCAGTTTGCTAACACAGTTTTCTGGAAATCTGCAATGGGATACTTGTGAACGCAATGAAGCTTGCGGTGACAAAGGAAATATCCTCAGATGAAAACGAGCAAGAAGCTTTGTTAGGAACTTCTTGGTGATGTGTGAATTCATCTCACAGAGTTACACTTATATATCCTACAGCAGTCCATTATCACTGTTTTTGAGGAACCTGAAAAAGACTTCTTTGGATCGCATTGAGGCCTATGCTGATAAAGGAAATATCTTTATTTGAAAACGTGCAAGAAGCTTTCTGAGAAACTTCTATGTGAACTGTGAATTCCTCTCACAGAGTTACAGCTTAGTTCTCAGGAAGCAGTTTGCTAACACTCTTTGCGTGGAATCTGCAATGTGAGATTTGGGACCCCAAAGGGGCCCATGGTGAAAAAGGAAATATCCTCAGATAATAACTAGAGAGAAGCTTGCTGAGAGTTTGCTTTCTGATGTGTGACTTCATCACACAAAGTTCCACCCTTCCCTTCTTGGAACAGTTTGCTAACTCTGTTATCTTGTGTTCTGCAAAGTGACATTTGGGAGCCCATTGAGGGCTATGGTGAAAAAAGAAATGTTCTCAGATCAAAACTGAAAAGATGCCTTCTGAGAAACTGCATTTCGATCTGTGAATGCAAATCACAGAGTAACACTTTTCTCTTCAGTGATCAGTTTGCTAAAACAGTTCTCTGGAAATCTGCAATGGGATACTTGAGAAAGCGATGAAGCTTGCGGATGCAAAGAAAATATCCTCAGATGAAAACTAATATGAAGCGTTCATAGAAACTTCTTGCTGATGTGTGAATTCATCTCACAGTGTTACACTTATGTTTCATGTGGCAGTCCATTTTCACAGTTTTTGAGGAACCTGAGAAGGACTTCTTTGGATTGCATTGAGGCCAATACTGATAAAGGAAATATCATCGTTTCCAAAAGTGAAAGAAACTTTCGTAGAAACTTCTTTCTGTTCTGTGAATTCCTCTCACAGAGTTACAGCTGAGTTCTCAGGAAGCAGTTTGCTAACACTCTTTTCGTGGAATCTGCAAAGAGAGATTTCGGAGCCCATAGGGGCCCATGGTGAAAAAGGAAATATGCTCAGATAATAACTGGAGAGAAGCTTACTCAGAGATTGCTTTCTGTAGTGCGACTTCATCACACAGAGTTCCACCCTTCCCTTTTTGGAACAGTTTGCTAACTCTGTTATCTTGTGTTCTGCAAAGTGATATTTGGGAGCTCATTGAGTGCTACGGTGAAAAAGGAAATAGCCTCAGATCAAAAATTGGAAAGAAACCCTCTAGGATACTGCATTTCGATGTGTGAATGCAACTCACAGAGTTACACGTTTCTCTTCTGTGTTCAGTTTGCTAACACAGTTTTCTGGAAATCTGCATTGGGATACTTGTGAACGCAATGAAGCTTGCGGTGACAAAGGAAATATCCTCAGATGAAAACTAGAAAGAAGCTTTGTTAGAAACTTCTTGGTGATGTGTGAATTCATTCTCACTGAGTTACACGTATGTTTCTTGCAGCAGTCCAATATCACTGTTTTTGAGGAACCTGAGAGGACTACTTTGGATAGCACTGTGGCCTACGCTGATAAAGGAAATATCATCAGTTCAAAACGTAAAAAAAGCTTTCTGGGAAACTTTTTTGTGATCTGTGAATTCCTCTCACAAAGTTACAGCTTAGTTCTCAGGAAGCAGTTTGCTAAGACTCTTTTCGTGGAATCTGCAAAGTGAGATTTTGGGAGCCCATAGTGGCCCTTGGTGAAAAAAGAAATATCCTCAGATAATAACTAGAGAGAAGCTTATTGAGAGATTGCTTCCCGATGTGTGACTTCATGACACAGAGATCCACCCTTCCCTTCTTGATACAGTTTGCTAACTCTGTTATCCTGTGTTCTGCAAAGTGATATTTCGGAGCTCATTGAGGGCTATGGTGGAAAACGACATATCCTCAGATCAAAACTGGAAAGAAGAACTCTGAGAAACTGCATTTCGATGTGTGAATGCAACTCACAGAGTTTCACGTTTCTCTTCAGTGTTCAGTTTGCTATCACAGTTTTCTGGAAATCTGCATTGGGATACTTGTGAACGCAATGAAGCTTGAGGTGACAAAGGAAATATCCTCAGATGAAAACTAGAAAGAAGCTTTTGTAGAAACTTCTTGGTGATGTGTGAATTCATCTCACAGAGTTACACTTATGTTTCATGCAGCAGTCCACTATCACTGTTTTTGAGGAACCTGAGAGGGACTTCTTTGGATCGATTGGGGGCCTATGCTAACAAAGGAAATATCATCGGTTGCAAACGTGAAAGAAGCTTTCTGCAAAACTTTTTTGCGATCTGTGAATTCCTCTCACAGAGTTACAGCTGAGTTCTCAGGAAACAGTTTGCTAACACTCTTTTTGTAGAATCTGCAAAGTGAGATTTGGGAGCCCATAGGGGCCCATGGTGATAAAGGAAGTATCCTCAGATAATTACTAGAGAGAAGCTTACTGAGAGATTGCTTTCTGATGTGTGACTTCATCACACAGAGTTCAACCCTTCCGTTCTTGGAACAGTTTGCTGACTCTGTTATATTGTGTTCTGCAAAGTGATATTTAGAAGCGCATTGAAGGCTATCGTGAAAAAGGAAATATCCTCAGATGAAAACTGGAAAGAAGCCTTCTGAGAAACTGCATTTCGATGTGTGAAAGCAACTTACAGAGTTAAACGTTTCTCTTCAGTGTTCAGTTTGCTAACACAGTTTTCTGGAAATCTGCAATGGGATACTTGTGAACGCAATGAAGCTTGCGGTGACAAAGGAAACATCCTCAGATCGCAACTAGAAAGAAACTTTGTTAGAAACCTCTTTGTGATGTGTGAATTCATCTCACAGAGTTACTCTTATGTTTCATGCAGCAGTCCATTTTCACCGTTTTTGAGGAACATGAGAAGGACTTCTTTGGATCGCATTGAGGCCTACGCTGATAAAGGAAATATCATCATTTCAAAACGTGAAAGAACCTTTCTGAGAAACTTCTTTGTGATCTGTGAATTCCTCTCACAGAGTTACAGCTTAGTTCTCAGGAAGCATTTTGTTAACACTCTTTTCGTGGAATCTTCAAAGTGAGATTTGGGAGCCCATTGCGGCCCCTTCTGAGAAACTGCATTTCGATGTGTGAATGCAACTCCCAGAGTTACACGTTTCTCTTCAGTGTTCAGTTTGCTAACACATTTTTCTGGAAATATGCAATGGCATACTTTTGAACGCAATGAAGCTTACGGTGCCAAAGAAATGTTCTCAGATGAAAACTAGAAAGAAACTTTGTTAGAAACTTCTTGGTGATGTGTGAACTCATCTCTCAGAGATTCACTTATGTTTCATGCAGCAGTCCACTATCACTCTTGTTGAAGAACCTGAGAATGACTTCTTTGGATCGCATTGAGGCTTACGATCATAAAGGAAATATCATCAGTTCAAAACGTAAAAGATGGTTTCTGAGAAACATCTTTGTGATCCGTGAATTCCATTCCCAGCGTTACTGCTGAGTTCTCAGTAAGCAGTTAGCTAACACTCTTTTCGTGGAATCTGCAAAGTGAGATTTCGGAGCCCATAGGGGCCCATGGTGAAAAAGGAAATATCCTCAGATAATAACTAGAGAGAAGCTTACTGAGAGATTGCTTTCTGGTGTGTGACTTCATCACAAGGATTTCCACCCTTCCCTTCTAGGAACAGTTTGCTAACTTTGTGATCTTGTGTTCTGCAAAATGATATTTGGGATCTCCTTGAGGGCTATGGTGAAAAAGGAATTATCCTCAGATCAAAACTGGAAAGAAGCCTTCTGAGAAACTGCATTTCGATGTGTGAATGCAACTCACAGAGTTACACGTTTCTCTTCAGTGTTCACTTTGCTAACACAGTTTTCTGGAATTCTGTATTGGGATACTTGTGAACGCAATGAAGCTTGCGGTGACAAAGGAAATATCCTCAGATGAAAACTAGAAAGAAGCTTTGTTAGTAACTTCTTGGTGATGTGTGAATTCATCTCACACAGTTACACTTATGTTTCATGCAGCAGTCCATTATCAATGTTTTTGAGGTACGTGAGAGGACTTATTTGGATCGCATTGTGGCCTACGCTGATAAAGGAAATATCATCAGTTCAAAACGTAAAAGTAGCTTTCTGAGAAACTTCTTTGTGATCTGCGAATTCCATTCAGCGTTACAGCTTAATTATCAGGAAGTTGTTTGCTAACACTCTTTTCGTGGAATCTGCAAAGTGAGATTAGGGAGAACATAGGTTCCCATGGTGAAAAAGGAAATATCCTTAGATTATAACTAGAGAGATGATTACTGAGAGATTGTTTTCGGATGTGTGACTTCATCACATAGATTTCCACCCTTCCCTTCTTGGTACAATTTGCTAACTCTGTTATCTTGTGTTCTGCAAAGTGATATTTAGGAACGCTTTGAAGGCTATGGTGAAAAAGGAAATATCCTCAGATCAAAACTAGAAAGAAGCCTTCTGAGAAACTGCATTTTGATGTGTGAATGCAACTCACGGAGTTACACGTTTCTCTTCAGTGTTCAGTTTGCTAACACAGTTTTCTGGAAATCTGCATTTTGATACTTGTGAACGCAATGAAGCTTATGATGACAAAGGAAATATCCTCAGATGAAAATTGAAAGAAGCTTTGTTAGAAACTTCTTGGTGTCCCAGCTACCCGGGAGGCTGACGCAGGAGAATGGCGTGAACCTTGGAGGGAGAGCTTGCAGTGAGCTGAGGTCTGGCCACTGCACTCCAACCTGGGCGACAGAGTGAGACTCTGTCTCAAAAAAAAAAAAAAAAAAAAAAAAGAAACTTCTTGGTGATGTGTGAATTCACCTCACAGAGTTACACTTATGTTTCATGCAGCAGTCCACTATCACTGTTTTTGAGGAAACTGAGAGGACTTCTTTGGATCGCGTATTGGCCTACGCTGCTAAAGGAAATACCATCAGTTCAAAACGTGAAAAACGCTTTCTGGGAAACCACTTGTGATCTGCGAATTCCATTCACAGAGTTACAGCTTAGCTCTCAGGAAGCAGTTTGATAACACTCTTGTCGTGGATTCTGCAAAGTGAGATTTGGGAGCCCGTAGGGGCCCATGGTGAAAAAGGAAACATCCTCAGATAATAACTAGAGAGAAGGTTACTGAGAGATTTCTTTCTGATGTGTGACTTCATCACACAGAGTTCCACCCTTCCCTTCTTGGAACAGTTTGTTAACTCTATTATCTTGTGTTTAACAAAGTGATATTTTGAAGCGCATTGAAGGCTATGGTGAAAAAGGAAATATCCTCAGATCAAAACTGGAAAGAAGCCTTCTGAAAAACTGCACTTTGATGTGTGAATGCAACTCCCTGTGTTACACGTTTCTCCTCAGTGTTCAGTTTGCTTACACAGTTTTATGGAATTCTGCAATGGGATTCTTGTGAACGCAATGAAGCTTGCGGTGACAAAGGACATATCCTCAGAAGAAAACTAGAAATAATCTTTCTTAGAAACTTCTTGGTGATGTGTGAATTCATCTCACAGAGTTACACTTATGTTTCATGCAGCAGTCATTTATCACTGTTTTTGAGGAACCTGAGAAGGAATTGTTTGGATCGCACTGTGGCCTACGCTGATAAAGGAAATATCATCAATTCAAAATGTGACAGAAGCTTTCTGAAAATCTTCTTTGTGATCTGTGAATTCCATTCACAGATTTACAGCTTAGTTCTCAGGAACAAGTTTGCTAACACTCTGTTGTTGGAATCCGCAGAGTGAGATTTGGGAGCCCATAGGGGCCCATAGTGAACAAGGAAATATCCTCATATAATAACTAGAGAGAAGCTCACTGACAGATTGCTTTCTGATGTGTGACTTCCTCACGCAAAGTTCCACCCTTCCGTTCTTGGAACAGTTTTCTAATTCTGTTATCTTGTGTTCTGCAAAGTGATATTTAGGAGCTCATTGAAGGCTATGGTGAAAAAGGAAATATCCTCCAAACAAAAGTGGAAGGAAGCCTTCTGAAAAACTGCATTTCTATGTGTGAATTCAACTACCAGGGTTACACGTTTCTCTTCAGTGTTCAGTTTGCTAAAACAGTTTTCTGGAAATCTGCAATGGGATACTTCTGAACGCAATGAAGCTTGCAGTGACAAAGGAAATATATCAGAAAAAACTAGAAAGAAGCTTTCGTAGAAACTTCTTTGTGATGTGTGAATTCATCTCACAGAGTTTCACTTATGTTTCATGCAGCAGTCCATTATCACTGTTTTTGAGGAACCTGAGAAGAACTTCTTTGGATCGCGTTGAGGCCTACGCTGGTAGGGAAAATAGTATCAGTTCCAACCGTGAAAGAAGCTTTCTGAGAAACTTCTCTGTGATCTGTGAAATCCTCTCACAGAATTACAGCTGAGTTCTCAGGAAGCAGTTGGCTAACACTCCTTTCGAGGAATCTGCATAGAGAGATTTGGGAGCCCATAGGGGCCCCTGGTGAAAAAGGAAATATCCTCATATAATAACTGGAGAGAAGCTTACTGAGAGACTGCTTTCTGACGTGCAACGTCATCACACAGATTTCCACCCTTCACTTCTTCGAAGAGTTTGCTAACTCTGTTATCTTGTGTTCTACAAAGTGATATTTGGGAGCTCATTGAGGGCTATGGTGAAAAAGGAAATATCCTCAGATCAAAACTGGAAAGAAACCTTCTGGGAAGCTGCATTTCGATGTGTGAATGTAACTCACAGAGTTACACGTTTCTCTTCAGTGTTCACTTTGCTAACACAGTTTTCTGGAAATCTGCATTGGGATACTTGTGAACGCAATGGAGCTTGTGGTGACAATGGAAATATCCTCAGATGAAAACTAGAAAGAAGCTTTGTTAGAAACTTTTTGGTCATGTGTGAATTCATCTCACAGAGTTACACTTATCTTTCATGCAGCAGTCCATTATCACTGTTTTTGAGGAACCGGAGAGGACTTCTTTGGATCGCCTTGTGGCCTACGCTGACAAAGGAAATATCATCAGTTCAAAACGTGATAAAAGCTTTCTGGGAAACTTCTTTGTGGTCTGTGAATCCCTCTCACAGAATTACAGCTTAGTTCTCAGGAAGCAGTTTGCTAACACCATTTTCATGGAATCTGCAAAGTGAGATTTGGGAGCCCACAGGGGTCCAAGGTGAAAAAGGAAATATAATCAGGTAATAATTAGAGAGAAGCTTATTGAGAGACTCCTTTCTGATGGAAGACTTCATCACACTGAATTCCACCCTTCCCTTCCTGGAAGAGTTGGCTAACTCTGTTATCTTTTGTTCTGCAAAGTGATATTTAGGAGCTCTTTGAAGGCTATGGTGAAAAAGGAAATATCCTCAGGTCAAAACTGGAAAGAAGCCTTCTGAGAACCTGCATTTCGATGTGTGAATTCAACTCCCAGAGTTACACCTTTCTCTTCAGTGTTCAGTTTGCTAACACAGTTTTCTGGAAATCTGCAAAGGGATACTTCTGAACGCAATGGAGCTTGCGGTGACAAAGGAAATGTCCTGAGATGAAAACTAGAAAGAAACTTTCTTAGAAACTTCTTGTGATGTGTGAATTCATCTCACAGAGTTACACTTATGTTTCATGCAGCAGTCCATTATCACTTTTTTGAGGACCTGAGAAGGACTTCTTTGGATCACGTTGAATCCTACGCTGATAAAGGAATTATCATCAGTTCAAAACATAAAAGAAGCTTTCAGAGAAACTTCTTTGTGATCTGAGAATTAATCTCACAGAGTTACGGTTGAGTTCTCAGGAAGCAGTTTGCTAACACTCTTTTCGTGGAATCTGCAAAGTGAGATTTGGGAGCCCATAGGGGCCCATGGTGAAAAAGGAAATATCCTCAGATAATAACTGGAGAGAAGCTTACTGAGAGATTTCTTTCTTGTGTGTGACTTCATCACACAGAGTTCCACCCTTCCCTTCTGGGAACAGTTTGCTAACTCTGGTATCTTGTGTTCTGCAAGGTGACATTTAGGAGCGCATTGAAGTCTATGGTGAAAAAGGAAATATGCTCACATCAAAACGGGAAAGAAGCCTTCTTTGAAACTGCATTCCGATATGTGATTGAAACTCACAGAGTTACACGTTTCTCTTCAGTGTTCTGTTTGCTAACACACGTTTCTGGAAATCTGCATTTGGATACTTGTGAATGCAAAGAAGCTTGCAGGTGACAAAGTAAATATCCTCAGATGAAAACTAGAAGGAAACTTTGTTACAATCTTCTTGGTGATGTGTGAATTCATCTCACAGAGTTACACTTATGTTTCATGCAGCAGTCCATTATCACTATTTTTGAGAAATCTGAGAAGGAATTCTTTCAATCGCACTGAGGCCTACGCTGATAAAAGAAATATCATCAGTTCAAAACGTGAAAGAAGCGTTCTGAGAAACCTCTTTGTGACCTGTGAATTCCATTCAGAGAGTTACAGCTTAGTTTTCAGGAAGGAGTTTCCCAACACTCCTTTCGTGGAATCTGCAATGTGAGATTTGGGAGCCCATAGGGGCCCATGGTGAAAAAAGGAGTATCCTCAGACAATAACCAGAGAGAAGCTTACTGAGAGATTGCTTTCTGATGTGTGCCTTCACCACATAGAGTTCCACCCTTCCCTTCTTTGTATTGCTTCCTAACTCTGTTATTCTGTGTTCTGCAAAGTGATATTTAGGAACGCATTGAAGGCTATGGTGAAAAAGGATATATCCTCAGGTCAAAACTGGAAAGAAGCCTTCTGAGAAACTGCATTTCGATGTGTGAATGCAACTCACAGAGTTACACGTTTCTCCTCAGTGTTCAGTTTACTAACACAGTTTTCTGGAAGTCTTCAATGGGATACTTCTCAACGCAATGAAGCTTTCAGTGACAAAGGAAATATCCTCAGATGAAAACTAGAAACAAGTTTAAGTAGAAACTTCTTTGTGATGTGTAAATTCATCTCACAGAGTAACACTTATGTATCATGCAGCAGTCCATTATCACTGTTTTTGAGGAACCTGAAAAGGACTTCTTCGGATCGCATTGAGGCCTACACTGATAAAGGAAATATCATCGGTTCCAACGTGAAAGAAGTTTTCTGAGAAACTTTTTTGTGATCTGTGAATTCCTCTCACAGATTTACAGCTGAGTTCTCAGGAAGCAGTTTGCTAACACTCATTTCTTGGAATCTGCAAAGAGAGATTTGGGATCCCATAGGGGCCCATGGTGAAAAAAGAAATATCCTCAGATAATAACTAGAGGAAGCTTATTGAGAAATTGCTTTCTGATGTGTGACTTCATCACACCGAGTTCACCCTTCCCTTCTTGGAACAGTTTGCTAACTCTGTTATCTTTTGTTCTGCAAGTGATACTTGAGAGCTCAATGAGGGCTATGGTGAAAGTGGAAATATCCTGAGATCCAAAATAGAAAACAATAATTCTGTGAAACTGCATTTCGATGTGTGTATGTCACTCACAGAGTTACACTTTCTCTTCAGTGTTCAGTTTGCTACAGATTCTGGAAATCTGCAATGGGATACTTGTGAAAGCAATGAAACTTGCTGTGACAAAGGAAATAACCTCAGATGAAAACTAGAAAGAATCTTTCGTAGAACTTCTTTGGTGATGTGTGAATTCATCCTCAAACAGAATACTAGCTTTGAGTGTGATGGGTTTTTTGGGGGGGTGGGGTTGTTGTTGCCATTGCAAGCAGTCCCATTTACTCAACTGTTTTTGAAAGGATAACCTTGCGAAGGGCCTTCTGTGGGGGTTGTGGTCCTTTGGATCGGCATTTGAGGGCCCCTACGGCGGATCAGGGGAAATATCATACAGTTCTAAACATGAAAGAAGCTTCTCTGAGAAACTTTTTTGTTTGGGGGGTGTGTTTGTGGATGTGTCCGTTGTGTTGTGGGGGTGTTGGGTGTGATTGTGTGGTTGTGTCCTCCGCGTCGGTTCGTGGGGGGGGGGGGTGGGTGTGGTGTGGTTTCAGATTACAGGCTTGCAGTTCCTCAGAAAGGCAGTTTTGCTAACACGTCTTTTTTGGGGTTCCGTGGAATCCTCTGCTGAGTAGAGAGAACTTGGGAGCAAGTAGGGGGCCAAGGGGTGAAGGTAAGAGGAAAATATCCTCAGAATATAGACTGGGTAGAAGAAGGCTTACTGAGAGAAAAAAAAAATGTGCTGCTGTGTGTTATCTGTGGGGGGTCGTACACAAGGGGGCCTTTCCCAAAGCGAACTTGGGGGTCCAACACCTCATTTGGAAGGTGTGGACAGGTGGGGGTTTCCGCTATGGTCGGTGGGTGTCGGGTGTGGGGGATTCTCTGGTGTGTGTGGGGGGGTGGGGGGTGGTGTACTTGTGTGGTCTGTGCAAAAGTTGACTATATTTTTGGAGCTCAGGTTGTGGAGGGGCGTGGATTTTTTATAAGATAAGTGGAAAAGATCCTCAAAATCAAAAGACCGGAAATGAAATCGCTGTGAAAGGTTGCATTGCATTTGCCAATGGGATGAGGACAACGCGGCACAGAAGGTGGTGCTTGCGATGGTGTGTGGTGGTTTGTGGTTCTCTTCCGTGTTCCCAGTGTGCTAACAAACAAGACAAGGGGTGTTTGGGGTGGTGTCTTGGGAAATCGCCCAATGGGATACTTCTGACACAATGAAGCTTGTGTTGAGCCAAGGAATAGCCCTCAAATGAAAACTAGAAGAAAGTCCATTTGTGAACGTCCTTTGGTGATATTATGAATGCAGTCCATCGTCACATGATGGTAGTTACACCAATGGTTGGTTTCATTAGTGGCAGGGCAGGTCCATTATCACTGTTTGTTTTTCTTGTAGTTGGTCGTTTGTGAGGTTGAGAGGAAGGTCTTTTGATCGTGTGGGTGGGGGTTTTGTTGGTGGTGGCTGGTTGGGTGTTATGGGATTGAATATATTTGTGCTTGGGTATGCTTGGTAATGCGTCTGATAAAGGGTATAAGTTATTTCGGTTGGGGGAGTGGGTGGTGGGGTTGCGAGTTTGTGGTGTTTCTAAATCGTGGAAGAAGGCTGTGTGTGTGTGGTCTTTGTTGATGAAACGGCTTTTTTTGTTGATCTGGGGAAGGTTTTGCGTGCTGGGGGGGTTGGTGGGGTTTGTTTTTGGCGTCTCTCATTGGGGATTGCGTGTGGGGTGTTGGTGTGTGGGTGGTTTGGTTTTTGGGTGTTGGTGGGGGGGTAGTGCTGGATTGGTGTTGTTTTTCGTTTTTGTTGGTTGGTTGTGGAGTGTTGGTGTGTGGTGGTGGTTTTTGTGTTGTGTTGGTGTTTTTGGTTTGGTGTTTGTTGTGTCTTGTTGTTGGGGGCGGTATTGTGTTTGCGATTGGTTTGGTGGGGTTGGGGTGGTGCCCTAACTTGGGGTACGCTTTTGGGGCGGTGGGGTAATGTAGTTGGTTTTGGTGGTGTGCAAGTGTGTTTTTGTTTGGTTGTTGTTTGTTGTGGTTGTGTTGTTGTGTGGTTTGTTTGTGTGGGTATGTCCCAGAAAGGGTGGCTGTGGTGGTCGGCTCTTGGGTTCAAAATGGTTGTTTCCAGTGAGGAGGGATTAAGTGTTTGTCGCGTGTGAGAGTAGAGTGGCTTGTAGATACGGAGAGGAGGTGGGGTGGTCCCCCGGGTTCGGGGTGGGTGATGTCAGCACACGAGGGTGGGGAATTCCATCCGTCTCGTGGGTGGCTTGGCTGGGGGAAGCGGAGGGGGCTGAACCTCGGGTTTGATGGGGGTGGGTTTGTCGCAAAGGGGTGTGGTGTGTATATGGTTGGTTTAGTCTGTGGTGGTGTGGGGCGCATGGAAAGTGCTCGATGGGAAAAAGAAGGGGGATAATAGTGGCCGCCGGGTCAAGTTAGGAAACGGGGAAGAAGAAGCGGTCTCGTGAGGAAACAGACATTGGCCGAGGGGGTGAAGGGCAGACTGGTAGGGGGGGCGGGTGGCCCCAGGAGGGGGAACAAGGTTTGTGGGGTGTGTGGGTGGGGGTGGTGGGTGTGGGTGGGTGCAGGTGGGTGGGTGTGGCTGGCGAGGGGGGGGGGGGCGAACGTGGGGGGGACGAGGGTGGGGGGGCGGGGGCCGGGTGGGAAGGCGGCAGTGGGGAGACGGAGCGGGGGGGCCGGGAAAGGCAAGGAAGCGGGGCGGTGTTGTAGGGGGGACAAAAAAGAGCCCTATGGGTGGTGGGGGGGGGGGGGTGGGTGGTTAGACGTGTTGTTGTGTTGTGGTGTGGCCGGTGGTGGTGTATGCTGTGGGTTCTTTTTGTTTGGTGGGGTGGTTTTTGTGGGTGCTGGGGGTTTGGGTGGTGGGGTTGTGTTTGGTGTTGTTTGTGGGTGGGTGGGTGGGGTGTGGTAAGGTCAGCTTCGGTGGTGCAACAGAGGGAAGCGAGTAGAGGTGTGGGTGTGTGGTGGGTGTTTGTTTGGTGGGGGGGGGTTTGGCTTGGTGGTGGGGGTGTGGTGTGGGCTATGGGGGGGTGGGGGTTCTGTGTGTGTGGGTGGGGTGGGTGCGTTTGGTGTAGTGGTGTTGGGTGGTTGGGTGGGGGTGTGTGGTGGGTCGTGTTTGTATGTGTTGTGTGGTTGGGTGGGGGGTGTTGGGGTGGGTGGTGAGGGGGGGGCTGGGGGGAGTGTGTTTTCGGCTGGGTGAGGGTTGGTGATTTTGGGTGTTAGTGGAGTTGGACTGGGGGGACGGGTGGGGGTGTGTGGGGGTGTGGGTGGTGTTTGGTGTGAGTGTGGTTTTTTTGTGTCGTGGTGTTGGGTTTTGCTTGTTTTGGGGTGGGGGTTTGTGTTTTTTTTTGTCCGGTGGGTTATGTTGTCGGTCGTAGGGTGTAAGGTATTGGGAGTGGTCAGCATTGGGAGGGGGGGGGAAAGGGTGGGGTGGTTGGGGAGTGTGGATGGGGTGGCCGGTCAGATAATAGATCGTTTCGGGTGGGGTGGGGGGTGTTTGGGGCTCGGGGTGGTCGGGTGGTGGGTGGTTGTGTTGTGGCTGGTAGGGCGTATAGGTTGAGGGCATGGTGGTGCAGCTAGACGTGCAAGAATGGCTCAGGGTCGGCGTGTGTGCGAGACGGGACGCGGGGTGGATAAGCACTGGGGGGGTGGGGTTGTGGCTGCGGGGTTGGGGGTGGTGTGTGGCTTGTGGTGGGGAGTTTGGTTTCTAAGGGGGGTAAGAGGTGGGGTGTTTGGGGTGGGGGACGTGGGCCCGTTTAGGGGAGTGTGTCTGGGAGGAGAGTGGGTAGGGGGTCTTAGAACGCGTTCTGGGGGCGGGGTGGGGGGGAGGAGACTCGGGTGTGTGATTGGATTGTCTCGTTCGCTTTGTTGTGTGGGTGGTGCGACTGGGTAGGGAAGACACAAGGGCCACCCGGCCCGTGGTGGGCTGGGTCAAACAGGGCTAGTGGCGGGTGTTTGTGTGTGTTGTGGGTGTGTTGGGGTGTGTTGGTGGGGTGGGGGAGCGGCGGGGGGGGTGGGGGGGGGCACGGAAGGGACAGTGGGGGTTGGTGGATGTGTGGGGTGGGGGGGGGGTCGGCGGGGAGGGGGGGGGGAGCGTGTTGGTGTGGAGGGAGGATGTCTTAGGTGGAAAAGAGGGGAGTGGGGGGGTGGGGGGGGCCTGGGCGGGTGAGGGGGGGGGGGCGGGATAGGAGGTAGTGCGTGGGGGAAGAAGCCGGCGGGAAAACGCAGCGGGAGAGGGAGGAAAAACGCACAAAGGGACAAACGGGGCGCGGCAGGGGCACGGCGAACACAGGGGCCCCGGGGAAGCGGGCCAGGGAGACGGAACCAGGAAAAGCGGGGGGGGACAAAGGGAAAGAGCCGCAAGAAAAAAAAGAACCGGGGGGGGAAAACCGGGGGGAGGCCCAGGGGGAAGGCAGCAGCGCACAGAGGGACACGACACGGGAGCGGGCCAGGCACAGGCCCAGGAGCACGGGGGGGGGAACAACCAAAAGAGAAACGGCCCGGGAAGCGCCGGGGGCCGACGCGACAAAGAAGAGCAGCAAGGCAAGGCAAACGGAAAAAGCGGGGGGAAAACGGGCGGGGGGGAAAGCGGGAAGCCCGCGCCAAGGACAACAGAGCGAGGCGCAAAAACAGGGGCGAACAAACACCCGGGGCGGGGAACCGGAGCCAAGGGAAGGGGAACCCCACAGGGGGGCCAGGAAAAAAGAAAAGAGAAGACAAAGAAGAAAGAAAACGGACCGAAACCCGGGGCCGAGGGGGAAGAAACCGGCACCAGCACACGGGAGGAGCCACCCCGGCCCGGCGGGGGAAGAAGGGACGAACGCGGGGAGCACGGGGGCGCAAAGAGAGGGAGGAACCGGGGGAGAAGCGGAGGGAACAGGAAGGGCCGCAAGCCAAAACGGGAAAGAAACCGGGCGCGGGGAGAAACAAAGCAGGGGGCGAGGGGAAAGGCAACGCAACAGAAGGACCCGGAAGCAGCGCAGGGCGCCACGCGTCCAACACAAAGGGGCGAAAAGCGGCCAAAGGCGACGGCCGAACGCAAGGGAAGCCGGGGCACAGAGAAAGGCCGAGAAAGAGGAAAACGACCAAAAAACGGGGGGGAAAACGGCGGGGGAGAGAGTGGGAAGGCACCGCAACAAGGGGACCGGAAGGGGGGCCGGGCAGCCAATCCCATAAAATCAAAGCACGGTTTTATTGGGAGGAAACCTAGAAAAAGCACTGACGAAGAGGAAGCAAGGGAGCCGAGAAACGCAGAAAGAAAAGAGCAAGCCCGGGGAAAACGGAGAGCAACCTGGCGAAGAACGAGCGGGGGGGGAGGCGCGGGGAAGCCAGGCACGGGGGACAACAGCGGGGGGGGGGGCCAAGCAAGAAGGGGGGCGAACACGCGAGGCGGGGAACGGCAAAAGGGAAAGAAGGGGAGACCGGAACCCGGAGGAAAAGGAAAAGACCGCCAAGAAAGAACAAGAAGAGAAGCGGGACGGAGGAGGGCGGGCGGAGGGGGTGGACCGGGGGCCAGCACAACGGAGGGGCACACAACCCGGCGGGGGAACAGGAGTGACGGAACCAAGAGCGGGAAAAGAAGGCGGGGGCGCAAGAAGGCGGGAAGCGCGGCCTGGGGGAAGACGGAGGGGGAAAAAAGACAGAAGCCGCAGAGCAAAAAACGGGGAAGAGAAAAAAACCGGCGAAAAACGGGATGCGATGGGGGTGAGGCAACGCCAGAGGGGGACACTGGGGGGCGCGGGCAGGGCAGTGGGGGGCAACAACAGGGGTGCGGGAAAGCGGCAAAGGAGACGGCGGAAAGGCAAAGGGACGGGCGGGGGACAAAGGGAAAGGGCCGGAGAGGAAAACAAAAAAACGGTCGAGAAACTGCGGGGAAAGGGAAGGCCAGCGCAGACAGAGGGCAACGGAGGAGTCAGGCAGCAGGCCCAGGAAGCACGGGGGGGGGGGAGGACCGGGAAGAAAGAAACCGCGGGGGAGAGCCACGAGGGGGAGAAACGCCCGACGCTAGAAAGGAAGGAGCTGAGCAGCAGGCAAAACGAAAACGAAAACAGATGCGAGCAAAACGAGCTGTAGAAAGAGCGGAGATGAAGCTCACAAGAGGGGGGACGGGAGAAAGGGCCGCAAGGGAAAGGTGGCGAACAAAAAACCGCCGGGGGCTGGCGGGAGAAAGCGGCAAAGGAGATGGGGAGGGGCCAGAGGGGCCCCAGGGAGGAGAGAAAAAGAAAAGAGCCGCAAGAAGAACGGAGAAAGCGTACGGGCACGGAAAGGGACAGGGCGCCAGAAAGGTGGGACGAAAAAAAAGGGGACCGTCCAGCACAACCCAGAGGGTCCAACCCCGGCCCTGGCGGAGAAACAGGTGGGACCGAAACACCCGAGAGGATCTGAGGGAAAGTCCGTGCCAGGGGACAGGGAAAGAGCGCAGGAAGGCGAGTGGGGACAAAAGAAAAAAATATGCGGCACAAAAAGCAAAACCGGAGAGAAAGAACCGCGGTGAAACGGCCAATAGAGCGAATAGGGGAGGGAACGCCCAGAGGGACAACCTTCCGCTGCCGGCCCAGGGGGCCCGGGTTGCCGGGAAACAACAACGGGGCGGGCAAGCGGCGGGGGATACTGTGTGAAGGCACGAACCTGGGCAGGTGGACAAGGAAAGAGCCCCAAGAAAAACGAGAAAAACGTGGGTTACAATCTGCCGTGGTAGAGGGGAAGTCATCCGCACAGAGTGAACACGAGGGGTTCAATGCCCCAGCAGCCAGTAACATGAAACACGGGGGGGGGGAGAAGTCTGAGAAGGGACTTCCTGGGTGAAATCGCACGAGGGCCCAACGCTGAGAAGAAGATCAGAGGGCAAAAACGGAAGAGCATTCGGAAAACAAGTTCCGGGTGACCGGGGAAATTCCATTTCACGAGGTACAAGCGGGATAGTTTGGCAAGGGAAGCAGGTGGGGCGAACAACTCACACTCTTTTTCCCGTGGAATCTTGCCCAAAGTGAGATTTGGGGACCACAGAGGGCCCCAGGGGGAAAAAAAGGAAGGATCCCGCAAGATAAAACCGAGAGAAGTCCGTGACGGAAGAGAGGGCCCTTGCGGTCGGAAGGGGGGGCCGTGAACCAACACAAGGGCCTTCCAATGTCCAATTCCAACCCTTCTCCCCTGCTCGGGGAGGGGGGGCCAACTCCTGGGGGAGTCGGGGGGCGCCAAAGAGGAGAAGGGGCAATGCAGGGGGAAAGCCCCGAGGGGAAAAAGGAAAGAGCCCTGAAATCAAACTGGGAAAAGCCAATGGGGGGAAAAAAGGGCGTGGTGCAAGGGGGTGGAATGGCAACCACAGAGGGAGAAACGTTGTCTCGTCCAGGTGTTTTACCCGTTGGGCAAACACAGTTTGTCGGGAAAACGCGCGCTGCAAAAGGGGATACGGGCGGAACGCAAGGAAGCCCTTGCGGGGACAGAAAAAAAATGCCCGCGATGAAAAAGTAAAAGAAGCGTTTCAGGAGAAACGGCCTTGGGGGGGGAGGTGGGAAGTGCATCGCCACAGAGTTGGACAACGTATGGTCCATGCCGAGGCAGTGCAATGATGAAGGTGTTTTTTTGAGGAACCTGAGAAGGAAGGCCGGTGGAACTCCGCCATTGAGCCCCGTACGCGATAAAAGGGCAAATACTTCGGTTCCGAACCGTGAAAGAAGGCTTCTTGAGAACTTGTTTGGTGATCGGGAATTCTCTCACAAGGTTCCTAAGCTGGTTCTCAGGAAGCAGTTTTCTTAAGCAGGGCAGGCTTTGTCGTGGAACTGCTTATAGTAGAATTGGGGATCCCAACAGGGGCCCAGGTTTGAAAAGAGGGACAATATCTCAGCTAATAACTGCAGAGAAGACTTCTGTAGAGAGCTTTTCTGAAGTGTGACTTCTAACACAGAGAATTCCCACCCACCCTTTCCCTTTCTGGAAGAGTTTGTCCACGTCGTTTTATCTCCTGTTCTTTCGCAAAGAATGTAGGAGCACATTGAAGGAATACGACGGTGGAAAAAGGAAATAGTCCCACATCAAACTGGAAAGAGAGCCTTCTGTGGACACTGGCATTTCCATGGTGAATTTAACTACTCCCGCAGAGTTACCGTTTCGTTTCTTTTCAGTGTTCATTTGCAAACACACCGTTTTCTTTCCCGAGAATCGCTCACCTGGGATAACTTCTGCAACCCAAAGAAAGTTGCGGTGACAAAAAGGAAAATTCCTCAGATGAAAAACTAGAACGAAGCTTTGTTAGAAACTCTTGGTGATTTTAATTCAAAAAGAAAAATCTTTCACAGAGTTACACTTATGATTCATGCCAGCAGTCCAATATCACTGATTTTTTTGAGAAACTGAGAGGGACTTCTTTGGATCGCATGAGGCCTAGCTGATAAAGGAAAATATCATCATTTTAAAACGTGTAAAAGAAAGCTTCTTGAGAACTCCTTTTGTGATCTCTGAAAATTCCTCTCACAGATTACCCTGGAGTTTCTCGAGAGCAGCTGCTTGCTAACAGTCTTTTCGTTGGTGAATCTGACCAAAGTGAGATTTGAGGTAGACCAAGGGACCCATGGGAAAAAGTAAATATCCTCAGAAATAACTGGAGAATAGCTTAACTGAGAGATTGCTCTCTATAGTGTGACTGCTTCAATCGCACGAAGATTTCCACACCTATCCTTTCTTAGCACAGGTTTTGCTAACCTCTGTTATCTTTTTTGTTCGCAAAAGGATAAATTTGGGAGCTTATGAAGGCTATGCGTTTGAAAAAGGAATATCCTCATAATCCAAACTGGAAAGCAAGCCTTCTGGAGAAACTGCATTTCGATGTGGAATGCAACTCACAGTGTTATTAAAAATTAAACAACACGTCTCTCTTGCCAGGTTTCCAGTATGGTACACACAGTTTCGCTTCTGGACATTCTGCATTGGGTATACTGTTGAACGTAATGAAGCTTGAGGTGACAAAGAAAATAGCCTCAGAGAATGAAAAACCTGAAAGAAGATTTCCCATTTCTTTGAAAATTTACTGGTGATGTTGAATTTAATTCGTCTCCGCGAGGGGATTTACACTGATGTTTTTCTTGCAGCAGTTATTATCACTCTCTTTTTTGAGAACCTGTAATGGACTTCCTTTCCTTGGATGCGCATTGAGGCTGCCTGGTAAAGGAAAAATCGTTCAGATTCAAAACGTGCAACAAAGATTTCTCTGGGGGAAACCGTCTTTGTTGAAAGCTTTGTTAAGAAAACTTTCTGTTTGACTAGTGTGAATTCATCTCACAGCGGTTTACACTTAGTTTTTCATGCCAGCAGTCCATATCACTTTTTGAGATCTTGTGAAGGACTTCTTGATGGATTTGCATTGGATGGCCTACATGCTGACAAAGGATAATATCAATCAGTTCAAAACGTAAAAAGAAAGCTTTTCTAGAAACTTTCTTTTGTGATTCTGTGAATTCGTCTCACAGAGGTACCCCGGAGAGATCTCAGGAAGCAGTTTCTAACAATCTTTTCTGGAAATCCTGAAAAAAAAAAATCCAAAATGAGATTTTGGGAGAACTTAGGGCCATTTAGGTGAAAAAACGGAAATATCCGCAGATATAACTAGAGAGAAGCTTTACTTGAGAGGATTTTGTCTTTCTGATGTGTGACTGGGGTCATCACAGAACAAGAGTTTTTTTTTTTCAACACGACCCGCCCTGTCCTGTGGGTAAGAGTTTGCTAAACTCTGTTTTTATCGGGGTTGTTGTTC